>NC_134406.1:225496963-225835296 GCF_038048845.1 Mixophyes fleayi | reverse complement strand
GGCACACACTAATGCCGGTCTCATGCACACTGGCACACACTAATGCCGGTCTCATGCACACTGGCACACACTAATGCCGGTCTCATACACACTGGCACACACTAATGCCGGTCTCATGCACACTGGCACACACTAATGCCGGTCTCATGCACACTGGCACACACTAATGCCGGTCTCATACACACTGGCACACACTAATGCCGGTCTCATGCACACTGGCACACACTAATGCCGGTCTCATACACACTGGCACACACTAATGCCGGTCTCATACACACTGGCACACACTAATGCCGGTCTCATGCACACTGGCACACACTAATGCCGGTCTCATGCACACTGGCACACACTAATGCCGGTCTCATACACACTGGCACACACTAATGCCGGTCTCATACACACTGGCACACACTAAAACAGGTCTCATACACACTGGCACACACTAAAACAGGTCTCATACACACTGGCACACACTAATGCCGGTCTCATACACTAATGCCGGTCTCATACACACTGGCACACACTAATGCCGGTCTCATACTGTCACGTACCAGTAGGGTTAAAACCGGATCCTAGTAGTTCAGCCGGGATTGGCGTTACATTCGCTAGGGGCGCGGAGTCTAACAAGTGAAAGGTGTTCACCAGTGATTCCCGCAAGGGAATATGGGCTTTTGCGGCTTCCACTTGCAGGTCGCGGTCCCCTAAGGAAGTTCCCAGTGAACCACAATAGAGAGAGCGTAGAATCAATTAGGAATAAACTTGCCACTTGATATTGATGATGCCGGTAATGTTCAGCGACGTTTGCCACTTGGGAGTGGAAATAGCAGGAAGGTACTGCAACGTAGATACTCGGAAGTTGGTTTGCAGAAGTGGAATATAGTTGCCCCTTGGGGGTGCTGACCGGAGCTTCGGTAGCGTAGCCACCTAGAGGTGGTGTTCCCGGAGGGATAGAGGCTTGGAAACTCGGAGAGGAGCAAAAACACGGGAGCTGTATCCAATACTAGAGTCAGGGACTGACTGAAAGAACCAACATTGAGTTCTGGTCATAGGGGTTAGATATAGTGCAGTTCCTATTAGGCAGCCAATAGAGGGCAGTGAGAGCACAGAAAAGGGCTAGACAGCTCTGCGCATGCGCAGAACACTGAGCGCCGAACGGAAGAAGGGAACAGACAGCGCTGGACGGTGGCAGCGGCGTGGAACCAGGTAAGCGAGTTTACTTTAACAGGAGGGATCCTGGTGGAGGAGGCCTCCGGAATCAGCGGGGACAGGCGCCAGCTCCCGGGGAGACAGCGGGAGTCCGGCGTGTGACACATACACACTGGCACACACTAAAACAGGTCTCACACACACAAACTGACACACATTCTCTCTCAAACACACACTCCCATAAACGTAACTGCAGTGCTTCCTTCAGCTTTGTCCATGGCTGTATGAGTAGGGGGCATGTTTGTGCTCCGATTGGCTGAGTAACTGTCAGCCAATCAGAGCGCTGCAGAGACAATGAGAAGTTCCTCTGCATTACCAAACAGCACAGGCTGCTCCTACACCTCTACCTCTGTGGGGTTCCTGGCGATTGCATTCCAGCCCTGGACCCTAGCGAAAGGGGTGTGGGGGCAATCGGGCAGTGGGACCCACTGGAGATCTCTCCGGGAACCCAATGGGCCAGTCCAATACTGCAAATCTACTAATCTGACCAACTCATTGTATAAAACCAAAATATAAATAATACCTCCCAACTATCCCAATTTACTTGGGATAGTTCCCATTTGAAGGTTCCGCCATCAAGATTATCAGCAATTTTCTCCTGATTCAGGGATAGTTGGGAGATATGTCCCCCTGAGTGATACCCCACCAATGCTGGCCATACAAGTAGCAGGTGCACACAGCATTGAAGGGATGTTATTAGGGTAGGGGTTAAGTGGCTCAGAGCAACACAGCACTTCAGAAGTGCCGAAAAGAACACTACTGTATAAAGCCTCTACACAAAGCCCAGGATAGATTCAGTTTTATTTTAACAGCTCCATATACACTGAACAAACTAAAATATTGAGTGCTGGTGACATACTAGATTTAAGAAATACACACAAAAGACAAATTGCTCTCTAAGAAGCAAAAAATTGTAATGTAAATTGTAATTGGACCTTACAAGGATTTGTACAGAGAAACATCTTGTGTGCAGTACTAAATAATACTAAAAAGGAGACAAAATAGAAAACCAAACATTCTAAACAACATACTAAAACCAAATGTCTATGTTGTCATAGCAACAGTAGAGGAATCACATCACACGTTGGAGAAAATTAAGATTCATGTTCCCACAAAAGTCTAAGGCCGGACATAAAACAGAGCTGGGAAAAGCCATAAATAAATAAAAGATGAGAAACCTGTAATGGTCAGTGAGTGAAACGCAGGAGTCCAGCAAAACCACAGATTATTTCAATTTGCACTTTGTCAAAACAAATGTGCAAGAAAATTTCATGCAAGTAGATCTGGAACATTTCCTCAATGCTTACAAAGCAAATAAACTGACACATCGCATACAGTATGCTGACCACGAAGAAAACAGAATCTTCCTATTAAATTTAAATCATAATATTTTCCAGATGCTTTAAATTATCTTGAGAATGGAGTGTGAAAGAGTTGAAATGATTATAAAACAGGTAAAGTTAAAAAGTTATCTTTCTACTAAGTGAATGGAAACCACAGAAATGGACACTGGACTTTTTGTGGAATGGATCTTCGGCAACTCAGTTGAAACAAGCATCACTTTTCTTCTTCGAACACCACAGAGCGGACATAGAAGTTAATTTAGGGCCCATGAAATTTCAATTACTAGGGATAGATGCCAATTGGAAAAATACCCATTTGTTCTCCTTTATTAAATAAGCCCTAGCCTTTTTTTGGTGAGTCTTCTATTATCTCACAGAAAACATTTCCATATGGAATCGTGTCAAATTCATGCTAGCGGGTGGCGTCTGTCACCTGTGTATGAGGAACGCACAATACGCGTTTGCCAACGTTCACCTGGAAACAGAGCTACACTGTGCTTATTAGTTTCAAGTGCTAAAGAAACAGCATTACATCATATAAACATCCTGTATGTTTCCTTTAGTATTAGATGTGTCACGTCACAAAGATTTAAATGTGACAGACTGTAAATCCTGTCAGCTGGAGTCCTTGCTAGGAGAAGAGTTTACTTGAGTCAGATCGACTTCATACCAAACAAAATGTGTCATTAGTAACTCTTCAAAAAGGTAATTGCACAGAGACATGCTTATCTTGTCATTTCAACATCTCTGCGCCCACTGGCTAATGAGCAAGAACAGTGTGAGTAATATCACATACAGTTTGTGGATAACTGAGAAGTATTAGCAACAAAAAAAAGAAAATTGTATCATAAGAAAAAAACAGAAGTCTGATAAGAAAAAATAAGATAAAATATGTTAAAAAAAAAAAAAAAAAAAAAAAAAAAAAAAAATATGTGTCTAATGCAGCCCCTTGAGCTATTTTATTTGTGTGTTCTATATTTTGCCATTTCCCCACAGATCAGTAATCCAGGCATAGCAAATGTTATCAGCTGTGCTAGTGCATAGAGAACATCTGGTAGTATAATTACTGTAGCATTAGAGATCTACTATTACTCAACCTAAACAAATTGAATGAACGTTAAACTGTAACAATAGGCCTTTTGTGAGCTACCAATGCAAGATTATCCAAAAATGTGGTAAATCGTGTGAAATATCTCTGCATAGTGAACTGAACTCCAGTTTCCCCATATCCCATAAGCAACAATCAACACTACTTAAAAGTAGAAGCATGGTTAGCTTAGCTTAACGGGAATTCTTATCGGCTAATGTGAAGCGCAATTCTGCCAGTCCTAGCAGTGTAACGTTCCAGTGTGGAGCTTTAACATGTTTCTGTAAGATCTTGGTTCTAAAGAATATATTTACATTTTTAGAAATGTAAAAATAAAGCATATACTGTATATAGCCACATATTGATAAGTAAAAGGAAAGTGCTGGACTTAGACTTATAGGCTTAGAAAAAGTAAAACAAATAAAATTGTATTTAAAACTAAATTATTGCTATCAATTTGCACTGTTCTCAAAATTAAGAGTTAGGAAAAACAATTCTTGGGCAACTACATTTTTTATTTTAAACCAATTTCTGGTCACATCATTAATAGAATATAGAATTAGTTAACTTCTTTTCTGCATTGGTCCAATACCAGTGATTAAGGAGCTGACATCTATGCATTTAAAATAAAGAGCTCAAATCAAACACTTAAAAATATTGTATTTACGCCTATATACTTAGTCAGAGGCATCTCAAGTTCTTCATCAGAAGCACAAGTGCCAGGTTTACGTCAGACGCACTCCCAGGTGCACTTACACCCAGCCAGGTCATAAGCACAAAAAATAATTTTAATATTTGTTTTGATAGTGAAAACACATTCGCTATTAGGTTTGATTTAAATAATACTTTAAAAACAAAAAAAAAACTCTTTAGTAAACCAGGTATAATCTTCCTTCTTGTGAACGAATGAAAGAAGCAAACAAAAAATAGTTTTAAAGTACGTCCACAAAATCAATATATGTACGAGCAACGAAGAAAGCACTGTCCGCAATCAGCCAATCAGAAGCGGCTTGTGCTGGCGACTCTGTATCTGTAAGTGACACACCTACTGACAGGCGTATCTGCATCTCCAAGCAGGTCTGCCACAGTTTGTAATTACGCGAGCAGGCACTTACGCTGTGTGTACATGCTCATTCTCTCTCCCCTTCCTCCTCTCCAAGCGTAAGGAGGCGCAAGTGCCAGTCCTGCATACGGACATAGATGTACACTTTTTATGTGGGCATGTGCAGTACAAATTTGCATATTTTACAATCAGGCGTAACCAAACACAGCATGAGCTCCTAAGTGTTTATACGAGGTGAGGTGATCTCATTAACTGATAAAGCAGACATTTATGAAAGAAAAATGAAGAGGCCTCACACATTTACCTCAAAGTACATTACTATTCATTGCTTGCAACAATCCTTACAGAGGGAAAGACCATATCTGGGAACTGCTGCTCAGAAGACGTCTGGTGACATCACGCCACTATCGCAGAGGGACATCGGACGGTCGTGGCTGGTACAGGTTTTCAGTGTTTGCGTACCTGTACAAAGCAATAGAAAGGACATGATCACAAAAGTATAAAGTCAGAGTGTGATATATTTGTATTTCTTTTATCAATTATCTCTATTGCACGTTCCTTTTAAATGGACACAACATCTAAAATACACATTGCCTGAAGATGAAAGAACCATCTTTAACATTCACATAAATAGATATTTAAAAATATATTGACATATAGCATGTGTCTTAATCATGATCATCAGTCAAGTTAGGCTCTGAGTGACCAAAAGCTCTGTCCTTCAGATTTAGAGACTGGGAATCTAATGTGGAACATGACAAAAAGGAAGATATTCCACACGAGTCTAAAATTAAAGAGGAACCTGTCAGTTGTGTGAAGATTAGTCTTACATTGGTTGGTGCACTATTGAGTAGAGACCATAATATATTGACACACGCTATATGCAAATACCATGTTGAGGATTTAGTGTCCGAGTTATGTTCCTCCAATGACACAGCTCCCCAGCCTTGTAGGTGGAGAGGAACCGTTGAAAGAAGCCACTTGGGAGCTGGCCCCACTTCTGAAATTCATTGGGAGGAGGGACTCCAACACTCACTCCTCACGTCTCAAATGGGTGGAGTTCTTCTTTAAGCAATTCTCCCTATTTGTATATATATCCGTTTCTCACTACAGTCAGCGAAAGTGCTCTTAATAAAAGTGGATAAATATTAATAGCAATAGAGGTTACACTTTTGAAAAAAGGAGCCCTCACTCTAATGGCAGCATAAAGAAAAACCATTATAATTTATAAGAAACAGAAAGTGATGAAAACATGAAAAATGTGCAGGGTTTGTAATCATGTCCCCTCTGATTCTGCAGTGTATTTCTCAAGTTCAAGCACCATTAATTTCTTCTTATCCAGGCAACAAAACAGGCTGTGTTCAATAGTCTTTCTGAAGCGCATAATGATCCCATATCCCCTAACTATATCACTGCTGTCACAGCAGGGTCATCCAGAGAAAAATTAGAATTGTTGTGGTGTGCAGACCAAATTCCCTTACACGCATTGTGATTGAAGAAGAAAAAACAAAACAAAAAAAAACAAAACCACACGCACACACAACATGAAAACAAAACCATATCTGCCTTCATTACATCCCACAAAACAGTACCAAATGTATCAATCAACTTATTTATTGTAAATGCAAATCTAAGAAAACGTACCAGTAAATTGCATTACATTGGGTTAAGCATTGAGGATCGAATGCTGCAATCAATGCTGGAACGGATTCAAAGCAAGGCAAACTATGCAAACAATTGCATGTACTTAGAGGTCCTGGAACAAATGGAGCCCACAGAGCCCATTTGGTATAAAAGCATTTATGCCATAGAGAGGTTAAGATGTCTCCCTCTAGGCTAACTGGTAATTGGTGTATATATCACTGTAACCAAGTGTCCCAATCTGTTTCATACAAACTCTTTAAAAACAAAAATATTTATTTCAGAACATAAAATAAATTTCACCATAAAATGCAAAATTTATTTTTATTCAACTGTTTGGCAGTGCTGATTGGGAAATATATATCGCCAACTCGATTTCCAACCATAGCCCCATCACTCTATCCTGTAATTCCACCCCTCCACCTTCCAATTCATCATATTCCACCCTTCTTCATCACTGCTCTCTTTCCACCCCATCCCTATTATTCATTATAACCCACCCTTGTTATTCATCACTCCCTATCCCCTTTCATAGTAGAAGCAACCGCTAGAGCATCCGGCCCTTACTTTATCATGAAGCTACCAAAACCATTATCCACGCGCTTATCTCCAGGCTGGACTACTGCAACCTTCTCCTCACCGGCCTTCCCCGCTCTCGCCTCGCCCCTCTCCGTTCTATAGTCAATGCAGCTGTGAGGCTCATCTTCCTTTCTCGCCGCTCCTCTTCTGCCTCACCTCTCTGCCTTGCCCTTCACTGGCTCCCCTTCCCCGACCCTATCCTTTTCAAACTTCTTACCCTTACCTACAAGGCCCTCTCCCACTCTACTGCCCCCTATATCTCCAATCTCCTCTCCATCCACACTCCCGCCCGGTCCCTGCATTCGGCCAATGACCGTCGCCTCTCGTCCACTCTGATCACCTCATCCCACTCTAGAATTCAAGACTTCTCCCGAGCTGCCCCCCTCCACTGGAATGACCTCCCACGCTCCATCCGTTTGTCCCCTAACTTGTGCTCCTTCAAACGGGCACTCAAAACCCATCTCTTCCTTAAAGCCTACCAGCCTTCCACCTAACCCTCTCTCCATGCTCGTTCCCATCCCCTTGTTCCTCCTCTGTGGGGGGGGGGGGGGGTGCGCTTGCTCTCCCCCCTCTGACTCCCTTTGTGCCGGGCGTGTTTCCCCTCCCTTTAGGATGCAAGCTCTTATGAGCAGGGCCCTTCTCCCTCCTGTCTCTCTACCTTCTCTTCTGCTCCTACTCCATTACATCTGCTTTGCCTGCAGCCTCTGAAGTTTTGGTACTACTTGTTTATTGTTCTGTACTGTTATTCCCTGTACTGTCCATTGTTTGTACTGTGTTTGGCGCTGCGGAAACCTTGTGGTGCCTTATAAATAAATAATAACAACAATAGAGGAGTCCTTGCATCGGAATCACATGATGCAGCTTCCAGCTGATTTGCACAGAACCGCGATCCCAGCCTATCAGAGCCTGGGAGCTGCACCATCATCATGTGACCAGATGCTGGGCCTACGCCAACTTCTGCTATGTAAGCGAAGAGCCATATTTGGTCAGGTGTGATTTAGACACACAGCGGAACAGGAAATCCCAATACTGTTAACCCATCATGCAGTGTTCTCGGTCAGAACATGTGTGGAGTCTGCTCTGGCCCTAGCAAATGCCTAATTGCAATGTACAACTTTTAGTACACAACATTCTTCATAAAAATCAGCAATAAAATGCCCCAATGACATAAATGCCGTAGGCATTATTTAAAGGGCTTCTTTGTGTGGGCTGAAGATCCTGTGACACAAAGTTCATATGATCACTCTGAGCCAAAAACACTAAGCTGGAATACCTTGCAGTAATAATAAATTATATATATATATATATATATATATATATATATATATATATATATATATATATATATATATTGTAGATAAAAGATTTTATTAACAATCAATTTAAAGATAAACTGATTTTCCATCCAAGACAACAAAACAAAAAGCGAACTTTGTTCAGGGCAGGCAGGATTTAATACAGGTTCCACTGCCAATTGAACTGAGGCATATACTGCAGCAAGCCACTTCCCAGGAGGCTTACAATAAGCATATAACTATCTGGCACACAACAGTTTCTAAAGCCGCTGTTAATAAAATTATTTACACAATGAACCGCCCTTTTTCTTTCACTACAGGATAGAATAATAAAAAAATAAAAATATCATACAAGTACATGACATCCCCAAGGGAAGATGTATGTCTGACAGCGATCCTACTTCTGCTGTAGCCTGACCTATCACATTTACTACATCTTTTCCTCAAGATAAAGGTCAAGGCCAGAGGAACTGCGAATCTGTAATCAGAAATCCTCATACCTTAACTAGATTGGGATTATCACAACATTGTTTGTTCCTGTACGGCGCTGTGGACACTTTGTGAGGCCTTACAAATAAAAATGTATATTATTAACAACAACAACAACGCACATTGATGGCATGTCAGGAGGTCTGAATTATACATCAGTGAGGCACACTTAAATATTAACTCTTAACATATTAATAGCAAAATTAAACACATTTATTTATATATGTGCACACCACACATGCAGTGTAAAGGTGGCCATATAAGTGCAAATATTTGCTTGAGTGCCAAGTGGCACGATCACTATGCAATTTGGCTACACACGTGTGGTCATATTGGCTCCAGTTCTCCTCTGGATTTTGTTGGGTCTATTACTGCATTCTAAAGGAAATCAGCATAAACAGGCTGAAGACTCATTTTCCAAACATATTTTACAACATGCCCTATATAGTTATCTGATCAATATTTGCTGTATCATTGGGCATCTTGCATGCTTTGGGGCCATGAACGCTGCAATATCATACCAACTGCCCAAGGGATAATGTAGCTTGTGGTCATCTTTCTGTTTGCCACACTTGTGCTTAATGACACTGACAAACTCACTATAGAAAATGTGCATGGAGCTTCATAATAAGGAGGGTACAGAGCTCTACAACAATTTCAGAGGTCTTCAGAACAGCATTATGGAATGTGATGAGAACATACAGGATCTCTTGTATCCAAACAGTTACGTCACCTCATGTCACTTACTGAAATAAATTCAATAAACTAACCCAATGAGCAAACGTACAGAAACGTAAAAAACACCTTATAGCAGCCTGCTTCGCTTTCTACATGTATGAAATAATGGAAAGTTTAACCAAGTAATTTCCATTAAACACGTGTTTAGCTTTTAGGAAAAATCAGCAATTGATGTTTCACTTACATAAAAAACAGATGTGTGTATACATTGTGTTTCCCATGATCGCAGCTTATTCCACCCTCTTTTCATAGTCGGCTCATTGGTTAAGGAGCTAAATCTGATATTCCCACTGGGAAACTGGTATTAAAAAAAAAAAAGAAAAGTGCCCACAAGAGTAAATATAGCCAAACAGATTAAAATTGCTGCTCCCCACCACAACCGGGACAGGATTCGTTTCTGGAAAACGTTCATATAATGTGTCCATTAACAGAGTGGCATGAACATTAAAAATAAATAAAAACAAAAACACATAAAAAGGAAATACACACAAACAATAAATGATAATCAAAATTATAATAGCCTGCACTTTACTTGTCCAATATTTTTTTGTTATTATTATTAGTAATAACAACACTTAATATATTGAACATGCGCAAAACATGCTTAGAGCAGTGTGGTGGGCAACAGTCGGCCCACTGAGTCTTCACCTGTGGCCCCCAGCCAGCTGCTCTCAATCTTACTTACCGTATTTATCTGCAAGCAAAGAATAAAACTGAAAGCTGGCTTCCTCATCATGTGACCTACTAAGCACACTGCACATCCAATCAGAGGAGGAGTTACTGCAGTGCATTCTGGACCACATCTCTCCCTCTTTTCTCAGCGGGCTCTGTCTGTGCAGGCAAGTGTGGGGAATTCTGAGAGGCTTGTGGGATAATCAGAGTGGCATATGTGAGGAGGCCAGAGTGGCATGTGCTGTTTTGGAATAGATGTGGGGGCAAGTGCATATGGGACTATTTTGGAGCAAGTGGAAGATCGGAGTGGCATGTGGTGGAATTTTGGAGCAGGTGGGCATGTGGGTGCATTTTGACATGAGTGACGTGGGGGTGCCAAAGTGGTTTTGAAATTAGGCAATATGTGGCCCCCCCCACCTCCAAAAGGGCCACACATGGGCCCTTTAAGTATATTGGTTTGCCCATCACTAATTTATTAGATTAGATTAAAATGATAGGCTGAATAGGACGATCTGTCCAATAAAATGCAATAGTTTTGTCTCTAAACCATGGAGGGATTTCTAGGACAGCTCTTGGCATTTCAGGCACCTTCGGGAGACATCAGCACTTGCAAATGACCAGGCAAAAAAAAGAGGTCAGCAGCACACTATATGCCATGGGAAATGTAATTTTTTTCTATCAATAGTGGGAAAAGCTATGTAGGTATTCACCAACTTGATTTGGTTGACTCAATAGTATGTTGTATTATAATTTAATATAATTTTACTATTCCGTAAGACATGAAGGGAGGAATTCAATTGGCCGTGATACCGTAAAAAGTAATGCGGCCTGCACACTATTACAGTAATAATGCGCTTAAATACCGTTATTATGGTAGTTCCAACGCCGGCTTTTTGTTCACAGCTCAGGGGTTAAATTTACCCCAATAACGGTAGTAGGATTAATGCTACGTTAATCTGGAATTGAATTCCCCCCAAAGTTTTTTTTGTTTTTAAGCCATGTCAAATTGTAGTTTATTCTGCAACATTGCTTTAGTTTGTTTTTCTCCTTTAATGTCTGCAGATAGCAAAGCATTTTCCTAGAAATAGGTAGTCATCAGCTGCCGCAAGCTGCAACCTGTGTGACTGATTAATGTTACTCTACAAAACCATATTGGGGCTGCTGGACCATGGAAAGCTTCTCGCTAGGCATATCCTCGTCAGCGAAGTGAACAAAAAAGGTCAGATGAAAATAGCTCTTTTGTAGCAGTAAGAAAAGTCCAGTAAAGAAAATAAACCTAAACCTTGCAATACAACATAGGATAAAATAATACTCCAATGTACAGTGGTATATTGCATTACAAAACATATGGAAAATGTAAATCTCATTGTCATTACACAACCAAACAAGCATTTACAGAATTATTTGGCATGTTAGTTTTAGGCCACACTAGAACAGAGCCTGTCAGGGATTCATGCAAATGCAGCACTCGCTCACATGCAACATGTGAGCCCACCACTCCCCAGTGTGACAAGATGCTCTTTGTTGTTTCTCGAACGACCTACCAGACCCCATAAGTATCCTGCATGGTCAAGGGAGGGGCCTGCGGGCACTATGGTCAGTTACAGTTTCTAATACAGCTTAAACCTAAGTGTACAGTCAGTGGTTTATATGGACTAAAGCCGGCCATATACATGGCGATAATGCCGCGTTCAGCAACAGGATCACTTTGCAATTCAGGCACGCACATGGGTGGACAACTTGGAGAAGATTGGACCATGGGAACAAATCATGTCCAAAACATATTGGGGCCTGCAAGTGCAGTGAGAAAAATGTCTGCAAACCTCCTGACTGTATTCACTGCAGCAGCCAAAACTATGCAACTGTATTTGCTAGGATGTTTATTTCGCACTCCAGTACATCTGGTTGGAAGATGACCTCTATAAACCTGTGTGTCTGTAGTCATTTTCTGACTACTGCTAGGCACCTTGGAGCCTGTAGGTGCAATGTTATTCTCAAAATAATATTTATAAATATTACATGTATATATTATAAATGTATGCACACTATGTATACACACACACATATAATCACTGAGTGTGCATGGACTCTTAAAGCACCCCTTTTCTAAAAAAAAAAAAACTGAGATCTTAGAAATCATGAAGTCGGTGCCCTTTTTTAAGTTATGTATTTATTATCTGAAAAGGTTGAGAATTTTTTTCTCTACTTTTAGTGTTCTCTAAAAGCGTTGACAATAATTGTCCTAATTGCAAAAATATTATATATATATATATATATATATATATATATATATTATATATATATATTGGTGTTTATAATCAAGGACTTCTGCTAAACTATAAATCAATGCCACGGAACGGTCATACTTTACCACAGAGTCAATTCCATAAGATTTAAATAAATGTGTACTTTAATGTACTTTACAATCTCCCATTTCATGGCTCTTACCATTATCTCTTCTCTCTCATATATTTCAAAATTCAAATCATTTAAGTTTACAAGACTCTTGTTTACCCAGATCACTTTGGGCTACTTGTTCTATTAGAGGGCTGTCCCAGCCTTTGAACATGGGATGGACAGTACATTACATAGCCAAAAGTATGTGTACACCACTTCTTATTCATATGTTTGGCCATTTCAGCCACACTCATTGACAACAGGTGCATAAACTTAAGCATACAGCCTTCATAGCCAACCATTGGCAGTAGAATGAATGTTACTGAGCTCTTCAGTATGACCCAATGTGGCACCGTCCTAGGATGTCACCTTTACGGCAAGTCAATTTGTCAAATTTCCACTCTGCTAGAGTTACCCCAGTCAACTTTAAGGGCTGTTAGTGTGAAGCGGAAACGTCCTGGAGAAACAACAGCGCAGCTGCAAAGCGGTGAGCCAAACAAGCTCACAAACTGCCTCTGGAGTCAACGTCGGCACAACAACGGTTTGTCTAGAGCTTCATGGATTAAGTTTCCATGTAGCCTCGCATTTAAGCTCATATCACCATGTGCAATGCCAATGCTTTATGCCCGCAGGTGTGTATTTTGTTTCCCCGTGGCCCTGTAACTAAGGCAGACCTAAAATATAGTGAACACACTTGTACTAAAGAGAACTAGCCAATTACTCATAGGGTAAATTTCATGGGCTGAACAGAGTGAATTGAGAAGCATCACAAAAAAAAATTATTTTTTTTTCCTATTTTTGCTTGCATTAGAAATTTTTATTAATACGGATATTTGTTCCAATCTGCTACCAAAAAAGCACAATCAAGACTAGAACAAATATATAACTCATTTGCAAAATAAAAAAAGTTATTCCCATTTAAACATGTGTATCCTTAATCGTAAAATCTGATCTGTTCATGATGGGCGAAACCACCCGGTCGAGTGGCTATACAAGAATGTTTGGGGGGCGGAAGGGAAACAACTAATCGTGAACTATATAAAATTTAGCACCCGTTAGGCGAAACTGAAGCTCACATTTCGTTTACAACTGCAGTAAAACTTCAATGTGATGAGAAAGACATTTAGAAAAGGAAGTCCAGGACTAAGATTTCCCAGAGGTCACTAGGTCCCCAGTTAACACAAAATTGTCTCTAAGTTAGGTGCTGGAACTAAATAAGGGCTATGAATTGCAGAGAGACTCAGCAACATTTTTTTATAAACACTCACTAAAACTCTCATGTGGGGTTTCCTTTGAAAAACTGCTAACATGGTTTCAAATTACTTTCCTGTGACATATCATACATCTGGCTTTAATTTAATTCAGTAAGTAAACATTCTGAAAATCTAAACTCCATCTATGAATGCCATGTTATTGCTGTTAGGAAAACAAATAAATAGATTAAGCAATAAAAATAAAAATAAATAAATCAAACATTGTCAGCAAGACAGATATAAAAAGCAAAGTCTGTACCTAATGTTTATCTTGGGATAAGTAAGTATGTAGCTGGAAGACAGTGTTGGCTTCTACCATGGGAAAAATACTACACATTAATAGGAAACACTAAACTTAAAGAACAAACTGACTTCTAGAAAATATAATCCACAAATATGTATGTAAAAAGTTTTAGGGAGAAATTTTATATAACATGTAGGGAAGATTTCTTTCCTCTGCAGATCAGACTTGCAGCCAATAATACCACTGAAAAGACATTGCGGCCAGACTCATTTATCTGAAGAGTCTGAGAACACAATCATTTAAACATAGCAAACAAAACCAATGTAGAATATTTAAAACTCCATCATGATATGGAGACAGTTACACATTTGTGAAAGTTATAAGTAGCTTATTCATGCAATACAAATTATATTTTAGGTCTAGTGGTTCTTTGTGTGGTTTTAAAATTATTCCTGGTGATTAAACACCTCCCATTATCTGTGGGTACTGCATGAGATTTACAAATAGCTCACTTCTATGGTCTAGTCAAAAATGAAGTTGTGGAATGAATGTTTCAATAACACATTGATAAAAAGGGAGTACCTTCAATGTATTCAGCATGGCTATAATGAGAACAATATTCACGCTACTGTAAACAAACGATATTAGATGCCAGATTACTTTTGTAGCCAATGAAAAATGACAAGTGACTTTATACAAAGTGACTTCTAATACCATCTATTTTACAATAGATGGTTTATTACTGCTTATAATACACAAGTTTCAAAGCAACGAGGCAATCCTCATATCCAGATTTATATGGGCCAACGGGTAACAGCACTACTCTCTAAATAGAATAAACTAATAGATACTTCATAGGACATTATATAATAAATATTCTTCTATATACTTCCTCTTGTCTCCTCTGCCCCCCCACCCTCCTTGTTTCCTACCCTACTTCTTCCAGGCTTTACCCTCCTCCTGTCTCTTATGCACTCTGCTACATTGTTACCCAGCGTTGCTTCCTCCATCCTGCTGCCCATGTCATCCTGGTTATTTCCTTTTTTGTTATACGACTGTTTGTTACACTCGTCTTTGTCATCCTTCTTGTTTTAAGTCTCCCTCGTTTCTTCACTGGGATTTGCACTATGTTAACCTTATTGAATTGTCTCCAACCTCTTTGTACTACCGCTCTGTACGTTGCTGCAGTATTGTAAATAAAAGTTAATAAAAACAATATAAATTTTTAACATAACTAATTGAAAAAAACACAACTTGTGCATTGGCTATTTTTCTACTTGTGACCACCAACCTCTCTCTTTTGATTTCCTCCCAGCAGCATTTTCAAAGAAGAGAAATGCATAGGAGACATGTTTTTCTTAATTGAATTTGTATAGTATATATAAAAAAAAAAAAAAAAAAAAATCATGTTACCTAAAAATCAGTCTGGTTAATCACGGATAAAAGCATGGGGGGGGGGGGTAACGAGAGCATCACCAATCATTTTAAAAAGTTGGCTCCAGTGGGGATTTTTCTGCAAAAAGAGAAATTCCGCTACAAATACATTATTTTCCTTCAACAATATATAAAAATAATAGTCTGGACTGTATGGTAATGTCAGTTCCATAGACCAGTTAATCTCACTTAATATACATTCATATTGCCAATATGATTAGTACATAAAATGTTTCACAACAAGTGGCTAACCGCAAGATCAGAAGCAAGTCAATGTAATCTCTTGTGCATTCCAGCACAATTAGTAAATGTGGGATTCCTATATGAAGCACGGCACAGAAAGTCAAAACATCAAGACAGAAACACACATCAATAGGTAACAGCCACAAAGAATAAAGGAAACGACACTACTCATTCCTTCCAAGCAGCCACGTGAAATAGTGCAGAAGATTTTCCAAGTGCTGATTCTTTAACTTATGTTTTTCTTTTAGTCTGGTATGCTATTTAAGGAGGATTGTTGGTAGCTGCTTGTGAACACAAAAAAAATGCTACTCTTAACTCACAATTTAATACAACGGGAGTGCCAGGCCTTCAGGAACCAGGGGTGCAATAAAAATCCATGAGAACTTTGCGCTCACTTGTTACTGGTGACTTGCAGTCGCTCCCAAAAACACACGTTTGAATGTTATTAGTGGCTCCTTTATAGAAGCCAACATGTATTTTATGTTTAACGTTCTTTCAACATGGGATGAAGTCACTGGAAAGTGCAACCTGCATGTCCACAGCTAAAGTACATTGACCAGCATTCCGATGGCAGCAGCACAATGACAAACCTCCCTAATGTCACGATTCTAAGATGTTGGAAGGTATGACCGACCTTCTGTCTGTGTACTATGCATACGCTATACTTCACAAACACAGGCTGCTGGCATCCAGATGCAACATTAACACTGCCAGAGTCGTTGAAATAAAATGAGGCAAGTGTTTTGGGGATGTTAAAATGACGGGAGATCATTCAAACTACTCACACAGAAATCAGAAGCTGCGTGATCGCTAATAAGCACAGTATGAATAAATCAACTGTAAAATGTCATCTGTGTGCAAGTTATGTTATATAAACAAAATAACTCGTATAGTGTACTACAATATTCATTTTCCCCCATAGTGTTTATATTCTCAAGTCTTTTTTAGGCGATGAATCTACGGCTATCACCATGGATAAAAAGCACAAAGACCATAATTTGTAATGTGCTTTGTTTTATGAAAACTGCAACCTAGAACACCAAGTTAATTTGCTTGTAATTAAATGCTCGAAGAGGGTTTGAGAGTCTCAGGCTGGCATTACCTTTCACAAGCTGAAAGTGCATTATGTAATGCAGCTCATGGTATCAAATGTTATTTTAAGAACTATAAATACAATGTCTGGCCGTAGAGACCGCACAGGGAATCCTGAACCACTTCTCCAAGTTAAAGGTGCTAATGTCAAAGTCTTAAGAGATAATCTGCACGAAGCCTGAAGGTAAAAAGGTTACATTGATGATCTCCATTAGACAGTTTCATAATGCACTAACTACAAGACAAGTGCCTCCAACTACCAATATGATGTTTTTGCATACAACCAGAACAGATCTTAGCTTTAGCAGTCAGCAAAATATTTTAATACAATGCTATGCTGATTTTAGACATGTGATCATGTACTCTCTATCAAAGTCTTCTCTGACCATACAATGCAGTAGACCGCATATCAAGTATGTCTATACAAAGGGAACATGAGGGAAATTTGAGACTAGCAAATTATATAGGATCTAGCTCACCCGAACATAATAAGGGATATCGTAAGCATCCAAAGTTTTATGCAACATAAAAGAACAAAGCTACTAGTCGAAGCGCTTTTATGCAAGTCAAAGAAAACCAAAGTGTCTTGTAATATCCATATTATGAAGGAAGTAATGAGGTCATTACTGTTCAACACTAGAAATATTGGGTACAACAGTATTACCATAACTATGTATTTCTTACCCTACGAGTACGATTTTCTGGATAAGCAGAATTCATACTTGCCAACTTTTTCATCTTTGCCTCCGGGAGTTCCCGGGTGGAGAGGGTAGGGAAAGGGTGGAGGGTGGAGGGGGTAGGAAATGAGTGGAGGGGGCGGGCCTTGACAAATTGTGTCATTTTTGGCTCCGCCCTGTGATGTAATGATCCGTTTGCATCATTTTACAGCGGGGGCAGGGCTAAAATTACGCAATTCCATGAGAATCGTCATTGTGGCTCTAATTTCACTAGGAAGTGGGAAGATGCCTTATTCTCCCGGAAGTCCTACCTGGAATTCGGGAGTTTCCAGGACATTCCAGGAGAGTTGTCAAGTTTGTCATAATTATAGTAATACCACTGGAAGTTGCAATCCTGTGTGATCACAATCTTGAGGCCCATTACTGCGGGCTAAGGGGTAAATGTGAACAGGGCTTCCTAGGAACAGCTAAAATGAGAGATAGGTGGAGTTTGGAGGATAGGAAACGGAGGGGCTCGGCCTTTAGCTAGAATGCTGGCTAACTATTTAACATGTGTGGTTTACAAACCAACCAAAACAGCAACCATACAAAATTGTTAAAATAGGAAAAATTACACTAAAGCAATGACTCTCTCCTTCTACATTTTAGCACAAATATGGTAATCCTAGCATTACACACTATATTATGCTACATACATTAATAGGATACCGCATATGGTAACTATTAAATGCTTTTGTGTACATTGTGAGATATCTCTCTCTAATTATTTATCTATCTATATCTCTATTTTTACAAAAAATAAAAATATAATAAAAGACGCTCAGTGACAATTGAGTGATTGGTTCTATATCAAACCCAACAAAAATAATTAAACATACAATAGGCTGCTTCCCATTCTTGAGCAACTGTTAGGGAATGCAATACCTACAATAAAAAAAGCGAAAAAACAGAAGCGCCACACATAGCGCAATACAAACTTATTATCAGTGATAAACCATGAATGAAGGTGAAAACAAAGACGACTCCTCTTCAATTTTTCACAAAAGTGGATCCAAGTTAGTCTAGAAACTCCCAAAACAACAATATAGTGCAATATGTACGAACTATAACCTCCCATCAGAAGACCTTTCCAAATATGTGTACCATATAGAGAACGTTAAAGCTTATACCCAAAATAGATCAAAGCTGCCAATAAAAAAACCAAAACACTTATAACCATAATAAGCAAAAGAACAGATAATCAAATGCCTGTACATTAAAACAATTATAATGAAGCTTATCTGTAGTCCTTAACAGCAATGTTGTTCCGTTAGGAGACAAACTTGTGCTGAAATGCTTAATGACCATATTGGATGCATTGTCATGCATCAAATGTGCTGAAATGATATAAGAAATGTTCAATATAACATAGTACAAACGCATGTAAATATGTATGGTCTCATTGTGTAGAGTGGTTTATTTTCACATCTATTTAGACTACATGCCCATACCTTGCTTTAGAAAAACATTGTACCAGTGGTACATAGCCTTAGTGGCTTATACCCTGTGCTACTTACTCTACTGGAACTTCTATACAATGGGCCTTCTCCAACACTATGTGAAATAGCAGAGTATTATTTTCTCATCCCTTGTTTTACAGCTGCCAGATGGAAGAAATCTGTGGAAATCCGATCCCTGAATCTCTCACATAATTACTCAACGACGCACTCTTAGAGACCTCGTCTAGCACCCAATTACGTTCTTCCTCCAGCAATCTATACAGTCAAGGTTTTCAAACACAAACCTCTTCACAGCTGCAAGACACCCAAACATCACTATCTTTTCTTCAAAACAAATTTTATTTTGCATTACTGTTGAATTTGACAGAAACAAGCAATGTTTCCTAGTCCCCTTTATTTTATTGTATATCTTCTGAATAGATAACCAGGTAGGACGATGTCACATTCAGGTATTCCTGTGAGCAATGACACAATGAATGGCACTTAATCCCGGATCATTCATTGTCATTGTTTAGAAGAGTGAAGAGTTCATTTCCTAAAACCATCAATCTTGTGTTTGCTTATCACCAGAAAGCAGGATTTGTATTGGACTCTTACAGTCATAGCCATTTATCTTTACAAATTAACAATACATACATTGCTCAAGAAGTACTCAATTTAAAAACATTATTCTAAAACACTATAGTATGTAGCTTGAGCTATATCATACTTACCACCTTCTTATTCCTCACCTCCGGGAGAAGTGTGGAGACGAAGAGTGGAGGGTCACAATGGATCACGTCATTTTGGCCAAAGTGATGCGATTCCCCGTGAATCGCGGCATGGAAGTGCCCACTTCACTAGTGCCCCCCAAGCACCCATTTCTCAGGTGCTCCACCCAGCTGGTTTTACTTGCAACCCAGCTCTTAGCGATCAACAGTCCTAATATAATAGAATAAACCATTGTTTCTCCTATTAGAACAGGCGCTCTGTGAGCACTACAGCCAGCAGTGTGTGTTAGACCACTGACCACCAATCCTGGAAAGTGTGGGGCAATAACCTCCAACTTTTTTCAATATCATTGCTACTGTTCCCACCTAGCTACTTCTTAATGCCATCCCAGCTGTGGAGAACACTAAATGGTGTCTCAAGTATACCGCCAAATGAGGATATGCTAAACCATATTTTGATACTTTTGAAACATTCCCTCAAACGGACGCATTTACGAGTCCGTTTTGATTTGCCGTGTCCCAAGATATGAGCATTTCAAAATGTACACCTAATAGCGCGGGATATTTCTGTGCAGAGTAATTTACGCAAATTCATCAAACTCTAAGTTAGCTCAAAATGTCTGTGTGTCAAACATGCGTGTATTGTAGATTATAGTATCCGAGTTAAATTAGGTTTTGATCACATTAAACATCTAATACATATTCCTTGATTGTCCCATTACTACAGGCGCCTGGGGATAACCCCAAGTCTTTTCTTGTGGTTCTCTATAATACAACCAGGGGGAGAGGTCCCCCCCTTTACAGTGTCCCCGTTTTTGGCAGCTATCTCCTATCTATACTGGTTGTTTGCGCAGATATTACCCCACAAACTGTCTGAGTTAAATTAAACGTTTGTCTCCATATCCTAAGCATTTAGAACACAGAAACGGATCTAATTATTTCTCCATTCGGAATACATTTTTCTCATATGATCACTGTTCATACTGCCTAGAAAACTCAGAGCGCAAGCATAGGGATTCACAGACACCTCAACGTTACATGATAAAGAGGTTTTGTTTTTTGGCTGTTTTTTAAAAACACAATAAAATAACAAGAAAATTTGGTTTTAAAAGTAGTTTATTTTCTATAAGCGGCCAGAAAAACTAATTTTGAACTGTGAACAGAGATTTGTATTTATTTGCCCATTTCCATGTCATGAATACATTAACTACATTTGCAAAAAACAAAGAATCTTTGTTCTACTCAGATATAAAAGAAAAGTTGGTTACACTGAAATTTGCATATTGTGATATCTCTATAAAAATATCTGAAAAATCATGGGGTCTCATACAATACCTACTGTATCTATCTATCTATCTATCTCATTCTCAATGCTGAATTAGATTTGTCCAAAAAGGTTTTAAAACTACATTATAGAACCGTGAAAGAACCACAAACAAACGCTGTCATAGCAGAGTTGCCTAAAAAGTTAATTTATACATTTACCTAACCACTGACGCAACAAACCAATCTGTACATAAGCTAACTAAACACATCCAATCCTTCCCACAACGTCATACATACCTTGTTAGATTTTGCTGGCTCTCAGTCAGTTAGTAAGTCACATACTGGAATCATTATGACAACTGAACATTCCTCTTGTGCAGAATAGAGGAACAGGAAACTCGAATAGCATTGCAAAGCATTTCTCATAAAAACTATATTCAGCTTAGTCTAGGTACTGTAGCTCTTTCAAGAAAAGGTTTCTATTAGGAATCCAAAACGTATGTCTAAGAAAAACACACATCTTCTGTTAAGTTGAATACACATCTCAGGATGTTTTTAAGAAACAACTACAGTAGATTGAGTCTCCGCTCAGTCACAGGTTAGAAGACAAACAGTGACAAAGAAGTGCAGATGTTCCAGTACTTTTAAAAATTTAACTGTCTGTACTTAATATAAAATACACACAGCCTGGCTAATCAATAGGATAGAATGAGAAAACCAGAAACATGTCTGAACTTTGGAAAAAGCTACTATGATAATTCTACTGCAAGGGGATTGCACACCCCTTCACCCATTTAGGATTTTACATAGAAGACAATGATGTAGTAGTCACTTTCTAAGATGCCCTATAACCACTACACTCATTGTGAGGCTTTGCCCAGGACCTGAATGAGACAGTAGACTACCTCGTCATGTGACCTCCTCTGCACAGTGCAGGACTTGGTTGCATTTGACCAAAGTGGTCAAAAATTGCTCCACATGAGAGTCCAAACCATCTATATGAATCAACAAAGAATGGCTGGACAGAATAGAAATTCAGGTTGACTGATGACATTATATGGGGAAGTGGGAACTTATCTATTACCTTAAAACATGATCTTTTCTGGAAATTGATTATTTCTGGTTCTAGCTAAATAAAATAAAATGAGTTTATGCTTTATGTTGTATATCATAACAACATCATGTATCCTGATGAAGAGTGCAGTTATGCTTTCCTTATCCATTACTCTCCTAAGATATCAAATTATTAAACAATTATGTTGCAAGCAATAAGTCATTATTCTCAGCAACTCTTGGTTATTAACAAACTACAAAGCTTCTCCCTCCTCTCCTATAAAACTGTCATTGTCACCTTGTGACTGCAAGAAGAGGGGGAAAACCCATCACAAATTAAAATAAGGAAATATTCCAAAAGATAAAAATACTTCAGAACCAAGTCATCTAAAAACCATTATTAGCTGGTAGAGGGACGTATAGAAAAGATAAATGCAATGTTTTACTGTAAGAAAGGTCACAATGACAACTAAAGAAAGTTACTGTAATGTTCAAAAGATTAATGCAATCGAATAAAAAGACATTTTGAAGCAAACTGAACATAAGAATCCAAAGTTATAATTACAGGACACAGCAAATTGTGTTCTACATGGTCCCAATTCTTTTTCTTTAACAGAAAATCAGGACTTTGATGTGACTTGAAGTTTGTTCCATCTATAAAAGCCATAATGATTCTTTTAGATGTAACATGTGATAGTCAGAGTTCTAGAACACATGCAAGGACGAGGTTTCTACTATAAAGAGAGGTGTTCACAGTCCTGGGTACATCTACTGTCCTATATTAAAGCATCCTGAGAATTTACATTGCATTTGTTGCCAAAAAGGAGGCTGAACCAGTATTTAGGAGAACACAAGAAACTAGCGGCATCACTGAGGCACTTCATAACCACTGAGGCACTTCATAACCACTGAGGCACTTCATAACCACTGAGGCACTTCATAACCACTGAGGCACTTCATAACCACTGGTTCCTAAAGAATGGACAGGCTGCATTTTAATTAATATTAGTTCAGCCCATAAAATCACCTCTTCCTTTATGTATAGGGGACAGGAGTGACGAACTTTAAAGTCTAATCTAATACAGAACCTGAACATGGAAGGTAAACTGGAAATCTAGGAAGGTCTAAAAACAATCGATTGACCTGTGAAACATACCTCACATAGAAACCAAATAGTAGAAAACGTGGCACACTTGTACAATTTGCATGATCTCTACCCCCAGTATAAGGAAAGGTGTATATTTCTCAGCTAGGGACAAGTTTAATGTAGATATACATAAATACAAATTGTGGCCTGTGAAGAATAATTACCTGCCACCCGCAAGATAAGCAGGAAAAAGGGGAAAACAAGTTGGTAATAAAGTGGAAATAAACACTAAAACACAAACCTTGTTGCTTCCTGGAAAATCGATCAATTTATCGGATGTGCCCCAGATCAAATATTAAATCAAAGATAATAAATTTTCGATACTCGTCATCTATAGATGGACTTCACACAGCAAAGAAAAATCACACACCCAAATATTAAGTTACATTATCATGTCAAGCAGCAGTCAAGGCTTCTCTGAAAAGTAAAACAAGACAAATTGACCAAAATCCAGTCCCTGACCACCAGTGTCCAGATTTGTGGCCTAAATGGAAAGCACACACGTTGCTCGTTTCATAATTACGGGAGAGAGAGGTCAAAGCTTTCATAATGCAAAATAATTTACCATCCAAACCAGATGAACATACCCTATGATCCAATGACATTTCTATTGGTCCTGACAGTCATTTGTAGGGGGAATGGGGGAGGGGGGGGTGGCCAGTTTATGAATATTTTAGGTTAATTTTGTTAACATTGAGGGCTAGGGGGAACGGCAGTTTTCCTTCTCGCCACAGGCGCTAAAATTTTAAGCTACGGCTCTGAGGTTATGCACAAAATAGGATTACTGCATGATAAACCCACATATAACCCACACTGCGTTTACATATGCGGTCCATCTTCCAACCTATTTAAGCATGTATATGTGACAAATCAGGAAGTTATCTTGTTTAAGCCAAGCACATGTGGAAATACAAGCATAAACACTTCTTAACTGCATCTCGTTAGGTTTACAATACACTCTTATGGAGATGAATGTAATATTTTAAACATGTCAGACACACCTGAAACAAAACAAAAAAAAAAAGTGGTAAATCTATCGGAATTTCAATACGAGTGTGTGCATAGACCAAGGCTAAATGGAATCCTGGGGAACAGCTGAAAGCGTATCAATAGCACTTGTGCACTTTGTGTGTTTTGCAATTACCGGATAGGATTCATTGAATATAGTCTAAAAAAATAAAAAATAAAGTCACATTTAGAAATGAGGACACACAGATGTCACTCGCCTGAAAATGACAATAGGCAGAACTCCTAGTATAACAAGTATGAGAAGGCCATAGAAGGTCTGTTGCAGTGGAGAGATAAAGAAGGTGCATGTTAAGTCTGAGGCTTTCCAAACTCCATCAGTCTATCGATCAAAAGACATGCAGATGCTTTATAAGACAACATACATGTTTTATTTCCAACAGGATGTTGTAGAAGAACCAGCAACACTGATATGCAAAGAGCCTTCTCATCAGTGGAGTGATATAAATAAATTGGGAGCTACTGTTCAAAGCCACAATATATACCCAGTTACCTGTGAAAAGAATTGTTCAGAGTACTGAAAAACAATGCTGACATTATTCACGTTGCACAGAAATATCCTGCACGACACCAGATCAATAAAAAGGTAAGAAATTAAAGAGTTCCTCTCGTCAAGGCAGAAAGTTAATGGTCATAAAAATAGTATTCTGTGTGTTTTGCTCTCAGGGAAGCCTGACACGCATACATAAGCATTTAAATTACTTCCACATGTCACAATATGGTCAGTCAAGACAGGAAAGCAAAACAAATACAAGTTGTTTTTTTTATTGATCACCTTGAATAATGTGATGTTATCTTCACTTTTTTAAATGAATGTCCTTATTTAAAACAAGACCATGTTTTGTATATTCATACATAAGTAATTAAAAAGGCATAAAAAAAAAAAATATATATATATATATCTATAAATTAAAACCACTGACACACAGCCAGAATTATTACCACTGCTTCTCACAGAGGTACTGCTAACCTCAGATCAGAAACACAGGAAATGGAAAATAGGAGCACTGAAGATAAGATGATTGTCAGTCATCGGTTATATTTATTCAATAGGTATTTATTTATACATTAAAAAGGTTATTGTTTCATAATTTGCAGTCAAAATAAATTCAACCATTGACACAATATAAGAGAGAGAGAGAGAGAGAGAGAGAGAGAGAGAGAGAGAGAGAGAGAGAGAGAGAGAGAGAAATTTTGATAGCAGCCAATTAACCTACCAGTATGTTTTTGGAGTGTGGGAGAAAACCGGAGCACCCGGAGGAAACCCACACAAACACAGGGAGAACATACAAACTCCTCACAGATAAGGCCATGGTCGGGAATTGAACTCATGACCCCAGTGCTGTAAGGCAGCAGTACTAACCACTACACCACCATGCTGCCCCATTCAATAAAAAAGCCACAATTGTGGGCATATGAAAAGCTGCAAGATACATGCAGGTCTGCAACAGTTGCGCAGTATGAGCTTGGGTTATGCCAGGCACGCGTCACATATGCACACGATTATAACGATTTGTTTTATTTGCAAAATACACATTTGCCATTAGGCATCAGTAAAACTTAGAAATTGGTTTGTCATCTACCGTCAATATCCTGTAGCTTTATCCTCAGTCATAAATCTAACAAGAAGTTTCTTTGTTCGGTTTAGGTACCGCTCCCCGTTACTATTCTGTATTAACTAATAACCTTATTTGGAATGGGACAAGCAGCTGACCACAGTGTGACTGGATGAGAGTCTTTGGCTCCCTTTAATGTCATTTTTATCTGAACAACATAATGGTACTATTTAACTCTGAGGTTAAAATCATCTATCCCACCCGGTTTATAGAAAACAGCCCACTCCTCCAATATAGACGTTCTAGATATTGATAAAGGTGCCGATGCAGAGTTGGCTTCAATTGCACCCCAAATAGGAGGTGCAAATTGCATTCATCATCATTTATTTATATAGCGCCACTAATTCCACAGCGCTGCACAGAGAACTCAAATCAGTGCCTGCCCCATTGGGGCATACAGTCTAAATTCCCTAATTAAAAATATTTATTAAATAAAAAATTTAATTAGTTGAAAATAAGGTAGAATAATCAGCTTCTACGCAACATAGGGCTAGATTTACTAAACGGCGGGTTTGAAGAAGTGGAGATGTTGCCTATAGCAACCAATCAGATTCTAGCTGTCATTTTGTAGAATGCACTAAATAAATAACAGCTATAATCTAAATGGTTGCTATAGGCAACATCTCCACTTTTTCAAACCCGTTGTTTAGTAAATATACCCCATAGTTTTGTTACTTCTGCATAGTAACTCACAGAATACATAAAGGAAGGTAATGTAACATGAGTACTCATGCTAATCAGTGTGGGAGAGCTGCTAGCAGATCATTTCCTAGAAACACTTGAGGCATGTATATAAATGGATTGAGAAAGTGTCAAGAAAAACTACATGTATATTTTTTTTTTACAAAAAAAATGTACGTTTATAAAGATCCTATACATGTAACTTTGTAGCAAAATCCTTTAAAACAAAGGGTTTAAATGCCAAATTACACAATAACGGACCTTTGCAATGGCAGAATAGCCATCTCTATTTTAGCCACTTTCAACACAATTTCTAAAAAGTAAATGCAGCACAGAAAGATATTGTTAAAAGTTCACACATAAAAACACAGGATATTAGTGATTGCTATGGAGCGATCAGTTTCCACTCCATGTGCAATAAGTTGGGATTGCAATGGAGCAGAACACCGTACTAAAGCGGACCACAAATTTTACAATCCTATCATGCAACCAGATTTTTTACGGAATTGTACTGGTACTGTAAATTAATTATATATATATATATTCAATGTAATGTAGACGGCCAAGTGGTTTGATAATCTGTTTTTGGATTGAAGCTGATCCAAGTTATCTACAGCACTTAAAATACTGCTGGTGCCTAGCTACTTAAGGTATTGTGTGCATGGGCATCTTTTAAATCAGTCTGTCCTCCATTCCTTTTTTTGCCCAGTACACAGAGGTGAAAGGGACACAGCACTCAGTGACCAGGATGACAGCTGGCTTAGACAACCTGTGCCTCTCCAGGTGTTGTGAATCTACAATGCCCAGTGTGCTTTGCAAGCCGATAGCCGGCAGGTTATGCAGGGACTCCCAGTTTTACAACACCAGCAGAGCCACACGTTGTCTGAACCTGACCCACATTAGGCAGAGATACCTGAGCAGTACGGTGATGGGGACATCACCTTACTGTCCCCATCACTAGTCCCCAAGACTAGTTGTCTTACCTTTGGTGCATCAACTACTTTGGTAATGGGGTTGTAGGTGCATGTGCACTGCATTGGTATTTTACCATAAAGATCAAAACAAGAAAAACAAAACAAAAACCCAAAACCACACAAAAACCTGGAACAGAGAACAAGAGAGCAGACAGCACATAGATTTAACATAATTTCTGCTACTAAAGAATAAACCTGAACAAAAATATTTCATATGCTGTAAAGGAGAGTTAACTGTACAAAGTTGCATTTCCTTAAAGGTCATAAAATCTCCCTCTGCACATACGATTTACATTTATGTTGCATAGCTCACAATGTAGCTTTCAAACAGAACACATTAGTCAGTCATACTTCCTCCGAATTCAGCCGGACCTTTAATGTCCAACAGTCCAGAAGTGTGCGCCTAACTTCTTCCACTACTGCTTGCCAATCTCACCCAGGTAGCGGCTCCTCCGCCTTCAGCACACAGTTTTTAGAAATACTGGCCCCATGGCAATCAGGGAGAGCGTCATTGGAATATTACAGACATCAGGGGACCAGCTGGACCCCAGGTTTTTATGCAGTAACATGGGGTACCTTATAGAACAATGAACAGGCTGTTGTGCTTTGTTAACATCATCATCTTTGCTTTTAAAAAAAACCAAAACGAAGTCCTTATGTTGAAATGTATGTTGCTCAAAATAAGGCTGTGTAACTTATTCTGAACAAGCAAATTAAGCCAGTTAGGAATGTAATCATATTAGTTCTCAATTTGAGAATGACATTTCATCTCTGTATATAGCTCTCCTGGTTTTCACTGTTATTCATTGTATTTCAATATAAACCTGGTCACATATGGGCCAATTCCACTGCTCTGCCCAAGTGACAAGATCAGTGTTCCATTGGGACTCATGTGGGTGCCCGAACTGTCAGAGATCCAGTCATGTGACCCACTACCCAGGCAGCCCCAGCTCATCCAGCTCCGTAGCGGGTCACGTGCTCAGTCGGAAGGTAACGGCAGGATCATAATGGTCACCTTCCAACCACATTTACCAACATGCTGATAGTGTTCTGATCAAAATTGGAGCTGGTTATTATCAGTCTCAATTGGCCACAAATGCAGTGATTTTTTTTTTTTTTTATTACTGGTCCTTTAAAATTTCATACACAGATATTCAGTTCTAGTTACTACCAATAAGAAGAACACAAAGATATTCCAAATGCTACTGAATTTCCGCTAATACTTACTTATTAGTGTCATTATTGGAAGAAACTGAGGGGGTCCTGGAAGTTGTAAAAGTTGGCCATGTAGGATTTAAATATAATTTTACCATCAAAATATTTTCAAGTGGGAAGTCCCAAAAGAATTGCAGACAGAGGAGAAAACTTGTTACAATTAGCACAGTCAAAACTGTTATCAAATATCTATACAAAAGCTAAACTTCAACCAAGTTTTCCCATGTCAGAGCCTCATGTCTGACATTGCTAATAATGGGCACATTTGACCATGTATATGGACCCCAAGGGGCATGACAAATTAGCCAAGAGGCACATAGACTGCCAATAGAGTTTGCGGCACAGCATGAGAATGCGAACTAGGCATCTTTCCATTGAGACCATGCCAAGTGTTAAATCGCATGAAAAGCAGCAAGTTTGAAAACATGCATAGTAGTGCTGGAAAATATCCAGAGCCAGACTCTCTACTGAATGTCTTTTATAAACTACAGAACAAAATACCCAGAGCCGCTGTGTATACAAAATATAAAAAGGAGATAATTTCAGTACAGATGCCCAGCAATTAAAATGCACATTGCCAAGTTGTGAGCCATATATAAAAAGGTTTTAAAAAAAAAAAAAAAAAAAAAACACACAAAACTCAACTGGTCATCTCTACAGTATTCCCTCCTCCAAATCTAGTAAAACCAAGAGGGTTCCTTCCCCAAGATCCACATTGAACCAAAATGATTCCTTCCTGGTGCAGTCCTAATCCCCCCTCACTCAGACTGCAGTAAATGAATCATTAAATAAAAAAAGCTAGTACCATACATTTGCAAAACCCTAGTGATTACACTATGCTGCAACAGAAGTCTTGTTTCCCTGTTTACTTTCAGAATTCTCCAGACATTACATCCTTTAGAATATAGATTTATTGGGGCTGTAACACTGGTGAGTAACTTGCTAATGACAGGGAGGTCTTCCATGGTTATACTAGTTTAGGAGGGTGATGTGCTTGGAAAATTGGCAAATAAGTATTGGAGAAGCAGAAAAAAAAAAAAATAGAAACCCACAAGATTGTTATTAGTATAAGAACACCAATAAGAGAACTACAATATACCTATAAAAGTATAAACATTGTTACTTTGCATCAGTACATAGAATTTATAGTTTAATCATTTGTATTAAAAAAAAAAAAAAATCTCGTGTTCAGCTTTTTGGACAACTTTTCTGTTGGACTTGTGAAGGTGAAGCCAACGCTGGCACCACAAACTGCGATATTGTACCACATATTGGGCAATTGCTTTAGTACTGCAGCAAGTGTGGCTCAAAAAATGTAAACATTAGATAATATTCTGATCACAATTGATCAGATTATTGGCTATTATAGAAAGTGGTGTTAGTAGATGGCCACTATTGGCCTTGAGTGCACTCAACATAAACAGGTCCCAACAACACCCGAAATGATCCCGTAACTCTGTTACAGGGAGTAAATACAAATCTCTCCCAGTTTGGCCACGTACGCGCCAAGTGACACAATCAGTTTAACACAAGTAGCTGCTCATAAATGGTGCGAGAGGCAACAAGAGATGAGATTAATACCAGCTGAATCATTTATAATGTATCTACTGTGAGCTGCCTCACAGTAAAAACACACAGAAGAGGTCTCAATATAGATGCTCAGCACAGAGAGATATGGAGTGCAGCAGCGTATTACAACATTTAACGTAAACTGAAGTGAACTAGGTATCCGATACATATGGGGTTTGAACAAAAACTTTAGTGAAGTTCATATATACGATTTTTTTTAATGAAACACAAGCAGAGTATAAAGTTTCTAATTCAATAACAATACCTTTATCACTTGTTTCAATGGAAAATGGAATAATCACTATGCAGCAAAAAGGTGCCAAGCTGTCTGTGTGTTTTAGCAATGTAACAATGTTAGTAAACCCCACTTCGTGCCTGGTTTCTCTTATAGCATGTTCTGTAACTCATGGGGAGGGTGGATATTCAATTCAGTGCGAGGTGTCTCTGGAACATCCACAGAGACACATCTCACCAATGTTATGGTAGAAATCTCTGCTCATATGTTCTCACGCCCCATAGAGGTGCCCAGAAATATGGACAGAGATTCCCTCTATAATGGTAGGAAACAGGCGCAGCTGAACATCGAGGCATCTTGCTAAATATAATGGGGGACATCTAAATAACACTTATTTATTGCTCAATTAGCCAATTATGAAGCAGCACATTGAGCAAATCCAGAACTTACATTCCATGCAACACATTATTAAAGGGGGAGTAGCTTCTAGTCAGGACCCGTAGACCCTGGTTTTCCCTTGTCCATGCCTTTTTATCCCCACCCAAAATTTAAACTCGCAATATTTCTCTAAATTTACTCACGATGAATAAAAACAATTCAAAATAAAAAAAAAATATATATATATATATAACCAGGATAAGTTCATATGAAAAGGTTTTATCTTATTTAGGTCTCAAAAAAGAAATATGGGCTGTTTTTTTGTTAGTTTGCTTTTTTATTATTATTATTATTTATGGAAGCTCTACACATAACACAAAACTTTAAAGAATGACAGAATAAAAAGATAAGGCCATGGAGAGTACTACTATACAAGTTCAAGGTGCACATCAGGGAACATTTTAAAAAACTGGCATTAGTTTTATAAATATAGAGCTTTTGACAATTTGACAGAGAAACAATATAACAGTTTGGTTTGCTTCTAAAGCTGGCACACAATTATGCTATTATCACATGATTCGCGACCGTTTGTTCAGCTATTGCAAGACTGCGTACACTCCTACGATCGGGTTTTATCGTGCTAAAACACGATCAACGATGTCGGGCAAAAGTGGAAGGGTGTGCTCACTTATGACAAGCAGCGTAGGCAGATATCTGTACACGCTCTACAGATAGTCACAATCTTTTCAGCAGATGGTTATGGAGAGATGCAGATCATAAATATGAAGATAAACTGTGTAGGTATGCACGCATGCATGAATTGCCATGCTCATTGAGCCAGAAATTGCATCTGAAGTAAGACTGCATAGGTGTGTACCCAGCTTTAGAAGTGTCCCCAAAGTACTTAGATTTATTATTATTATTTAAATTAAAAAAAAAATCTATCACCCCCATTGTGTCTCACCACCTTATAACACAGGTATTATATACAAGCTGGCCGTGTAAAAAAAGGCAACATACAACACAGATAATACATTTTAATTCAGGAATCCACTTTTGTGCAAAAAATCTGCCTAGTGTTAAATAAGGTTGAGGTTATAAAGGGGTTGGTGTAAATACAGAACATTGTAAATTTGCTTCAAGTGTGTACACCATGCACAATACCAGAAATAATATGACCCAATTATTTTACTTATTATTTTTAGAATGTCACCAACAGCCCAAAGAGTATTGTGAAATGATCCTTTGAATGTTAGGATAGAATCATGAAGATGATGACCTCAGATTTTAATGTGTTTAACTACACTGCCTGCAACTGACACATAAAATCTTTGGTGGCTTTATTGGGCTTTTTCTTTTTAAAGGATACACAATTAGATGTTCCTTTCTAGAAAATATAATTGACATAATAGCCACTTTCCCAGTTACCTCATTTGTTTCTCTTCCAACAAAGTCTTTATCAGTTTTCCAGACCTACTTGAAAAATTATACAGCAACAACTAACTCCTGGGACGATAAAATTATAGTGCAGAAATTGTGCTCTGCTCTTATACACTGAAAGACAACACCATTCAGCCTTACAATTATTCTCCTGTAATTATATGCTCCGTCATCATAGTCAGAACATAAAAATTCTGAAGCCGCTTTATCAAGACTTGGCAAACCATACTACTAATTGCAGAATTTTATTTGGCTTAGGTAGCATGCCATGTGACACATACAACCCGCACGTCAGAGCCAAGTGTTAGGTATGCAGTAAAATACACACTCCAGATTCTGAAGTTAATTCATGGCTCAACTCCTGACATCAAGGTCTGAATATTACATCACTCCAGTGGGACAGCTGATATACACCAACTGGCTGTACCATACAGAACAGCTCCTCATGAATGGATGTTCAATTCACAGTTTAAAGTAGTATAGACATAAAAAAAAAGTGACTGTCAAATACCAAAGAATAAGGCCATGAGCACAAAGCCATCAATCAATTCCATATCTTCTCTGGTCCATCTTTCACAGCAGAATGGAGAAGAAGCAGAAGCTCATAAAGATTACTGATTTATATAGAAAGACACCAGTGCAGAACATTCTCTCCTCTCTCCCACCATCACCCTTCCTAAGGTAACGCAAGAGGCTGTGTCGCTTGTTATTTTTGCAGAATGATGAAGAAACAGTATTAAGTCCATGTGCACAAGCCCCAATGGAACCAGGAGTTGAAGAGAAATGGTCACATACATTGCATTTTCATTTTTTTATTAAATTAGTACCTATTGCACTATTGTATTTACCCCTCTCTCAAAAAAAACCCAAAACACCTGGGTTCCTCTGTAAAGCATGCAACATATCACACTATGCCATATCTATACTATATCTATTCTGATGACCCAATGGCTTCAAAGTCAAGTTTCAGACAGCGACAGCTTTCCTCCCAAGATGGATTACTGTTGTAGACAAATGGTATGGTGGTTATTAAAGGACTCGAGCTGTCAGTGACACCCCGAGGATTTAGTGAGTGGTCAGGAATGGACTGAATTGGTTGATTCACTTCTGATCCCTGGAACATAACGTTCAAGGTGAGCAGAGAGGTTGCCAGAAACCCCAGCAACATTACTGTGATATCATCAAGATTCCTTTAGATGTGACAAGCTGGGGAGTTCTATAAGGAGTGTAGGGAAGGTCCTGACACCAACATTATTCTATCCAGTGTAACTCATATATAGTAACAACTAACATGCAAGCTTTAATTTCATCTATGTAATATTAGATCTAACAGTGCTAGTGTGCAAGGGAGAGCTATCAGACGTCTTCTCAATCTAAATGGTCTCCAGAAAAATAATACAAATAAATAAAACTATTTCCATGACCACTCAGTAGCTTAATAAAACTACTTCAATTACTGTAAAGTACATGCACACATTCTGTATACGCGACACACAAAATTAATGTCACCTCTAACATTCCAACATTAGCACTCAAACCCCTGCCCTTTCCTCACTCCTTCCACCTCAAGGATGTACATGGCTACACTGGCAGAAGTTGGAGGGTGAAACTAAATTGCATAGCGTAGTAGCATAAATAAATAAAAAGGTTATTTCATGACAGACAGGCACATAACCAACATTTGAAAGCTTGACCAGTAAGCGTGTGAAAAGCAAGAACACTATTTAATACTACTATACATAAAAGGCTGTTTATTGTTTAGTTTAAGAATATTAATTACAGTAGTTTATACTTAACCAAACAAGTCCACCATGCTCTCACTCCTTTGCAGAAGGTTGACATGTTAAGAGGGCGAAGCATCTCTAACACAGCAGACCACAGTGACTGACAGCTTTCCAGATTTGATTTAGAGAAATGGACTATGTGGATCGGTACATTTATACACAGCGCCAAGGCTTTTACAATAACTCAAATGACTGCAGTCGCACTTTATAACTGGTCTCAGATCCCACCAGTGTGCGCTCATTAATATGTGGGAAGAATTGCTGCTGGAAATAGTGTAATGGGGAGAGAGTTTATTTTTTTAAAATAACTACAGTCGAGTGTCAATGTAGCACTGACATGACCTTCGTATCAAAAAAACTTTAGCGGTTTTCAAGATTAGAGATAATAATTATGTAAACTAACTGAACAAGTCAGACATTCCTAGTACCACATTGCTCAGAAGCATAATAGAAGTTACTGAATAACAGCTTGATATCGATAGTGCCATAACTTTATGGCAAACAACTCTCTAGCCTAGCTTAGATAAAGCTTAATGGAATATGCCCAATGGAGCCAAATACAATTAACCCTATTACAGCTTGTATCATTTAGCAACAAGGCACTTCCACCTTCTGTTTCAACGGACTTGTACATTCCCTTGAGTGTAGAGTTTCATAACTGAAATCCTCAGTCTAGACTCTAGGGCAGGGGTAGGCAACCTGCGGCTCTCCAGGTGTTGTGAAACTACAAATCACAGCATGCCTTGGCACCCATCTGCTGGTTATCTACTGGCAAAGCATGCTGGGACTTGTAGTTTCACAACACCTGGAGAGCCGCAGGTTGCCTACCCCTGCTCTAGGGCAACAAGTGTTTCCAACAACTTAAATCTTTCTAACAGTAACATAGGATTTAGCAAGATAGTAGATATTAGAAATCTGGCAAATTGGCAAGTGGAGTGAACTACGCAAAGTTACTTTACGAGTCTCTGCCGTTTAACATGCTCTGATGGTTAAATGTAGGAGCAGCAGTCACCCTAGATGTGGAACAGATAAAATTAGTATTAGAAAAGCTTTAAATATTATGAAGTTTCAGTGCAGTGTACAACAAGTTTAAAAGATTCAGGTTTCATTTAAATTTATTTTAAACTAATCACTACTAGGAATAATGTTGCCATTGGACTTTTGTGCCATCCAGCAAAATGCACACAACCCTGGTTCCCGCTATAAAAACTCACACTAGGCACCAACGTAGTTATGCTATATCTCAAGAGATGTCCAACTAACCATTCATAAATGAGGAGAGCAATCAGAAAGCTAAAAACAAATAATTTTGAACTCTCTAAGTATATTTACTAAACTGTGGGTTTCAAAAAGTGGGGATGTTGCCTATAGCAACCAGACACTAGTTGTCATTTATTTAGTACATTCTACAAAATGACAGCTGGAATCTGATTGGTTGCTATAGGCAACATCTCCACTTTTTCAAACCCGCAGTTTAGTAAATATAACCCCAAGTATCAATGCTGTGCTTTAGATCTTTTGTAAACCATCATATCGTCCAACAGATGCTATAGGGTTCACAGGAAAATGTGGTCACAAAACATAGTGTAGGACAATCAGATTTAAAAATAAAAAACACACCTGTAGAAAAATATTAACATATTGCTTAGTGAATATGCATTATCCAACAATGGATAGGATACCTTTCTCACCAAAAAATATTTTGAGGTTATTCCATAATATTTCCTTGTACAGAGCTGAGGATCTAATTGGCTACATAAGCTGATAACTGAGCCTGCAACTCTCAAAAAATCTAACAATAAATAACAGAGCTTATAGGCAATATATCAGCTATAAGTGCAGTTATTTATTGTTAAAACGTATCTGTAGAAGTCATTTAGGGGGCAATGGATATAGGAAATTATAAACTGGTTTTGGTTTTGAATTCCTCACAATTAGAAGTTAAATAAGACTGAAGTTTATAGATTGTATCTTTTGTTCAACCTTGCTAACAATGTAATTATGTATTCTGTTTATATGTATACCTTGTTTCCAGACTCGGGTATGTACTATTATCAACGGAATAAAGATGAAGCAGAACACTACTGCAATAAAACAATTACTTAAGCACTATGTACAGTTACTCTCTCTCTCTGGACCACAGAATGTCTCATTTCACAGATTTCACTACAAGATGTTTTTTTTGTTGAGTGTTGACAGATGTGCACCAGATTTGGAACATTAGATAAGTATCTGCCTGGACTAGTAAGAGACTGTTCTCCAAGGTTCCCAAGGACCAAATCTAGAAATAGACCCATTAAAAGATCATTACAAACAAGAGGCTTCTAGGAAACACATTAGGCCCAGATGAAAATTTAACATCCCTCATGTTTGTTAGTGCAACATGAGGGACGTTAATTTTTCTGACAATGGAAAGGTCGGCAATTATACGGAGCCGTCGGCATTGTGAATGTCGACATTTTGAAGCTGTCACCAGAACGGAAGTGTTGGCATTTAGCCTGCTGACATTTTTATGTCGGCGGGATAACTGCTGGCGTTTCTATTGTCGAAAGCATGTACCCAACCCTAACATGGTATCTGTGAGCTTTACTTTAAGACATCCAGCGAAGTCGAGCCTTCTGTGGCGTAATCGTGTTTCACTTTGTTATTATGGGTAATGGACACTTATGCAGTCTTGGGACTGTCTGGTCCACACTCTCCCAAACTACATTTTGTGTTATCCTCTCAGCAGGTATTAGCTTATGATCCAAACAGTAAGTGAGATATAGACAATGCAGGCATCTCGGTGATTAGGTCACAGGAGAGAGACATATACTGCAATGTTTAGAGTTGTAATGAGTACATTGTGGAGGAGTTCATTATCCCAATCATTGTACACAGTGTTATATTTTAATTGTAGGCCGCCCTTTGCCCACCATTACTGCATTTTGTTGAGATACAATGGTAGGAGACCGGTATTGGGATTGACGAAAGTATCTACATATCCTGGGTGAAAATAAAACCAAAAACACCTCAAATATTACAACAACTAAATATCAGCTTTATTAAATAGTTATTTCAATATAGAATTATCTTTTAACAAGCAATGTTATGATAAATAGCGGGGGAGAAAGATTTCATATTGCAGCTATTTGATGAAGAGTCCCATATGTCTGCATTATGGATGATAACCTAATATATTTACCCCACTAGCAAGTTAGCAAGTAAGAGGCAATAAAAGTGCAAATAAAAAATATCCCATTCTGACATTTAAATTATTTAGAACTTAACAACATGACATACTGAGCTCATTTTTAATTAGATATTTTGTTTCTATTGTGCAGATACAAAGGTGGAGGAACTGAGCCGTGTACGCCAAGTAATAATACATATGGACACAATTTTATTTAAGTAATTTTAGATTTAGAAAAAATTATTTCCCAAATGTTATGGATTTTGCAATCAATTCAATAATGATGCTTCCTTGAACAACTATGTTAAAGACGTTTTGCTCTGCAAAGAAAGTCAACCACTGTCATTTTAAAGATATTTTGGCCATAACTAAAGTCAATGTATTATGCACCTCAGCAGGACAAACAGAATTGCAGCTATCATCTCTGGACGCCAAAATACATCTAGAAAAAAAACTAGTCCCGTCAAACTTTCCATCTATATTGGACCCAATACTTCAAGTTAAGGTTATAGTTCATAGATTGGACGTAATAAAAATGGACTATGTACTCTTACTAGAATTTATGTTTGATTCCAGTTACATTGTTTCCCATATAAGCTGTACTGCTAAAACCTGCTGGTTCTTTCTAGAGAATTTTGCCAAAAACCACTTTGTTTCCAGTACCACAGCTAATAAGTGTATTCATGCTGTTATTCTATCACACTTGGACTACTGCGACATTCTGTCAACCAGCCTACCAGCTTTTCACCTTTCCCCTCTACCGTGTAATTTTGCTGCTTGAGTTGTGTCCATATCCCAGATGAGCCATCACCTTTTTGTAACTCTGTAATATCCAAGATCAAATTTTATTAACTTCAAATTCAGGATGGATTCCTAACTCCACAGTTGTAGCACTGCCGTAATCTCTGCCTATAACTATGTCACTTATAAGTTAACCGTGTCTTCAACATCTGCCATGAACTTATGTTCCAAACTTGTAACTACCTTTTTCTGCTGTAAATCTTCCATCAATCATTAGATTTTAAGCTATAAGTTTCTTACAGTTTTGTAAGGTGCACGCATGCATATACGGTGTTGTGCTATATGAATAAACTTATATGTACATACTTAATGTCTGCCCATTGGTTAAACAATGGAGGATTGAGGCAGAGATGTTATTAGTTTAGTTTGCATGGAAGAAATAAATAAATAATAATAAAAAAAAAAAACAACAAGACACACTTTAGATATGCTCAAAGAACTAATAAGTTATATTAGATTTAGAAATAGAATGAATCAATAACATGATAGCTACTAAGGATCAGTAACTGGAAGCTAACCTCTGTTGGTCCCACAGTATTAAACCCTATCTGGAGAGAAAATAAAGAGGCTAATCAATACCATCTCACCTTCATACATGAGACTATAAGCAGCAGGGAGATTGGAATACAGAATAAAAGTAAAACTGAACCACTGTTGGTAACAACGCCACTAATACTAAAAATATCAAACAAGCTAAAAGGGCAGAAGATAAAATAAAAACAGACAGATAAATTTCTTTCCATAGAAAATCCTCCACACAGCCCCATTTACCATCAATGTGTACAAATACTCTACAGCACTGTCTCCATTACCTCACAACTTTTTTCTGCTTTGTCTGTATAGAGACAGTCAGAAGCATCAATCATAAAAACTGCGATAGCATTCTGTTCCTATATATAACATGCCCTTGAGAAACCTTAATTGTGACAGCAGAGTAGCAAAGGTTGACATCTGTAAACTGTGACAGCAATGCTAATTTGTGTTACAAATTGACAATCATTAGTTTCTTTCAAATGATTTAAAAACTACTAAAAAATGAACACTTTTTTTTTTGTTAATACAGAATATTTATTTTAGTACTGGAAACTCAATTTGCAGGAAATATGGATATATATTAACAATCATATGGCACAAAGGGTTATTCAATTTAACCCAAATACTTGGTTATCTTAACCTCCCAGCCCCCCCATTTCGGACTGCCATTCAAGAACAAAGGCATCTAGAGGCAGTGACAGCTACCTGTGTAATGTACCTGTAGGATCATCATCATATGTTTGTCATTATACAACACCAGCAACCTCTTAGGTCAACAGACAAGAAAACTGCAAAGCCAAGCAGTGTCCCTGGGACATCATGCTAAGCATTTAAAGCCTCTACACAAGTAAATGTTAATGCTTTTCTAAGAGTCTACTCAAAAGAAAAAAGGACTGACAAAGGGGAGAGGAAACAGAGAAAACAAAACAATGAGCAATCAATGAACCAGCCTGGCTGCTGCTGTACAAATAAGCTGCTCTGACTTTCCCTGCGTCTCTCACCACTATTCTCTCTAGCTGAAATGGTGTGTAATTCCCACACACACTATACAGTAGGAGAAAGCCCCAAGATAATTACAGTGCCCTGTGTTGTAGTTTAGAGTCAGTCGTGTTTTGCAATTAAAGCCTGCACTGCCAAATGTGCAATTAGATGCCCTGGGAGATTTACGGTTGTGTTTAGCTGATCAAGGCTTTTAAACAGCAGCAGCTAATATAACCATACCATGCATGTCTGTCATTTAGCCCTTTCCATATTCATAAAGAAAATAAGATGTAGACTTGAAAGAAAAGGGTTCTCACCTTTCCTCCCTGCCAGACTTCAGCTCCTGCAAAGCACAATGTAAAGCGGCTCAGCAGCCAAGAGGTGGATGTCGTATAAGAGCCGGGCGAGACGACTCTGCAGCCTGCAGATGACCAGACACAGAGCTGTATAACTGTGAATTAAAACTGCTTTCTTCTGCCTGCAGGAACAGCTCAGCCCTTCCACTTCCTGGGGAGGGGGGAGGGACCATATAAATGCCTCTTCTTTTTCTGCATTTTATTGGGATTTTAACCTTGCAGAATGAAACTATTAGCACCACCTAGCTGTCAGATTGTTATTTGTCTCAATCGCTTTTTGCGATTTTAGACTTTGTAAAGCGTTTTCATTTAACGAAAAGCTACAGGGCTGGTACTATGGGAAGTAGGGATGATTAAAGCTGCACTACAACATATAGCTACAATAAAAGTGATCCTACTCTTAAGTCTTAACTGAAATACCTTCTTGTCCAAGAGCTGCTATGTTCCTTCCACAGTCCCTGCTGAAAATTAGGCTAGGAATGGTCCGAGTTGGTCCTCTGGCCACCCCACCTTCATTGCAAGTGGCAATGATTTACTGCAGAGCCCCTGGAAAAATGACTGCACGTAGCAGGAGCATGTATGTAAAACAATGTCAGTAGGTGGTGAATGCAACTTTACAGGTCATTTACGACCCACAAAATCTGCTACCACGTGCAAAGTGCCCCTACCAAGAATATTTAATGGATCATGGACTTTGGAAACACCCCCATAAAATCCATGCTATTACTTTAGAACCACTGCCTTCATTAATTTCAACTTTCTTTTTTTCTCCTAATATACTGCTCAGTGTAGTCTCATTTTTTTAAATAAATGGACATTAGGACCCTCTTTGATGCATTTCACTTTTGAGTGTGTATTTAAAGCTTTTTTTACCATGCTCAAAATACCCCTAGAAATGTACTTTCTTTTAGAAGCTCAACTGGGTGGTGCAAAAATGTATCCCATTATAGGAAGAGGCCCGATCTCAGGGACCTCAGAGGTTGCCTAAAATTCCTTTTACTGGGAGAAAAAAAAGTGGTGCACCTTTCAGCAAGCAGAGAGTAGCCCTCAGCATGTGCTGTCTCCAACCCTTTATCTTAATAATCCCATTCCACAAAACCAAGTGTCATTTCAACTTCGCTCTAGATTCCTCCCATTGGCTGATAGTAAATGTTGCGCTATTTTCAGATGCCGTAATCTTGCTCACTAAATCAAGGCACTTTACATAAAACAGGAAGTAATTGCACATAGGTAGACACATAACATTACAAAATAACATTTGTGCTGTGGTTTTACGTCCTTTCCTTCCCATTCTAGATTATTTGTCTCTTCTTTAACCTCTATTTACCTTAACTTGGAGAGATGAAGGGACAAAATAGTTACACACTGCTTAGGCACCATCATTTTCATCATTAATGTGACTGCTTTCCTTTCTATGTCCCACATCTGGAGGTACAGTGTCTCTTTGGACCATTTCTTTATGCTTCATTTCTGGAGTTTTCATATATGTCTTTATGTCCACATACACACAGTGAAGGCTGATGTTCTATCCGACCATCCTGCCTAGATAATAAAATGATAATACACAAGGGACATGAAGATATGACAATATATTTGGTGAATAGTGATGTCACTTATATGCATTGTAAAAGTGTTATCTGATGGAGTGTATAAACTTTCAAATTACCTGTTTTTTTCTGGTCAAAATCTCAGATTTCCCCATAAATTTGAAATTTGGCTGTAAAAATGTGTACTTAAAATGCCATCATGGTACATATATAAAATTATAAATTTAGCATGAACACAAACAAAATTAAGTTTAGTCTGAATTATGCAGTGAAGTTTTGTAGTCTTTAGTGTTGTAGTCATTGTGCATTTGTCCTCCAGTGAACCAATGAATTCCCTTTTGTCCCAATAATTCCCGGTTTATCCGATAATTCTTGTTTTTCTCCTTTTCCCAGAATGGTCCCTGATTGGGGTTAAATTTCCCGGGTAAAAACAATGAGTGGAAACACTGAGTATAATTGCCAGCATATAATAATATATTTATTGAAACTTATGAGTACCATAAGGCATAATGTAGCCACTACTTGTTAATACAGGTTTTCAATGTCACCCCTGAGTAACATAACCTGTATAAATGTACTGTTCCTACAGCCTTGTGCTTTTACATGTTCACCAAACTCCTTAGTGGCTTCATATATCCATATATATTACAGCAGCAGGTACATCATTCCCATTATATTTAACCAGTAGACACTTCTTTGTATTCGTATTACTGAATATATCCATAAATTATACTTGTGTATCCTCCCTGGAATGTCCGCAAGACTCCCGAATTTCAGGTAGATCTCCTGGACCACCGATAGAGCAGGTCTTTCTCCCAGATCCCACCTACTTCCTAGTGAAGTCGGTGGAATGGTGGCCAAAATGATGCAATTTCGTGCATCACGCCCTCCTCCTCATGGTACTGCACCTACCCTCTGGGAGAATGCAAAGGTTGGTAAGTATGCCATAAAAGGTTTACAGTTTTCGTTATATAGAGCTCTATGGAAAACATGGCTCATCATGACCATATACTTACATATTATGCCACCCCAGGCTACTCGTTCTATGCTGCCTCATACTTCCATCCCTACATTTAAAATAATGTAAATTGTAATAATTTAGGACTAATTCAGTTTAAATCAAGTGTTAATAATAGATAAATAGTAAATTATTAATGTACAAAATAAAAGCAATGATGTGCAAATTGACCACCGCAACACTGATGACCTAGTCCTTGACCTGTCACGCACCGGACCCTCAGACCATTCAGACGTGACCTGGCACGCTTACCTGCATGCCCCCTCCAGTTTCCTCTCCAGTGCTGAGCACCGTGGTCTGCTCCGGGCAGCTGCCATGTTTTGATTCAGGCCTGCATATGCCATTGGCTAAGTGCCTTATTACTGGGAGACTATTTAAGGAACCTGTGCCCTCCTAATGGTGCCAGATCATTGATTTTCTCTGCTTGTATAGATGTGACTCCCAGTGACTCCGTGTATTTCAGTGCCTGCAGACTATTGCACCTCCTGTGATCCAGCCCCAAAGGTTCCTAGCTTACCCGGACCTCTGTGTACCTTAGTGCCAGCAGACTAAAACACCATCTGTGTTCCGGCTTCTAAAGCTTCCCTGCCCGTGGTTCACTAACCTTGGTCTCTCACCATCTGATCTCCTTTTCACGAGCCTGTCTGCCTTACCTGGATATCCGGACGTAGCCGGCCTGCGGACCACTACCGCTTCTAGCATACCCTCCTGTTAGTATCCCCGCACTCTGTGTGCTCTCCAGGTGTGAAGCCACTCGGAGAACCTTGTCCTGTGGGGCGGAAGCCGTAAAGTCCATACCACCTTGAGATGGTCTTTGGCGAACACCTTCTGCCTCGTTAGACTGTGCTCTTCCCTGTGGGAAGCGTTAATCCCAACAGACCACAAGGATTCTTCAGATCCTTTGAAACCGTGACAGGACCTATGTGGTCTTATCACAAATCCAGCCTGCTCACCTTCTTTTTAGACCTCCCTTCTGGGAGATCCCTGATGGGAAGTCCAAGGCGGGAGTGCAGGATCATGACAACGCAATTTGTCATGGCCCCACCGTGCAATGCTGCAATTTGCATCATCATGCAGCAGCTGGTAGGGTCATGATGATGGGATTCACAGTGAATAACATCAAGTCCCCTCCCACTTCACAAGAAAAGAAGTCAGAGTAGGCAAATTTGTATCTAAAGTATCTTTAAAACAGAACAATTTAAAGGGATCTCCAAAATAAAGCACAGACATATCCTTTAGTGTTTAACAAACACTATCTATTGCTTTCCTATAACTGCAGCCCATATGAATCAAACTGTGTGTTTATTAATATATTCATGTTCTTTCTCTGTATATTCTGTACATGATATAGCTGGCTAGGCTGCTCTTATCCCCTCCCACATTTTGATTGGTTCCCTGGGGCAGGGTCTCCCCTCCGGGCTGCTGTTAAACAATTAGAATAAGACCACCCTGATGTTTACTTTAGATTATAGCTGTGCTGGAGCTGTCAGTGGACACAAAGGCTGACTAAACAGGAATGCTGTAAAACTTGCACTAGTGCAAAGGTACACAGGACACTTTCTGACAGCAATTGCCATTTTTTTTTTATTTCTAGAGACAAGCAAAAAAACATGGAAAATAATTTGTAGCATGGAAGTGTAAGCTTCTCTACAGAGAGAATAGGAACAGAACCTGAGAATTACAGCCAGCACATAGAGGCTGGTCGGTATGTTGGTCAGTATGTTGGTCAGTTTGATGCTCAGAATTGAATATCATCATCATCATCACCATTTATTTATATAGCGCCACTGATTCCAGAGCGCTGTACAGAGAACTCATTCACATCAGTCCCTGCCCCATTGAAGCTTACAGTCTAAATTTCCTAACACACACAGACAGAGAAAGAGACTAGGGTCAATTTTGATAGTAGTCAATTAACCTACTAGTATGTTTTTTTGGAGAGTAAGAGGAAACCGGAGCCCCTGGAGGAAACCCACGCAAACATGGGGAGAACATACAAACTCCACACAGATAAGTCCATGGTCGGGAATTGAACTCATGACCCCAGCGCTGTGAGACAGAAGTGCTAACCACTGAGCCACCGTGCTGCCCACTATAATATGTAATTGTACCAGTTTTAGCTGATTGATACTGCGAGTCTTCTAGACTGAACCATCTAGATGTTAGAACTGACCGAATAATCAGTTACAAGGGGCCGGATTCATATCCACGTGACACTTGAGTGTGATTCTGCCTGGATTCTAGTTCATGTGGATCTCAATGTGCGTTTTGATTTGAAGCTGGTTGTAAATATGATTTTTTCTAAACGTTAAGTTTCGTATGTTAACAGACAGAACAGAGTGCAAGATACACATATGTGCGCTGTAAAGTCACATCACAACACATTTTACAAAAAATATTCTAGCAAATAAATGAACAATACTATAATCACTAATACAAATATGTTCTTTAAAAAATATATATTTTTATTTTTTTCAACATTATATACATAAATTAGGATGTTTTTAATGCATATGATATATACACAGTGCCTTTTTATAGTCTCTCCTACTCGGGTACACATACTGTCTAGTGACACACATACGTGTAGTTTTTAATACAATGGCTATGGCATCATAACTACCAGTCGGCACTTACACCTGTCCTGTAGCTGGCACAAATGATACAGCTGAACATGCGTGCGGACATTATACCCAGGACTTGAACAGTCTGCATCTGCATTGACGCACCCTCAGCATGCCCTTACTGTACATTGCCTACCTTTCTCTGCCCCTTCCCACCCCCGTTCCATCCTTGAATTCTTAGGCAGTCGGCATGTTTGTACATAAATTGCATGCAATTGCTTTCACTGGGATAAGTCCCGATCTGGCGCAGAGCGATTTCATTCAAGATGCGGCAGGCGGCAGACTTACATTCGGACCCAGGACCATGCATTTTGCCTACTGTACCGGAATGTCCGGAAGACCAAATTTTGGAGAGTCTGCCTGGACTCCCGGCAGAGTAAGCCAACCCCCCTGATCATGCTTTGCTTTCTTCTGAAGTGGGTGGGCCTTGATGATGCAATTTGATGCAAAACAACTCATCATGGCCCAGCAAGGCCGTTATGATTTAGATCATTTTGTCATGCCCCTGTCCTCCTCATACACACACACTTTTGTCCCTTAGACTTCCCTCAAAAAGTTGGCAAGTATAGATACATGTTAAATGTATATCCATTCAGATTTGAAATCAGTGAGAATCCCCATTACATTAACTTAACGTCTGTGCTAGAGAACCGTAGTGTGGGGGTGTATTTTTTTTGTTTAGTTTATTTTCTTTTTTGGAATTCTGTTTCTTTCTTGTCAAGCACGGCTGTGTTAATAGCTACAGCAATGTAGCCAAATTAACTGCACAAAGTTTAGGTGGAATATTTGCTGTTGAATTATATCCTGGTAATTGCTGTGTAAAATAAGGTGCATTTATTATACCTCAGCACTCTAATAGGCGATTCCATACACACTCCTCTTACTGGGGGGTGCAAAACCACCAAGGACTCCTTCACACAGAAATCTGCAATGCTGCAGGAGCAGACACAAGCAGGATGCACACATCAGTATGAAACAGAGGGCTCTAAGTTGATTTTAATGTCCTCCAGTGACAAAAGTAAAGTACATATCTGAATGTATCAGGAACCACGCTGTCTCGCCAAGAAACTCTTGATTGCTTCTTGTGATTGGTCCTCCTGCTCACACCCCCTAGTTTTCATCCAGGAAAAATGGCTGCATGTAGCATCCCATGGGGCTCTGGGTAACGGGACAGGACACAATAGTAAAATATTTTCCTATGTGGTAGTGCAGCTTTAAGGTATCTAACTGTTTATAGGACAAAACATATTAAATAGGCTATTTTTTGGTCATGTAAATGACAAATAGCATGTATCCCAGCAGGCTACTCTATCACTTATTATGTCCTGTAAAAAACATAGAGTTAATAAAGCTTCTTAACAGGAAGTGGAGGTGTTGCCCATAGCAAACAAACAGATTCTAGCTATCGTTTTCTAGAATGTAATATTTTCTGTAATGTTTCTAGAATGTTGCTATGGGCAATACCTCCACTTATCCTTTTTAGAAGGTCTATTAAATCTACCCCAGCACAGAGTAAGAAAGGATCTGGCTCTTCACTGGGTATGTAAGTGACCTATGGTCAAGCAGTGCCATCTTACCAATATTATGGGCCCGGGGCAAAGCAGTGCACTGGGGCCCCTACTTACACAACCACAGAAAATAAATAAATATATATTATATATCACTTTTTTCTTTTAATGTACTTGCTCTGCCACCCATGAACTACAGCAACTAAGAAATCAAATCCCCCCTTCCATTACCTTTCAATCGCCTTGTTCTCCGATTGCATCCATCTTTTCTTTTTTTCTGTTTTCTGCTTCTTTGAATTCCGCTTGCCTCTCCGTTGCTCCTCGCATCGTGGCTCCTCCATGCTACGCTCCTCAATGAAAATGTCAGGCGGCACGGAGGAGGAAAACAATGAGGGACTCGGATCGCCGCCTGACCTGACCGCGTGACTGCAAAAGGTAAGTTGTTTTTTTTTCCAGGATTATTTATTCTTATTAAGAAAGAGTCCTGCCTATGGGGCCCTCTTGCCCGTGGGGCCCCCGGGCACTTTCCCATTCTGCCCAGTGGAAAAGACGGCCCCTCAAGGGGTGAATCGCAACAGGCTACTCCCTGACGTACAAAATCCTGAGTGAGAGGGGTCAGAGTGTTTTCTACTGACTATGATGTATGGTAGCAATGTGTAGATTTGCTGACTAGCACTGCTAAACAGGGGACAAGTGGTAGTTTTGCTTTCCACTAACACAACCTGCCTGGGAATCTGAATGCTCCAACCCACATCACGTCTATCTAAACTTCCTTTCCAAATGCAACGCTCTGAAATTCATGGTGCCTGAGCCTTGTGTTTACACTTTACTCTTTAGCTGCCAGACTAACAGAGATTACACCTTGAGGTCACTCACCAAGCCACATCTCCAGTGTGTATATTGGCTTGTTTGTTGGTAACTAATGTGAATAAGTGTAAGAACAGCAGCTAAAGTACAGTAACAGTAAAGCAGCAAGAAAATACTTTGTTGTCCATAGAGCAGGAAATTGTTTAAAAAACTGTGTTTCATTAACATGCCCTGACCATAAACAGCTAAAAAATGTTACTCTCCCTGCAGGTGCCTCTAGCACAGCTTCACCTTTTTCTGTCTTACATTGGGTGGAGCTGAAGGTGCTGTATATACTAATTATTAGGGAGGATTCCTCGTAAGATTACTGTACAGCAAGGAAAGTAAGCAACAATCAATAATTTCACCATAAAGAACAACACCTTTACATCTTGACAGCGCTATATCTGTCCTTTAATACAAGTGAGTCAGTTGTGTCATGCACATGTCTGTACAAGTGAGGAAAGAATTAAAGTTATTTTGGGAGGTGATTTACAGAATGGAAAGTGAGGCGAAGTTGGCATTCCTGGTCTCGACATCAGGTCAGTTATCGACTGCTGTTAAACCATTGCAATGTCATTGACACTGGTAGAGCTGCTTAGTCTGGATTGGCAAAGCCGACACAGCAGCAGCTGCTGGTATACAAATCCCCTAGCAAAAGACTAACTCTCAAGTAAAAATACAGTCACATTCCAAGAAACAGAACATTCCTGAGAAGGCTTCCTTGTGCTATATCAGGGATGATGGGTTAACAGGTGGAATGTCAAGTTTAAGTGAAGAAAAAGACAGATGGATGAAAAGGGACAGTGACATGTACATCCGGTGGTTAACTGAATCAGGCCGACAGCCCATGTCATCCCACAATACAGATTATGCCAGCTCTATTTTCATGGTTTATGACTAGTGTAAAATATCTCATCACAAAATATAGATATAGGTCTTTTTATGCAATAGTTACAGGAATAATCTTCACAGTGCTGGAGAAATACAATCTGTTGTCACTCAGTCACGTAAATCTTTACGCTATACATCTTGACATTGGGAACAATAGAGTAGGCACACAGAAGCTGCGGTTCAGATGATGTCGGATCAACACATTACAGGAGGCACAATGCCAAAAAACGTTTAGCCTAAAAAAAGCAACAGCATTTAATGCATCAATATGTCCTTTGTCTGGGGAGCAAATGAAGTGTGATAAATATGTTTTCCTGTAGTGTCTGTGCTAACAGTATATTGTCTAGGTCTTCAGCTTTTATCAAAGCAATCATAAGTGTAACCTTTACTAGACCAGCTAAAATGAATGTTGGAAATTAAATTATAGCTCCTTCAGAAGCATTTAGGACCTGATGATGTCATACAAGTAATAATAGTGATGAGGTCATGAGACTGCATGAGCCACTGCTGGTATATTTGTTTCTATATTAACGGTCATGTCGTTTTTAATGTTTACACTATACTCTGCAGCCCAGAATATGTTTACGAAAGAAGGGTGTAACTAGCATAGGTGCAGAGGATGTGATTGTGGCACATCTGCCCCCAGGGAACAGAGTCTGATTAACACTAGACATGCTACTATGATTCTTATGATATTTATGAGTCCTAAAACTATTAATTGCACTATACAATTGTCCTTTGTGACTAAATGTAAAATATAAGTTGATCCAATTTGAATAACATACTTTAATATTGTGATGAATAGTTTTATGACTAAGAGCTACATAGGTTAGGTAGCAATAGTGGAAATCGACAACACACACACAGAGATCTTACCTGATCACGATGTAACCACTGGTCAATCCACAAAGGAGCTCCACGTGGGGGTGCATCAATTGTCCTTGCCGCGATTCCTCAACATCTTGCCTCTTGGATCCTCCTATCCATAAATGCAGACCAGAAACACCCTGCAGGGAACAAGCACAAGTCACACAAGGACTTGTGTTTGAGGGGCCACTCATCAGTAAAATCTGTTTTCTTGATCGCTGTGCACTCTCTATCTGTTAACGGCTGTGGGGGCAAACAGAACAAACCCCTCCCCACATGGCTGACTGTCCCTAGTCTACATCTAGTGTATGCCACCCACTTTAGTCTAGTTACAGCAATAACACTCTGACAACTACACTGGGTCCATGTGTAACACTGCATCTGACTAGGTGTGGGGTACTATCCCTGACCAGACCCTACTCACTATAATGCCCAATACAGTGGATAGTGGAGAACAGCAGAACACAGTAAACAATAACAACAAAAGAGTATAAAACGCTTCACATGGACAATACACAATGGATATACACGATACACAATCGACTACCCCTGGCCTACCCTTGATGGGGGCCTGACCACAGGGTGCAGAACACAGGGAGAATGAACAAGTCTAAATGACCACTACAAAATGGTCGCTGGGTTTTTGGCGACAAATGGGGACAATGATAGCAGTACCAGACTGGGAGTGGTCTCTAAAACTAGACTGACCTCCTATCTGATGGTAGACCTAGTGCCTAAATTGTCCCCACAGGCCTAGTGCCGGAAGAAAACGTGGCCAAATTCTCTAAACCTGAATTAAAGTGTCCCCCTTTTTTAGGCACACTGACAGTGGTGTCAGAAGGTATGGGAGAAGTATGGAAAACATATTATGTTTCTCTGTGCGTTTAAACAGAAGAGAATGCTATATTATCCACTTACAACATGGTCATACTGGTGATACTTTGGATGAGCAACTTACTCTCCTAAGGGACTTTTATAGTTAGAAAACTTATTAAAAACTGAGATAATAAATTGGTGGGATGGGATATCCCTGAAACAATATACAAAAGAGAGGAGAATCCCCAGACACTTGCGTATTTTCAAACAGCCGGCAATTACTAATGATGCATCCCTGATGGAACATTGGAATAGTATTCTAGATGAATGATCTTCAGTCTTATGCTCCTCCTGGTTAAATATAGAGAACAAAAAGTAGAACAAATTACTAATGAAATTAAAAAAGTTGAAACATTTTTATTAGTGTTTAAAGAGTCCCCAGCCTTCAGTGCGAGATACCAATTGGTCAACAAAAGGGTGACCAAATATGTGAAGAGTTTAGTGGATAGAAAAAAGAAATTTGAAAGCGATACACAGGATTATAACTCTAATAGAGTTAGAAAAGTAAGAATTACGGCCCCATTAGGGATAACTATTCCCCAAGGATTAATATCCAACCACGAGAATATAAAGGAAAGGGAGGATTTATGACGAAAGAGAGGATCCATTCCTCAAATAGGACACCCCATATTTTAACAGATATTGAGAAAAATAGACCCTTTACACACCAGAATTATGATATGGCTTGAAAAAAGCAAGAATACACAAAGATGGAGACAAACTGCTTCCATGAGATATAGGTACCAGACCTAAAACTTATTCTGAAAAAACTTTTTTAGAAAGGCATGCACGAGGATAAGAGACCCCCTTGTTCATACCAATCCTTTCAAACCTTTCCTTATAAAGACACTGAAGTGGTTAAGAGAAAGAAAGGTGGAAGAAAACCTGCAATCAAAGAAAAAATTAATGTAACTCCTACGGGTGTGTTCAACCTCTCCTCTAGGCCATTAGATCCTCTAGAAATGGCCGTCTTAGGGAGAGGTTTAAAATTTTCCCCAATCCAAAACTGAAATATAGGATCTCCAGGTGTTCCTGAGTTGGCACTACACTACCCAGAGGCGCTGAGTCTAACGGAACAGGTTGTCTTTGCCAAGAACCACCGCAAGGAGGTATGGACTTTGCAGCCACTGCCCTGCAGGTTGCAGCCCTCAGGGAGAGTGTTAGACGAGACCCGCATGGAGAATACAGGAGTAGAAGAAACTCTGCAGAGAGAAAACTGCAGAGAGGTGAACGAACTTGAGAAAGGAATAACTGTGCGTGAGTAGCACTGAACAGCAACTGAGGAATCACTGGAACAGCAGGTTGAACACGAGGAAGTGATGTCTGTGGATGAGTAGCACAGAACAGCAACTGAGGAATCACTGGAACAGCAAGCTGAACACGAGGAGGTGATATTTGTGGATGAGTAATACTTAATAGCAACTGAGGGATCACTGTCCAAAGATTCATGGTGTTATTTATATTTATCGCACCCAGTCACTCCCATTATTTATCATTTACCCAAAATATATAAATCCCTCACTTCACCTCCAGGGCATCCCATAGTTTCTGGTATAGGATCACTGGGCACCAATCTTTCTCATCATGCTGATTCTCACCTTGAACTACTCGTTGTCTCAATGAGATCCCATATTAACATCCACATACTGAGGTTGCTTCAGAGTGTGGAATGGAAATCCACCTATCATTTCCTCACCCTCAGTGTGGCAGCTCTATAGACCAACATTCCACACACCAAAAGTGTGAAGACTATTGCGGACACTCTTACTCTGCATGGTGGGATCTCATCGAGACAACAATCAATTATTATTGATTTAATCACATATTCTCACTCACAAGTATTTTCTATTTAATGCACAATTTTATTTACAGACTACCGGGATGGCCATGGGCACCAGGTTGGCCCCAAGTTATGCAAGCCTCTATATGGGTCACTTTGAGCAGTGTTTTTTTTTGGGATAGCCCATATAAGATGAACCTGGTGTTCTATGTCCATTTTATAGAAAATCTTTTTATTATTTGGGATGTAGATTCAGACTCCAAGCCTTCAATTTGTGTCACAACTTAATTGTAAATCATATAATTAATCCTTCACTCACACTTTTAGTCACGAGTCAAGTGAATTTTTTGGACTTGACCCTCTCAGCCCAAGACATACGTATAATAGCGGCTAACTTCCAGAAACATGTTCACTCCAATAATTATATTGCTCGTACCAGTAACCATTACTTACCAAAGAGTCAAACGTACAGCATCAGCAGAAATTGTTCTTCCGACGAGATGTTTAATAAACAAGCCTTAGAAATTACTACTTCTAAGGAAAGGGGTTACCCACCCAATATTGTAGAGGAAGTCCTACAATATGCCATTGTACTAGAAAGAGATACCTTATGTATCCCTAGAACAAAAGAACAAAGAAGCCTTTACAATAAATTAAAAGGTCCACAATTTATTTAGATTATATTCTGACTAATGTTATTTCTGAAAAACTGAACATTATTTTTATAAAGAGTAGAAATCTAAAAAATATTTTAACTCCAAGTTTTTTAAAAGTAGCCTCTTATGTGTCAGGGGAGAATTCTACAATCAGAATTTTTTATAATTGTGACATGGTTTATTTCATATATGTATTGCAATGCACTTGTGGGTTACAATATATAGGTAGGACAACTAGGATGTCACAGGTCGGGTTCATGGGACAAAGAAGGAATGTTACTAATTAATTGAACTCTCATAGTGTCTTGCAACATTTTTCTGAGAGACATAATGCAGACTTGAAACACCTCAGTGTTGTTAATAAAGAACAAGTGAAATCTACCATCCGGGGGGAGTGATAGATTTTGGGCCTTATGTGAAAAATAAATATTCTGGATTTTTAAGTTAAAAACCCTTCATCCTAAAGGGTTAAATGAAATTCTTGAGTTTGATTTTCAATAGTGTTTTTTCGTGATTGAATAATACTGGATATGAGTTGAATACCTGGATTTGAGAATGTGATTGGTTAATTTGAATCAGAGTGTCCTCGTAAAAAGGTGGATATTTGATTCATAAAATGACTTTAAAAAGTCACTACTGAGTGACGAAAAGCGTCAGATGTTTGGCTAATTATATGGAACCTAGACCGTGACTTATTGGATCTGAGCATTGGAACAAAATACCTTTTTGGACACCATTACCCCTGCCTGCCTATATGATCGTATTAAGAAGGCACTCAGCTACAAACATCTTGCCTTACCTTGAAGGGATATTCCTTTAATAAAACGGCTATTAGTGAGTATAAGGTTCATTTGGCTGCATCTAACAGTATGTGGGAAAAGTATCCCTTAAAACAGCCACTTGTTCTGCACTATATTAACCCTTGGATCACAGGGGGAACTTAAATGACAGTGTTCCTTTCTGCTACAGTGATTCATATATTTTCTCGAGTGTGGCAGAGCTATTCATTTGTGATTATACACCCTCCATGTACATTTTTAACACTGAGCGAGCATGAGACGAAACACCAATCATTTGAATAGGAGCATTATTTGCCTACAGATCCATTTGGGCTGCAGTAGAAGAAAGGATTTATTATTTAATTGCTGTGAGGCAATATTGAACGTTCACCATTGTAACTATTGGCAGGTGTGCTGGCCACCTGCTATTAGACTTTGGTCGCACGTAGTGATCAACACTGAATGTGGGATACTGCAATATAGAACATATATGGCCTATATTATAGGTTTTTCTTTACAAGTGTATTATTATTTATTTTAGATACTGTTCCATATTATACTTGATTTTAGATTGGTGTTATGTATTTAGAGTATTTCACAAGGTTTATTAGCCTTTTGGTTGATTTATGCAGTAATGTGATGTGTTTTAAAAAAAGTGATATTTTTGTAAGTGTAACCTAGGTGTTCGTGAGTGTCATTCCGCCATATTCCTTGTATGTATGAGTGTATATCACAATTGCATACTCTCCCGGAATGTTTGTATGTATATATATATATATATATATATATATATATATATGTGTGTATGTTATGTATATATATATATATCTATCTATATATATATATATATATATATATATATATATATTTGAGATGCTCAGGCTCGGTTACTGGGAACCAAACACATTCGAACTTAGGATTCAAAAACAAGGCAAAATGTCATTGTGACGTCGTCGGATCTCAGATCTCGGGAGTTTTGGAATCTATAAATACCGCTCCCCACAGCGATCTAGCGCCATTTGAGAGAGGGATACAGAAGGGGTAGCATAGAGTGTAGAGCAGCTGGGCAGGCAAAGTTAGAGAATTGAAAGAGGAGGGTGGTAGCAGTGTTAAAGAAAGTAATCAGTGACATTCAGGAGAGCTCCATAGCTCCAGTGTTAAATCTCCTTGCAGAAAAATACAAATACTATTGCTGGTGGCAGGGTTTGTGTAATTCTGCAGTCCAATTCTACTGTGTTATATAGGTAACACACAGATAGGAGAGCTCCAGTGTTAAATCTCATTGCAGAAAAATACAAATAATAGTGCTTACAGGGCTGATGTAATTCTGCGGTCCAATTCTACTGTGTTATATAGGTAACACACAAAAAGGAGAGCTGCGTTGGTAGTTCTCATTGCATAAAAATAAAAAAAAAACAGTGCTTTCAGGGTTGGTGTAATTCTGCAGTAAAATTCTACAGTGTTATATAGGTAACACAAAAAGGAGAGCAGCATTGCTAATTGTCATTGCTGAAATACAAATACTAGTCTTTGCAGGCTTTTCTTCTGAATGTGCACCAAAAAGTGTAGGGTGTTATATACACCCAAAGATAAGAGCTCCATTGCTCCATTGCTAATTGTTATTGCTGAAATACAAATAGTAGTCCTTGCAGGCTTTTCTTCTGAATTTGCACCAAAAAGTGTACGGTGTTATCAAAATGGATTTACAGCAGTACACAGAAGAGCAGCAGCACCAAGCAGCTGCTGCCACCAGTCATGATGATAGTAATCCCTGTACATCATCTGGTAAAAGCCTATGTAAAAGTACATAGTGTATTTAAGTCAGGCAAACAAAAATGTAAAAAAACACCTTTTACCTTGGTCAAGAAAAAAAAAGCTGTAATGCAGGCAAATTTATCTGCAGAAAAAACTAAAATTGCAACCCTGGATTGGTGTGTGTCTGATAAAAGCATGCATCTCGGGGAAGGGGGGGGGGGGCAGCGCTCGTTGCCATGTATTAGCTGTAGAATTACCAAACTTATCCAAAAAACAGGTGGAGCGATCAAATGAACCATAACTGGTTTCATGATCCAAGGACAATTCCATCTTGCCCCACTTTTCTTTTCTGCCACTGCTGTGTGCCAATGTGTTCTAGATGTGGTAGGAACTGCCGTGTGTTTGAGTCAGTGCCGTAACTAGACATTTTGGTGCCCTGGGCGAGACAGGGCACCAGCGCTCCCCCATCTAAGTGGGAGTGGCATTTGACAAGTGGGTGTGGCCAACCTAATGTGTGGGTGTGGCTAGCACTTTACTGAAAGAATTCTTATATATATGTATATATATATATATATATATATATACATACATACACATATACACACAGTGGTGGGATTCCAATATATTAACAACCGGCTCTCTGCCCTAATGACCATTTAACGTAGGCAAAAAATATATAGTGATAGGTATTCTAATATTTTATGCATTTAATACTCAAATAAGAACAGCAAAACTGTCTGTGTCTGTGTGTTAAGGAATTTAGACTGTAAGCCCAAATGGGGCAGGGAGTGATGTAATAATGAGTTCTCTTTACAGCAGTGCGGAAGAAATTCATAAGTTTAGTTGTTTTATGTAGAGGACAAAGTATATATTTATTTTACATAAACTGTACTGGGAATGAATTTAAGGGGGGTTCACATATAGTTAATTTGAATTGTGATACTAAATTGCCTGTCTTATTCGTATAATGCCTCAATGTAACTCAAATACTGCAGTATGTGTAGGTTTAAGTTACTTTAATATATTGTGGCAAAAATTGTCATGTCTTATCCTTGTCTCTCAAACAAATATTGCTGGCACATGCGTTCCACTGTGGAACTTAAGGGCTGAAGCATCAAACTCTTATAAGTTGATCTCTCTCTCTCTCTCTCTCTCTCTCTCTTCAGCCCTTAAGCGTAACTTAAGAGCTGAAGGTATGGAGGCAGGTAGCGGGCAGCTGTTGCGCCCCCTTGGCCTTGTGTCCTGGGTGACGGCACCGCCCGCACCAACCTCGTTACGGCCCTTGTTTGAGTCATTGCTTTGTCGCTTACCATCCAGCCAGATCACTGCAGTATTTGTCCAAAAGTGTATGAAAATAATATTGTGACCTGTGAGGTGGACAAAATTGACTGCAAATGACTTTAAATTAGTGTTATCGAAGTTAATAATAATGTAGGATCAAAAAAAGAGCAACATTATGTGAGTTTAGCATATTTTAGCAATTTTTCCCCCCACAAAAATACAGATCCAGCACCAAAACCAAAACACACAAGGGCGGTTTTGCCAAAACCAAAACCAAAACATGAAGCTAATCCAGATCCAAAAAAAACCCCTTCACGGGGGTCAGTCATCATCTCTAATAAATATATATATATATATGTGCTTGTGTGTACTCGCATACAATTTTAAAGTTGTTCCATAACATACAATTTTATAGACATTACTTTATTCATCCATTTTATAGTATACCTCCTACGTGAACAATCAACAAAATAGCATGGTTGACAAAAATGAAATGATAGAATTAATACAAGTCAATATATGTATTAGATCCCATCTACTAATTATTGAATATTACGCATTCTGCATTGGATAAAAATGTATTTGTTTTTGCTCTATTCTGTTTAGAAGCTCTGTAAAATGAAAAAACTAAATAAAATAAATATGAAAGAGAACATACTTTAGTAATAAATTGCATCTACAATGAAGTACAGCATGTGCTATTTCTTTTGTTTCAAAACCTGCTGGCAATAGTATGTGTAGAGCCTTTTTGTGAGGTTGACAAATATAATATTTGGCATGTGATTCAGTATTCCATATTTAGACTACCTGTTGATTATACCTACCCAACCATCTGCCTCATACTGGATTTTAAATTATGGGTAGTACTTTCAGACGCAAGGTTTTTAAATGAGTCATATTAACCTAATTGCACGGTTTGTCCAAATGTGGTAAGTGCTTACTCTCCTCCCAGAGATAGAAGAGAACACTGCAAATTATACTATACAAATGCATTCTGTAACTGAAATTGTAATGTTCAAATTTTCTACATTGTTTATACGTTTTTATTTGTACTGTTATTTTATGTCATTGGTCATTTTAGGTACAAAATGACAGTCTGTATAGTATCCTTTAGTAGGCTCAAAGTCAGAAGATCTACATAAAAACATATTTGAACCCCATACCCGTGGCTTCATTTCCTACCTTCAGTTCTGGTAAATTCCTGGAACTTTTGCATACATCTTTGTGAATGTTACTGTGGAGAGGTCCCCGGAGCCGGTGCCCGTGAAGAGGGCAAAGATTCTGGCTGTCGCTGTGCCCATGGAAGGGCTGAAGACTCCCCAGATGGTGGTGCCCTACAAGCGGATGAAGAGGGAAGAAGAGAAGTACTCACCCGTCCAGCGCTCCAGCGGCGGTAAGTATGACTTTCTTCCTGCAGGTCTTGTCCGCGGAGGAAGGATGAGCCAATCAGGGCTCATCTTTCCCCACTGGCCAATCAGCGGCCGGATATGCGAGCCAATCGCGGCTCGCGCCCGGCCGTTTAATAGACTGGCGCCGACGCGAGCCAATCAGCGCTCGCGCCGGCTAATGACGTCCGGAGCGGCAGAGGAAAACATCTTTCAACAGGACGCGGGAAGTGGCAGGGAGCCAGTGTAAGAGCTAGGAGCGACCCTGCTACTAATCACCCATCGCGGAGACGTCGGCGGGGAGCCCTTGTAAGGGCTGAGAGCGCCCCCGCCTCAGGAGCAGCAAGAAGACCCGCGCCGAACGGGAGAAGAGGCGCCGCCGGCTGGAGGGTCTGGAAGACCCGGAGAAAAAAAGCAGAAGACGGCGTGGCAAGTTGAGAGTCCTGCGCAGAGCAGGTAAGTAGCCTCAATGTTAATTTGGGCACTAGGCCCGTGGCCACGGTCGGGCACAAGGCCCGTGGGGACAATAAATTAGGGGCACAAGGCCCAGGGAACTGGGCACTAGGCCCGAATAAGTAGTGGGCCAGTAGGCCGTATTGATAAAGGGGACAAGCCCCTGTTAGTAGTTAGAAAGGGGGAGGCTCAGAGCCCCCAGGTGCAAGGGCACAAGGCCCTTAGGTAGTTAGTGGCCTAGAGGCCATAGGAAGGCCACAGGGCCTGAGTAGGGGCTGGTAGCCCGTAGGCTATAAAGGACACAAGTCCCTAGTAAATAGTCAGGGAGGCCACAGGCCTCAGTAGGCAGGGGCTAGTGCCCTAGGTCGCAGGGCACAAGGCCCTAGTTAGTGGGCTCAGAGCCCTGAGTTAGAGAGGGGGCTGAGGCCCATTAAACAGAGCACAAGGCTCTGTGTGTAGCTGGGCAGAGGCCCATGGTGTGTAGGGCAGATGGCCCTGGTGGTGTGTGGTAGAGGCGTGAGAGCCTCGTGAGTGTAGGCGCGGTCCTGTGTGAGGTGAGCACACGGAGTTAGGAGGTACAGTAGAGCGGAGGCTCCTGTGGTGCTGTAGAAACCGGCTGGTTGGCTAGCAGCGGTGTGCTCTGGTGAGTAGCGTGCAAAGTACTGTATACTGTATTTATTCTGTCTGTGCGGCGAGTATTGTTTGTATTACGGTATTTTGGGGTGTGCTACATAATTGTGTCCAGGGGCAAGACGTCAGGTCCCCATTAAAGGTAGGCTCTTGTTTCCTGTGTTTTCCTGTGCTAACCCGTGCTGTGGGGACAAGTGTAGTTACCAGCGTACACATAGTCAGGGAAGAACATATGTAGCTTTCCCGTCCCTTAGGTCCCTGGGGTCGCACTGGTTTCCAGAGGGGGTGACTGAGTGAGTCAGTGGCAGTGCAGCACAGCTCAACGCAGTTCCAGGGGGCGTCCCGTGGTTCAGGTTGAGTGTCCCAGTCCTCAGTTCCGTGCAGGTTCCCTGGCGGTTCCGGAGTGGGACACGTGTTCGATACCCGGGTGCAGGCAGTCGGGCGGTTCAGTTCGATCGGCTGTTCCGGGTGGCAGTCTGTACGCGGGTTAGTGGGCTGTTCCAGTGAGCCTCAGTCGGGCCTGGTGCAGCCGGTCCTTAGGATCCGTGGGTGACCCCATAGGAAGAAGGCAGCTTCTTGATACGGCCTGGGTGAGGGGGTTAGGAACCGCCCTCCGGTTTAGTCCGTGAACACCAGCTGGTGTTCCCCGTAGTGTGTAGTGAGCAGTTCCGTTAGTGCACCACACCTAGTTAGTCATAGTTGTTTGACTTCGTTGCGTTGCCGACCATTAGAGTGTTGTTAGGGTCGGGTCGCTGTTGCAGTCAGTTTAGCGTTTGTGGGTGCACACCTTTAGTCTCACTGAGAGTGCAGAGTGAGGCTGTGTGTTCCTTGTCATCCACAGGTGTCAGGGAGGGGCAGGAGAACCAGATCAGAAGTGGGAGTGTCCCGGTGAGTATCACGCTCGATTCCCCCTTTCAGTTAGGCCCTCACCGGCAGGTGTGCGAGGTATTTGAGACGGGACTAGTCCTGGTCTCAAGTGCCTGTAGTCCCCCGTGCCTTGGCAAGAGCAAAGTGAGGAGGCGGCAAGTGAGCTTGGACTGACTGTGTCCTCGTTCTTTGCCGTATTCTCGGACAGCCCTTACCTGGTAGGCACGGCCGTAATCTCTGTCTCTTTCTTAGAGGGACATGGTTGGAGGTGACAAGGGTTGCGGCTGCGGATCTGCTGGGATCGGATCGCAGCTGGGATATCGGAGGCGGACTGGAGGTGACCATCGTTTACAAGGTAAGTTCTTTAGGGTTGCGTCTGTCCTGTTTCCCTGCAGGGGCGCTACATTTTTAGCAGTTTTAGGTTATGTGGATCTTAAGTGAGTCATTCATGTGTAATGCTATCTTTGCAAATTATGATTTTGTAGGTGTTATAGAATTCTTGTGGCTCCATCTTCACTCATCTTCCCAAAATGTCCTGTATTAGGATATATTCCTGGGATTAGGATATATTGATGCTGTTATTTACAAACTACTGTTGCCTTTGTGTACCGAAATATGCAAATAGTTACCATGTGACACTAGTACTTATATTAGTATCAGAAACCACGTTACAGATAAATGCCGTGATCAAGCCACTATCCCTTGATGGGTCCATTATGCCACTTGCGGTTCTGTATGCTTAGTCCCCCTTCTTAAACATGGGGCTGGGTATAGTCACTAATTCGGGTAAGACTGGCATTTGGAATGATTGGGCGCATTCTCTATGGTCCAAGGGGTCACCTGATTCTGATATTTGTCCCAAACAAACATGCTCCATCACTACTTCGCAGGATTATTATCTGTGTAAAGTTTTTAGGTAACTGGCCTGTCTCATGTTCTGAGATCGTGAAATAGTTATTGAAATCTGAATCTGTCTGAACGTTTTTCATCACCTCTACTTATCGCTACCATATTGCACTACACAAGTTGCCTCATGCAGCTCACCTTCCCAGTACAGACAGTGTCTCAGATGTATGGACCTCAGAGCTGTGAGCAGGGTCTCACTGAGATGAACCATCTAAGTTTCTCAAAGACTCATAGGGGCAGATTCAGTTTGGCACAAGATGCCATTGACCATCACCTCGTTGTTCACAAGCGCATATTGTGGGCTGTTATGGTAAGAAATATCTGCCCCTTTTTCTAGGCACCTCTATGGGATGCCAGGAATGGGTGGAAATTTCTGTAAAAACTCTGACATGATGCGTCTCCACTGACTATTCTGAAGACACATCGCGTCACCTTGCGTCTAATTGAATTTGCCCAAGAGATTCCTTGAACATGAAGACTTGGCCCATTTAGAATGTTCTCATGTGAGTTTGTGACCAGATATTAAATGATGTGAAATAATCAACTGGATCTCAGCCATTCTAGTTGAAGTTTCCACCATGTATGTAGCATAAGGTGTTGGAAGTCCAAATAGACTATTTTAGTACCATGCTTATCACTAGAGAATCCCTGATACTCAGCTGTCCCGTTTTAAATTACTTCTTCGCGAGCCAGTCTCTGTAGATATCAGCATGCATGAGGTTTGTAGATATGGACTCAACTTATAGATGTGTAGAAATTGGCTCAACTTATAGATGTGTAGATATGGGCTCAACGTATAGATGTGTAGATATGGGCTCAACATATAGATGTTTAGATATCAGCTCAACGTATAGATGTGTAGATATGGGCTCAACATATAGATGTGTAGATATGGGCTCAACATATAGATGTGTAGATATGGGCTCAACATATAGATTGTCACTCACCGGACTGTGAGTGCTTCTTCCCGGACTATTAGGAACCGTGGACGTCCTCTATCCTGAGGGACTGCGCATGCGCAGCCCTTTCCAAACCTTCAGTGTATGTTCCTTTAACTTAATTGGCAGATCAGGCAACCTCCCTATATTAAGCACCTGTGGTCAACACCACGTTGCCTGATCTTGGAGTCTCATTCCTCATGAGTCTCTGAAGGTGTTCCTGTATTACTCGTGTATTCAGCGCTGCTGATTCCTGTGGTTTCCAAACCACTTCTACTACTGTGGTTCCATACCACTTCTACCATCAACTGTATCATCATGACTGTTTGCTGATTCCTATCCGCTGCCTCCGTGCACTACAGTCTTCTAAACCACTTCTACGTTATTTTACATCTATGTGACTGTTTGCTCATTGCTATCCGCTGCCTCCGGGCACTCCAGCTTTTACTTCACTCACCTGCTTCTCATCAAGTCTGTTTGCTGATTCCTATCCGCTGCCTCCGTGCACTACAGTCTCCTGCTGGCAACTCGCCTGTGTTCAACATCGTGACTGCCAGCTGATTATTATCCGCTGCCTCCGTGCACTACAGTCTCATCTCATCTTTGCTGTGACTTCCTCGAGCCTGCCGCTTTCATTACCATCTGCTACACTTCGTGATCAACAGCTCCTGCCCTGCGCTGCACTCCTGTTTCCCATCGCTGCTGGTTCCTGTGGTTGCTACTGGTTACCTCCGTGTGCCGCTGAGTCCTGCTGCTGTGGTCAGCGCTATCCTCCATCTCCTGCTGATCCACTCTCCACGCCTTCACGTGTTCCACTGGTCTCTACCCTCCTGTCAGCATTTGATTTGTATCTCATCTACTACCCTCTGCTGGATCATCTCCATTCTCCTGGGTCTCCTATGAGTCCAGTTCCACGTGTTGCTGACTCCTGTGAATTCGTGTCCCTGTTGGTCTACTCACCTGTGCGCTGCACCTGCTAGACCGCTGCCTCACCTATCCAGGGACTTCCTATCCAGGCGGCCTCCCGCCGCTCAGGTACCGCTGCCATCCCATCTGACTGCTACTGCTGAACCACGGTATGCATACTTCTCATTGACTGTGCTGTGTATTGCATATCTTGCTGGACTGTGTTTGGTTCTCTCTGGAGTCTGCTATCCGCTGAGTCTATTGCCATCATTGACTGTGTTATAATTGTGCTGGACTACTTCAAGAGACTTTCTAGATTGCAGACCTGCTCAGTCATTTATATCTATATGTATATCTATATTGTGCATATTACTGTGGATCGTGTATAAGGTGCCTGTGTATATCCTGTGTTGCAGTCTTCCCCTGTGCACCTCCTCACATATATATTCAGTGGTACAACTTGCTGATGTCAGACCACTGATCCCTGTTTCCGGTATCACCTGTTCCATCATCCTCTCACATAACAGTGGTACAACTTGCTGCCGCAGACCACTGACTACCCGGATACCTCCACTTGGATTCCATTCCTTCACTCAGACAGCGGTACTACTTGCTACCCGCAGACCGCTGACTCTCATCACCTCCTTGTTTCTGTTGGACATTCCTCCTCTCTATAGCAGTGGTACAACTTGCTATCGCAGACCACTGACTATCTTCACGTGTCCTTGTCCATACAGTTCCTTGTGTATTATTACCTCATTATTACCAGTGTTGCTAGTCATAGACTTTCCTGAGCATCTCATCGGCCATCATTTCATGTTCCGTGATCACCTAGCTACCAGAGTACTCGATTACCACCTACATTGCTCTGGTAAGCCTACCATCTGGTGATCCCTGGGTAAAGACTCCTAGTGCCCGTGACAGTAAGATCAGGCCATGACAGACCCAGATGTGGAACCTACCGCCAAAGAGATGCTGCAACATCTGGTTAGCCGTGTGGAGCAACAGGATGCCCGCCAACAGCTGTTACTTCAGTGTTATCAGTCATTAACCTCCCAAGGAACATCTGGACAGACTGTGACAGCTACTACTGAAGCTCCTGTGCTTTCCTCCGTTTCCCCATTGCCATCCCAGGTGTCTACAGCTTCCACGCTTCACCTGCCTACTCCGTCAAAGTACGATGGAGACCCCAAAACTTGTAGGGGTTTCCTTAACCAATGTTCAGTCCATTTTGAGCTCCAACCTCAAAATTTTTCTACCCATCGTTCCAGAGTGGCCTATCTTATCTCTTTGTTTTCAGGACAAGCCCTGGCTTGGGCCTCCCCTCTGTGGGAGAGGAACGATCCAATATTACAAGATAGTGCCAAATTCATTTCTACATTCCGAAGTGTGTTCGATGAACCAGGTCGTGTGACCTCCGCTGCTTCCAGCATCCTCCGTCTGCGACAAGGATCTCATACTGTAGGCCAGTACGTCATTCAATTTAGGATCTTAGCCTCTGAACTTCAGTGGAACACTGAAGCCCTAGTTGCCGCCTTCTGGCAGGGGCTTTCCGACAAAATTAAAGATGCACTGACTACCCAAGAGCTTCCTTCGTCACTTGAAGATTTGATCTCTCTATGCCATCGTGTTGATATGAGATTTCGTGAAAGAGAGGCTGAGAAAACGACTTCTGCTAAAGCACCTCTTCGCTCTAACCCTCAATTTCGTCCAGTGTCACCCGCTGTGATTCCCATGGCGATAGGACGTTCCAAGTTATCTTCTGAGGAGAGGAAACGAAGAGTCAAGAATAGACTCTGTATCTATTGTGCTGATTCCACTCATGTCCTCAGCTCCTGCCCTAAGAGATCGGGAAATGCCAGGCCCTAACTAGTTCTGGAGAGGTGAAGTTAGGGTCCCTGGAGTCCTCTCCATCGTCTATGAAATCTAAAGTCTGCGCTTTTGATGTGACTATTTCCTTTGCTACCAAAACCTTTGAGTCACAGGCATTGATTGATTCCGGAGCAGCAGGAAATTTTATTTCCAAATCGTTAGTAAATCAATGGTCTCTACCAGTGATTACCTTAAAAACTCCCATTACTGTGACGGCTATCGATGGATCACGTCTCATCAACGGTCTCATCACCCAGAGTACGTCTCCAGTAACCCTTCAGATTGGTGCTCTGCATCATGAAGAGATATCGTTTTTAATTCTTCCTGTTACGACAAGTCCGATTGTCCTAGGCCTTCCATGGCTTCAGTGTCACTCTCCCCAGATTGACTGGCGCACCCCTCAAGTCACGTCTTGGGGGTCTGAATGTCACCATCATTGCCTTTCCCAAGTCATTCCTCTCAAGGTACAGCAAGCTTCCATCTCAGCTATTTCACCAGGACTCCCTCCTCAATATGCTTCATTTACCGATGTTTTTGATAAAGCTCAGTCTGAACGTCTTCCTCCTCATCGTTCTTGGGATTGTCCGATTGACCTTCTTCCTGGCAAGACTCCTCCCAGGGGCCGGGTCTATCCACTCTCGTTACCTGAAACTCAAGCTACATCTGAATATATACGGGAGAACCTCCAGCGTGGGTTCATTCGACCTTCCACCTCGCCCGCTGGAGCTGGGTTCTTCTTTGTCAAAAAGAAGGATGGATCATTACGCCCTTGTATAGATTTTCGTGGACTCAATGCCATTACTATCAAGAATCGGTATCCCATTCCGTTGATCACTGAGCTATTTGACCGCATCAAGGGAGCCCGTATTTTTACTAAGTTGGATCTTCGTGGTGCCTACAATTTAATCAGAATTCGTTCCGGTGACGAATGGAAGACAGCGTTTAACACCAGAGACGGGCATTACGAATATCTGGTAATGCCTTTCGGGCTATGTAATGCCCCCGCTGTTTTTCAGGGCTTCATCAATGAGATTTTTCGGGACTTACTATATGTATGTGTCGTCGTCTACCTGGACGACATATTGATTTTTTCACAGGACCTGCCCTCTCACCACCAACATGTGGCAGAAGTCCTCTCCAGGCTACGGAAAAATTCATTGTTCTGTAAATTAGAAAAATGTTCATTCGAATTACCCCAGATTCCATTCTTGGGGTATATAGTTTCCGGAGTTGGCCTGAAGATGGATCCTGACAAAGTAAATGCTGTACTACATTGGCCCCAGCCAACTACTCTTCGTGCGATCCAGCGTTTTTTAGGTTTTGCCAATTACTATAGACGCTTCATTCAAGACTTTTCTTCCATTGCATCTCCTATTGTGGCCCTGACTCGAAAAGGGGCTAATCCTAAGCAATGGTCAACTGAGGCTATTCAAGCCTTTCAAACATTAAAAGAGTCCTTCTCTTCGGCTCCAATCCTTCGACAGCCTGATGTGACACTCCCCTTCTTCCTAGAAGTAGATGCCTCTAATGTGGGCTTAGGAGCTATTCTCTCCCAACGCTCGGAACAGCAAAAATTCCACCCTTGTGCCTTCTATTCTCGGGGTCTCCTACCCGCAGAGAAAAATTATACCATCGGGGACAAGGAATTACTGGCTATCAAAGTCGCACTAGAGGAATGGAGATACTTGTTGGAAGGAGCTCGCCATCCGGTGACGATCTTCACGGATCATAAGAACTTGTCATATTTGCAATCTGCTCAATGCTTGAACCCTCGTCAAGCAAGATGGTCTCTTTTCTTTTCCCGTTTTGAATTAATTATAACCTTCAAACCAGCCGCTAAGAACAAGAAAGCTGACGCTCTATCTCGAGCTTTTGTGACGTCCTCTGATGTAGAAGAGGTTCCCAACCATGCTATTCTAGACCCCAAATGTATTTCTCTGGCTGCTTCATCCACCAAAATGCTACCATTTGGGAAGACCCTTGTGCCTCCTACTCTGAGGAGGAAAATCCTTTCGTGGTTCCATGCCTCTCGTTTTTCTGGACACGCCGGTGAACACAAGACCTTTGAGATTCTCTCTCGTAGTTACTGGTGGCCTTCAATGAGGAGAGACGTCAAAGAGTTTATTGCTTCCTGTGATTTATGTTCTCAGTTCAAATCCTCCCGCAGAACTCCAGCAGGGTTGCTGCGACCACTACCCATTCCGTCCAAGCCTTGGACCCATATTAGTATGGATTTCGTTACTGATTTGCCACCAAGTAAGAATCACAATACTATTTGGGTAGTGGTAGACAGATTTTCGAAGATGGCCCATTTCGTCCCTCTGTCCGGTTTACCTTCCTCGTCTACTCTGGCTGAACATTTCATTAAAGAAATCTTCCGCATCCATGGATGTCCGTCTGAGATTGTGTCGGATAGAGGAGTACAATTCGTTTCCAGATTCTGGCGGGCCCTTTGTAAAACCTTGGGCATACGATTAGCACTCTCATCGTCTTACCATCCGCAATCTAACGGACAAACGGAACGAGTCAATCAAGATCTTGAGACTTTTATTAGGATGTTCTCTTCAGCCAACCAAGACAACTGGGTAGAATTGCTCCCTTGGGCTGAATTCGCCCATAACAACATGTACCATGAGTCATCATCCAAAACTCCATTCTTTGTGGTCTACGGTCACCATCCGTCTTTTCCGGAATTTCCTGCCCTCCCGCCCACCCAAGTTCCTGCTGTGGAGACTGCTTGTCAAACCTTCAAAAATATCTGGTCTCAGGTCAAAACCTGTTTAAAGAAGACATCTAATAAATATAAGTCTTTCGCAGATAAGAAGAGGCGGGCTATTCCACCACTAAAAATTGGAGATCGTGTCTGGTTATCTACCAAAAATATTCGTTTGAAGGTTCCATCTATGAAATTCGCCCCTCGTTTTATTGGTCCATATAGGATCATTCAAGTTATCAATCCAGTATGTGTTAAACTTCTTCTTCCTAAGAATCTTCGGATTTCCAATGCCTTCCATGTGTCCTTACTCAAACCTCTTATTATCAATCGTTTCTCGACTCCTCCCTCAGCACCGCAGCCAGTTCAAGTTCATCAGGAGGAGGATTTCGAGATTACTGAGGTATTGGATGCAAAAATTTCGCGAGGAGTCCTCCGTTTCCTCGTTCATTGGAAGGGCTTTGGTCCTGAAGAGCGTTCATGGATCAAAGCTGAAGATCTTAATGCTCCTGCCCTTCTGAAGAAGTTTTATTCCAAAAATCCGGACAAGCCCGGTTCCAGGCGTTCTGTGCCCACCTTTAAAAGGGGGGGTACTGTCACTCACCGGACTGTGAGTGCTTCTTCCCGGACTATTAGGAACCGTGGACGTCCTCTATCCTGAGGGACTGCGCATGCGCAGCCCTTTCCAAACCTTCAGTGTATGTTCCTTTAACTTAATTGGCAGATCAGGCAACCTCCCTATATTAAGCACCTGTGGTCAACACCACGTTGCCTGATCTTGGAGTCTCATTCCTCATGAGTCTCTGAAGGTGTTCCTGTATTACTCGTGTATTCAGCGCTGCTGATTCCTGTGGTTTCCAAACCACTTCTACTACTGTGGTTCCATACCACTTCTACCATCAACTGTATCATCATGACTGTTTGCTGATTCCTATCCGCTGCCTCCGTGCACTACAGTCTTCTAAACCACTTCTACGTTATTTTACATCTATGTGACTGTTTGCTCATTGCTATCCGCTGCCTCCGGGCACTCCAGCTTTTACTTCACTCACCTGCTTCTCATCAAGTCTGTTTGCTGATTCCTATCCGCTGCCTCCGTGCACTACAGTCTCCTGCTGGCAACTCGCCTGTGTTCAACATCGTGACTGCCAGCTGATTATTATCCGCTGCCTCCGTGCACTACAGTCTCATCTCATCTTTGCTGTGACTTCCTCGAGCCTGCCGCTTTCATTACCATCTGCTACACTTCGTGATCAACAGCTCCTGCCCTGCGCTGCACTCCTGTTTCCCATCGCTGCTGGTTCCTGTGGTTGCTACTGGTTACCTCCGTGTGCCGCTGAGTCCTGCTGCTGTGGTCAGCGCTATCCTCCATCTCCTGCTGATCCACTCTCCACGCCTTCACGTGTTCCACTGGTCTCTACCCTCCTGTCAGCATTTGATTTGTATCTCATCTACTACCCTCTGCTGGATCATCTCCATTCTCCTGGGTCTCCTATGAGTCCAGTTCCACGTGTTGCTGACTCCTGTGAATTCGTGTCCCTGTTGGTCTACTCACCTGTGCGCTGCACCTGCTAGACCGCTGCCTCACCTATCCAGGGACTTCCTATCCAGGCGGCCTCCCGCCGCTCAGGTACCGCTGCCATCCCATCTGACTGCTACTGCTGAACCACGGTATGCATACTTCTCATTGACTGTGCTGTGTATTGCATATCTTGCTGGACTGTGTTTGGTTCTCTCTGGAGTCTGCTATCCGCTGAGTCTATTGCCATCATTGACTGTGTTATAATTGTGCTGGACTACTTCAAGAGACTTTCTAGATTGCAGACCTGCTCAGTCATTTATATCTATATGTATATCTATATTGTGCATATTACTGTGGATCGTGTATAAGGTGCCTGTGTATATCCTGTGTTGCAGTCTTCCCCTGTGCACCTCCTCACATATATATTCAGTGGTACAACTTGCTGATGTCAGACCACTGATCCCTGTTTCCGGTATCACCTGTTCCATCATCCTCTCACATAACAGTGGTACAACTTGCTGCCGCAGACCACTGACTACCCGGATACCTCCACTTGGATTCCATTCCTTCACTCAGACAGCGGTACTACTTGCTACCCGCAGACCGCTGACTCTCATCACCTCCTTGTTTCTGTTGGACATTCCTCCTCTCTATAGCAGTGGTACAACTTGCTATCGCAGACCACTGACTATCTTCACGTGTCCTTGTCCATACAGTTCCTTGTGTATTATTACCTCATTATTACCAGTGTTGCTAGTCATAGACTTTCCTGAGCATCTCATCGGCCATCATTTCATGTTCCGTGATCACCTAGCTACCAGAGTACTCGATTACCACCTACATTGCTCTGGTAAGCCTACCATCTGGTGATCCCTGGGTAAAGACTCCTAGTGCCCGTGACATAGATGTGTAGATATGGGCTCAACATATAGATATGTAGATATGGGCTCAATGTATAGATGTGTAGATATGGGCTCAACGATTAGATGTGTAGATATGGGTTCAACTAAAAAAAAATTGATAAAAAATATATATTATATTTTTTTTTTTAAAAACCTTATACATTAAAAGAATGATTTATGTAATGGCATGGGGAAGTCTTCACTGCCGAATCTTACCAATGTTATAGCCAGGGGTAACCCTTTGTTATAGGGCAAAATGAGAAAAAGCCCTATCACTTTTGAAAGCACCAGTTTTAGATGGCAATAGGGCTTTTTGCCCTTCGATAAATTGGTCTGATGATGTCTCCTTTTGCACTGAGAACCCAGTAAACGACGTTTGCTATCTACCTTATCTCTTGTTGCAAGCAGTGAAGTAGTAATGGAGAACACGTGATTACATTACTTTAATTACTTTCAATTAAACTGTAAGTCAAAAGAACTTGAAGCAGAACAGAAAACAATGAAGTATGACTGTTTGATAAATAAAGGGGTCTGACATAATTCGCTAAGTCACAATAAAACTTTGAGTTAATAAAACAGGAGCACCAATAAACAGTCAAAGCAATTTCTGCTAATAATACAAATAGATAATCAGGTGACTGAGTTTACCAGAGGAAAATACAGATTGTTAAACTGTTTTGGTCACTTGTCCATAAAATGAATACATAAATAAATCAATAAAAACACATGAGAGCTGTAATTAAGGACATGTATAATATTAAGTATTAGTAATGTTAGTAAGATTAACAAGATATTATAGTGGGCGATATGATTACATGAGATTTCCCTGATCCAGTGGTAGAATTAATCTGGTCAGCACTCATTGCTTGGTTATTGCAGCTTAACTAGCACTGCAGACATTAGTCACTGAACCCTAAACAAAGTATCAAACATTTATTATTAAGGCTAAAAAGGGGCAGGCGAGTGGGTGATTGGTGTCATCAAATTCTGTTTCCATCATTTTATGAGTAAAGTGCGTACAGTACACACGAGCGTTCAGAGGACATTCTACACATTATGGGCACAAGTCAATAGTGTTGGTTATACCTTCTGATGTTACTAAAGGTGTTCAGCGGTGTTACTGTGGATGTTAAGCCACAACGCTTTTGTAACTTAAACAGGTTGCTGTTTATTTAAAGATGATAACAACAGATGAATGCTGTTACTCACAGTTGCTTGTAGTACAGCAGTATTCAGCAGTAACAACTGAGTTGCAGCAATCAGGTAATACAGATTATATGCAGTACACACTTGTATGTAGATATGCTGGTATGTAGATGCAGTCTTGTAATACACTCTTATACAGATATGATATGATGCAGGATTAACACACTGCACTACTGTGCAGGTACTTGTGCAGACTCCTCTAATATTTATTGTGGGCACAGTAGGGAGCCTTCAGTCACACTTTAGAGAGCTTTTTGGGTTTTATATAACTGATGGCATGCAGCTACTAATGCTGCGACTGTCCCCTTCACTGTCTCAATGGAACTAACGGTACAAAGCCGAACTTCCATTTATTGGAACCCGCGCATGCGCAGTGGCGCATCGCGTACATTCTCAGACTGTCCCACTTCCTCCTAGACCCCCGGGGAACTACAGCAGTTGCCATAGCAACCTGAAATTGGAGACAGAGCGAAAGCGCTCCTAATACCAACAAATAGGACAAGCTGCAGCCATATCCTTTTAGTATATATTGTGACAGCTCATGTGTACTGTCCAGACGTTCCTCATAGTGTTGAATGAACATGCATGCACTGCTGGTTGAGCTGCATTCACCAAGCAGTAATCATTGCTTACACTGTTGCAGGAAAAGTGCAGGGGCACACGCAGGATTTCTAGAAGGGTGTACCCAAATAGTAAGAAAAAACAAAAAGGGACAAACACAATAATAATAGTATATAGAATAGTAGATATAGAAAAGTGCACTGTATATGATCGGTGATCGGTGCTGTGAAGGGGGTAACAGTACCGATCAGTGTGTCGCGGTTATCGGTGACGTCATCAGCTGGCGCCGGCTTATTCAGGGATTGCCATGACTTCCAGTCGGTATACACACAAGTCGCCCTGCACGCTGGTCGGGGAAGGAGCCCTTCGGTTTCTCCACGTCGGGGTAAGTAGTGTCGGGGTAGTCAGCATCGATATGCTGACTACCACCGAATTACTCACTCAGTATGTCAAAGCAGAGCCATTTTAATGCATGGGCACACTGGGCAGTTGCCCAGGGGCCCCACGAGCTTACTAATGTGCAGAGCCATATCTGGTGTCCAGACTAATGTGCGGAGCCATATCTGGTGCCCAGACTAATGTTCGGAGCCATATCTGGTGCCCAAAATAATGTGCAGAGCTTTATATCTGTGGCCCAGACTAATGTGCAGAGCCATGTCTGGTGCACAGACTAATGTGCAGAGCCATGTCTGGTGCACAGACTAATGTGCGGAGCCATATCCGGTGCACAGACTAATGTGCAGAGCCATATCCAGTGCACAGACTAATGTGCGGAGCCATATCTGGTGCCCAGACTAATGTGCGGAGCCATATCTGGTGCCCAGACTAATGTGTGGAGCCATATCTGGTGCACAGGCTAATGTGCGGAGCCATATCTGGTGCCCAGGCTAGTGTGCGGAGCCATATCTGGTGCCCAGACTAATGTGTGGAGCCATATCTGGTGCACAGGCTAATGTGCGGAGCCATATCTGGTGCCCAGGCTAGTGTGCGGAGCCATATCTGGTGCCCAGAATAATGTGCAGAGCTTTATATCTGTGGCCCAGACTAATGTGCAGAGCCATATCTGGTGCACAGACTAATGTGCAGAGCCATGTCTGGTGCACAGACTAATGTGCAGAGCCATATCTGGTGCACATACTAATGTGAGGAGCCATATCTGATGCCCAGACTAATGTGCAGAGCCATATCTGATGCCCAGACTAAAGCTGGGTACACACTACACTGTTTTCGTCCAATAATCGGCTCAAACAGCCGACATACGACCGCTCGTTCAAAAGTCGGGTCAGTGTGTGCAGTGACACGATGGTCGAAAGTCTGCCCAAATGGACGATTATCGCCTCATTTGGTTGGTCGTACCGTTTAATATTTTCGTTCCAATCTCGTTTCCGCTGTGTAGTGTGTATAAACTTCCGACCGATCCACAACAGTGAGTACGAAATTACAGCCATGACAACATGGCTGTAAAAAGTCGCTAAAGGGACGTCCGCTCTTCCCTTTATCGTCCTAAACAAGGCTAGTGTGTATGCAGTCCATGGACCGAGCGATAGGACCATCGATCGCATGTAAAATCGCTCGGCATAAAAAGTTGGTCGAAATTTCTGTAGTGTGTACCCAGCTTAATGTGCAGAGCCATATCTGTTGCCCAGAATAATCTGCAGAGCCATATCTGCTGCCATATCTGTTGCCCAGACTAATGTGCAGAGCTATGTCTGCTGCCCAGACTAATGTGCAGCGCCATATCACAGTTCAGCGGGTGGGACAGGAATGTGAATAGATAACAGGCAATGCTAATAGCTGTTCAGTCTGGGAGTGCAAAGAGCAGGAAGTGGGTGATTGAATCGGCTGATGCCTATAGCAATTTTCATCTTTCAAAGTTCGTCTTTCCATTGATTTCTGGAAACAGAATGTAAACAACATACAGTATATGTTAATAAGTTTTGCTGTTGCCATTTGTTTGTCAAACATGGCACTAGATAAATAATCATATAAATGAAAATAAACATGTCAGTATTCTCTGTATACATAAGGAAATAATAATATAGTAAATAATAATAATACTACTACTAATAATAATAATAGTAATAATAATAATAATAATAATAATAAATACCTCTAGAACAATATCATATTAAGAAACTTATCTTGGTATCCTTTAGTTGTAATGTTCAATATTTTCCCATGAAACTGATCTGATTAAAGTTCACTGTTTAGATAATAAATGCTTCTTCTCTGAAAAATCCACAACTGTATTTAATTACAAAGGCATTTTATTGTTTAATCTTTGGTGCCAGTTAATGAAAACATACAACAAACTGAAAACACAGATAACAGGACAATCTTTCACATATGGATATTTTATATTTGCCTAATCTTTGTGGGAGGTAAAAACAAATTAGACAGTCACTACAAACACTTTCATAGTGAACAGATGTTGGTGTACAGGATTCATAAATTGTGATGCAACAAAACAGAGGCATCTCTGAATGTCTTTAAAAGAAGAGTACAATGTGCAGACTACAAAGAACACTGCCAGGGGTGCAGCCCAGGTACCAACTGAAGGGAACCACACATACAAAATTCCGAATTAGCATAATAAAATCTGTGTTGCTGCAAAGAGTATTTATTCTACTGATAAAGTTTCATATTGATGAACTTTCTGTGCTTTGTCTGTAAAATAAATTTGGTTAATTTTCATAATATTCAATTTCCATGTGATTATGTGTAAAAATGTTTTTATGTATCCACAATTTGTTGGACCCAATCCAGCAAACCAGATGAATGCAGAACATACAATATTTTGTCACTTCTTTCTCCTCAGTAATCAGTGGTGATCCCAAAGCGTTTGGTGCTCATTACACACAATCTGCATGTTGCAAGAAAGTGATGCAGAAAAAGTGACCCTTTAAAATAGTAGTATCAATAAGATAAGTTTATTGATAAATGTGAATGAATTTACTGGAATTTGGAATTTGCTGAAATTTTTGGTTCATCTCTAATTTTAATGTAGTGCGTATATTTACATTGCTCCTATCAGCATTAGAACTGTTGCACAAGATTAGGTATTAATATAATGTTCTTTACACCTTCTAGCTAGAAGAGAGAAGGACATAAGATTATATATAATGATATACCGTGGGCAGCACGGTGGCTTAGTGGTTAGTACTTCTGCCTCACAGCACTGGGGTCATGAGCTTAATTCTGAAACAGGGCCTTATCTGTGTAGAGTTTGTATGTTCTCGCCATGTTTGCACGGGTTTCCTCCGGGTGCTCCGGTTTCCTCCCACTCTCCAAAAACATACTGGTAGTTTAATTTGGCTGCTATTAAATTGACCTTAGTCTCTGTCTCTGTCTGTGTATGTATGTGAGGGAATTTAGACTGTAAGCTCTATTGGGGCAGGGACTGGTGTGAGTTCTTTGTACAGCGCTGCAGAGTTAGTGGTGCTATATAAATACCTGATGATGATATGATCAAAGTAGTGCTGTGTATGGGATTAGGCTAAACAAAGTTTAATATTCATTTTTGTTTACAATAAATTGGGACCAGTATATGGTGATTTGTTTAGCTTACTTTCAGTGCACCTCATTTATTTGAATATAATTGAACAGTGCAATTTAGCTGTCTAGATATTTTAGTCACAGGATAAACCCCATCATGGACAGCACTGACAACAGTGACTGCTGTGGGTTATAAAGTAAACACTAACCACACTCCTAAAAAGGAGAATCATAAAACTCTAGTTAAGATTATGGTAAATAGAGAACATTGTTGCTTATGTTGATTATAAAAATAAAATATTCATATAGATTTTTATACAATAATGAAGAATTATAAATACACAGTAATAATAGAGTATGATGATTTTGAGACATCAGTAGACTTTTGTAAGCCAGTCAGCTCATAAACAGAAGAGATAGAATGAGTAAGGTAAACGGTTCATCAATTTGCCGAGCCTGATAAATATGTGATACCTGGACAGTGAGCTGGACTGTTATCGGTTAGTTTCCAGTAGATATATAATTATTATGTACAACATTTGCAAAATCAACATTTTCAGTTGTGCAAACTTTTTTTTTTTAAAGCAGAAAAGCTTATAGTTGCACAAAATTATACAGTTCTCAATATAACATACTTGCCAACTTTTGAAAATTCATTTCAGGGAGATTATAAAAACCATTGTGGGCGGGACCAACTCCACCCACTGGGTGGGACCATCTCCGCCCACTGGGCGGGGCCAGCTCAACCTGTAGTTAAAGTTAAAGTTTAAATTAACCACCCTAGCGTGTGTATCCATATAATAGGGAATGTAGGTTAATTGGCTTCTGTTTAAATTTCAATCAGAAGCCAATTAACCAGGTTAATTTAACCTACATATATCATACTTAGTTAAAATAAATCATCCAATTCTTAAATTAAGAACTTCAAATTGATGGTAAGATAAGCAGCAAATTATTAATACCTTTCTACCACCTTGTGGCACAAGATAAGCCTACATTAATGATTCTAAACTATCTACTTGTGAGCTGCTGAATACAGCTGACAAAGGGAACTACTTTAAACTTAAAGTGTATTTACTGCAACATTTTTTTCTTTCAATGTTCAAGAAATCTAGTGAAGATAAAAACTGAAAACTGTTAAAGTCACGTTAATTAACGAATCTGGACTCAAGCACTGGAGATTTCTTTCTCCCTCTCAAGTAAAGATGCACTCCCTCTCTGTAATAAAGGCCATTCTCTATTTCTCTCTCTGATTTCTGCAATAAAGGCCCCTTCCCTATGTGATAAAAGCACTGCTCTCTCTCCCTTCACTGTAAAAAAAAGCCAATCTCTCGGTTTCTCTTCTCTGTAGTCAAGGTCTCTCACTTTCTCCCCACTTTATCATACTCCCATGTCTATAATAAAATTGCCCCCCCCCCCTTTATGTCTCTCCCCCTCTCTCTGCAATAAAGACCCCCCTCTCTCTCCCCCCTCTGTAATTAAGGCCCCTCTCTCTCTCCCCCCTCTGAAATAAAGGCTCCTCTCTCTCTCTCCTCTGTATAATAAAGGCCCCCTCCTCTCTTCCCTATCTATAATAAAGGCCCCTCTCTCCACTTTCTGTAATAAAAGCCCCCCTTTCTCTCCCCTCTGTAATAACCCCCCCTCTCTTTAATAAAGGCCCTCTCACTCTCCTCTATCTATAATAAAGGCCCCTCTCTCTCCCTCCCCCCTCTCTGTAATAAAGGTCTCTCCCCTCACTGTAATAAAGGCCCCTCTCTCTCAAAAAAAAAAAAGTCTCTCTTCCCCCTCACTGTAATAAAGGCCCCTCTCACTCTCCTCTATCTATAATAAAGGCCCCTCTCTCTCATCACTCTCTGTAATAAAGGCACCCTATCTACAATAAGCATTCCTACCCCATTAAAAAGTACCTTTTATTAATTCATTTAAAATAAATCATCCAACAAGAAAGTTAGCAGAGAATATTTATTAATGTTTTATAGTGCTTCAAACTTACAGCTGAGTTACCTGCCACCAACTACGTATATGGTGGCAGGTAACTCAGCTGTAAATTTGAAGCACTATAAAACATTAATAAATATTCTCTGCTAACTCTCTTGTTGGATGCCAACCCCATATAGAAGAATTAGGTGGTAATTGCCTTTTTTTTATGCCTCCGAGTCCTCACTTGGTCTCCTCTCCTCCAGCATATATCCTATCCAGAGGGCATGGACGTGGGAGCTCCGCGCTCCGCGATGGTGTTCTGGGAGAGAGGCCGCGCGCGCGTCATCACGCCGATGTCGTCATCTGCGCATGCGCAGTTTGGATTCAGGACTCCGCCGCGCTCTGCAGAAAAACTCTGGATTTTAGAGTATTCTGGGAGTCTCCCGGACGTTCCGGGAGAGTTGGCAACCATGCAATATAATATACCAGTGTATATTATATTGAGATACAGTACCATGTGTTACTATATGTGTCATCTTGTGTAACTACAAGCTATTCTGTTAGGTAGGGTTATATAATAGCCGTTGACATTGGGTACCATTACTTTAGAGATGGAGTGGGGTGTCTTTTGGAGGAGTCAAGGACACATGATGAAATTTGATATGGGGCCCAGTAATTTCCACTTATGCCACTGTCTTCTTGCATATCTTTAAATAGCATGATCTGTTCACTTAAGGCACCAAAGCCACATAACAGTCACATCCTCTGCACTCACGGCCATTAATATCCTTGGGTTTCAGGTGATTTTATAATTTCTTTTGACCACAGGAACTGCGTTTTTTCACTCTACTCTACAAAGAAATACAGAATAACATTTATAGAAGCAAAATTATATGTTAGGAAGGCCATATTTGAGCTGGATATATTTAAGAAACAAGTGAGTAAATACCATTGGTATAATTATACAACACACATCATTTTAATGTTTCCACTAACCATTCTTCATTATTGCCTACAACAATATGAGGTGAATGATTTCTATGTATACACTAGCCTGCCACTGATAGTGTGATGGTCTATGGGGATAATAGTGAAAGGAAGTTCAAGAAGGTAGGAAAAAACATAAGATATAAAAAGGGTAATGTTCTAACTGCAAGAACTGACACCCAGTTTTTGGTTGCAAAGTGCATTTGTGAAAATGCAAGGGACTTCAAAGTCATATGTGCTATCACTTTTGGATCCATTCCCCCATTATTTAATGTGAACTTTACTGCTTGTTCAAATCTAATTCAAGTCATGTGAACAGGAGGATGTCATCATCATCACCATTTATTAATATAATACCACTGATTCCGCAGCGCTGTACAGAGAACTCATTCACATCAGTCCCTGCCCCATTGGAGCTTACAGTCTAAATCCCTAACAGACACACACAGACAGACTAGGGTCAATTTTGATAGCAGCCAATTAACCTACTAGTATGTTTTTGGAGTGTGGGAGGAAATCGGAGCACCCGGAAGAATCCCACGCAAACACTGGGAGAACATACAAACTCCTCACAGATAAGGCCATGGTTGAGAATCGAACTCATAACCCCAGTGCCTTAAGGCAGAAGTGCTGCCCATGAAAGGATATCAAAATATTATAATTATTAGTCAGGGTGGGCCTACGATATATTACTCCTGATCTCTGAAATAATTAATAGAAAGAATGTTTGTTTCTCTTATAGCAGTTTTTACGTATGGATTCATTTTTTTCCCAATGATGTCATAGCTAATCCCTATTTACTTCAAAGGATAGACTGAGATAGCAATCTGTCTAAATAGTGCCAATTAGTGAGTCAAATGAATTAAATGACTGTGCCATCTGTAACCGTTTTCTTTTATTGTGATAATTCTGTTTAAAGGTTCAGCTTCAAACATCTCGTCATAACTTCCTGTGCTGTAATAAAGAGATTTATATCATATGCCCATAGAGTATTTTTTGTTGTGATTTACAATTTGCAGATGTCAACTTCTACTGAGACACTGCTTGCTATGTTCTGCAGTATGCACTTGTGGGCAAGATTGATAAGACGACTCTGGGCAGAACTTTTCATCTTTCTGCCTGTCAGTTTGACTGATGGTGATGGTAGCAAGAGAAATTAATTCATAGTCTAGGAGTGTCTCTGAACTGGAAATGTAACACACGATTTTTCTTCGGCATGAAAAACTGTCACATTTTGTGTACTTTAAGACAGCAATAACACATTAAAGCACCGTTTTAAATATTTCACACTAAAAGCCATTACCTAAAGGCAAAATGGACATAGCCATCTGTATGCTCATCTGGCACTTGTTTTTCTTATGTTTGCAATAGATGTACTGCAAAGTATATTGGATAATATCCCTGTATCTCCACTGTGAAATATAGATGCCTAGGAGTTCTGTGACCATGAGCCGGCTAGCAAATTTCTTTTATAGAGGTAATGGATTGTATTAGTGCTCTTAACTTTTATAGTGGTTAGTATGTTCGTGTCTGTGTGTGTGTGTGTGTGTGTGTCACGACTGAGTATAGTGTACCTGCTATCGTTGGCACTACTCGGAGGAAGGTGCGGAGTCTAACGTGCCCCTGGTATTCACCAGGGACCTCCGCAAGGAGGTATGGACTCAGCTGCAGGGAACACGAGTCAGATAGTGAAGCACGAGAGGAATGTCAGCCAGACCGGTTCGGCAATGGTGCGGGTAATGCAGGTACACAAGGAGAATCCGAAGGGGTGATGAGTCTAGCCGGGTCGGTAACGTTCTGACAGCGAGGTACAAAAGGGAGGTCCAAAGAGTAGTCAAGGCAATCTGGGTCACAAGGGTCACAGGCAAACGGCAAATAATCAGGAGACAGGCAAAGGTCAGGAAATGGGCAACCACAAAAATACACTAGAAACGCTGGAGGACAGGAGGACCTGAAACTCTGGCACTGGAGGTGGGACCATGGGAGACTTAAATACATCTGATGCCCAATCAGCTTCAGCGATGCAGCGCTGTCATCATATTAGCGCCGTAGCACTTCCTGAAGGCAGCGTCCCGTTGCCTAGCAACGGGAATGCTTACAGTGTAGTAGCCGGGTGGCCGAGCGGGGCGGAAGTGACGCGTCTGGTTGCCTAGCAACCAGACGCGCCGAGCAGCACAGCGGGACCTCTGTCCTGATCTACAGGCGGCGCCTGACAGTGTGTTTGGGTGTGTGCGGTGGTGGTGATGGTGGTGGGGGGAGGGGGTGCTACCAACACAGTATCCTCCACCTAGACAGACTAGAAAACCATGGTCAGTACTAGTTGTGTGGTGTCTTGTACGTGGATTGTTGGTGATGTAGAGCCTGAGCTGGGGATTCATCTTGTTATTGTAGGTAGGGTCTTAGAAGGGAGATAACTTGGAGGACTGCGGAATAACAGTGTTAAGTACATTGGAGATACGTATAGAATAAAGATAGGGAATTAAAGAGGTATGGGAAATAAGAAGGGAGAGTTAAGATAGAAATAAGATGGATAATTTGGTACAAGATATTGAGAGCTGAGGAGGGAAGGGTAAATGAATTAGAAAATAGTGTAGATATAATATAATGAGATTAAATGGAAAGGAATTGTATAGAAATGAGCAGAAATTCATAAATAGGAATATAAATTTGAGATTGAGAAAAGAGATAAGAATGGTAGTATTATAATACGAGGAGTGCAAACAGATGTAGAATAAGCGGCTGTGGGTCAGGATGTGGCTATAGGATGGATATAAGGTAGTGATGAAATAACTACATTGAACTCATGGGATTTTGAATGAACAGAAACAGGGTATAATATGGATGTCTTGGATTAGAAGGGTGGTGTGAATAGTGGTAAATGGTTGGCAAATAATGTGTAGTAGAAATACTGGAGTTTGAAAAAAGCTTAGGGTAGGTGAACTTGGGGTTCAGTATTAGGTGGTTGGTGGTAGTATAAGTGTGGGTAAGAGTTGGTTAATAGCTTTGAGGTGATTCTACTTGTGGATACGGTAGTGATAGGGAATAAGTGGTAGAATGAGAGTAGTAATAGAAGTGACAGTGAATACTATATATTAATAGTGAATTATAAACAGCACATGATGGAAAGCAGGTGTCAGATCGCAAATCACATGGGATGAAATGAAAATAAAGAAATATAAAATAAAGCAAAATATAAAAAAAAAGTCAAAAAAATAATTGGAATTGTGATCTGTAGTAGGATTGAACATATAAAAATGGCACTCAAAGTTGTGTATACAATCACTTTGGACCAACTGCCCCATTTCTTTGTTTTACCTCCTTAAATAGTGTTTGTGCTAACTTTATTTATGTGCTAAATAACTCATGAGACGAAGTGGACATTAGCACACCTGCCAACAGCCCTGATTAGAGATTCAGGACAATTTAGGCCATGCCCCCAAAAACACAAATCTTCACAAGCTATGCCCAATCTGCAAGAGACCACACCCCCTTCTGATAAACCACACCCAATTCAACCACTATAAAGCAGGACTGCTGGCAGCTATACATTTGTCTTCAGCTTAATGTTGTAAGCCTTGTGCTTACCCATAAAAACACACTGCAATTTAACAAGCTGGAGCAAATAGTCTACTGGTGCCATACTGGGTGTAAATAGTTGAACTGGAGTAAATACTTGTGGGATTTCTAAAATGGATATCAGATTAAGTTGGTTCTATGACAGTGTTGGGTAACCTGCGACACTCCAGGTGTTGTGAAACTACAACTCCCAGCATACCCTTCCAGCAATAAGCTGCTATATAATGGCAAAGCATGCTGGGACTTGTAGTTTCACAACACCTGGAGTGTCACAGGTTAGCCAACACGGTTCTAGGATATTTTCACAGCATATTACCCATTAAAAGTTCAATATTGTCATGAGTCATCCTTGTATGATCTACCTGAATATTATACCTGAACATATTTGTCACGGGCACTAGGAGTTTTACCCAGAATTCACCAGGTGTAGCTACACTTACCAGAAGTGCGGACCTCTGGATATTGTGGTGAATCAGTAGAACCATACAGTAGAATAGAGGAAAGGAATGTCAATAGTATAAATGCTGAGTCTTGGCACCGTGGAACTGTGATGGTACAGCAGTTTAGTAAACAGGATAAAATGAGGAAAGAGTCCAAGTGCCTTAGCACGCAGGTAGCATATAGCAGGCCAGTACTTGATAACTGGATAACGTTAGGCAAAGACCAATCAACAATATAGTAGAAGAGTCAGCGACTTGCAGCTACAATACAGAGGCACTTGTAGACTTTAGTCCAGCTAATAGGTACCATACAGAGTAGTAGCTATATCACAAGGAAACATGAATGGTCTACAGCTGGTAAGTTTCACCACGGATATGTAGAGAAGACTTGTCCAGCGCAGGTGTGTAACAGAATAGCGTGAGTGGTCTGCAATTGGCAAGTTGTACCACTGATATGAAGGGAAGACTTGTCCAGGTGCAGGCGTGGAACGGAGTAACATGAGTGGTCTGCAATAGGCAAGTTGTACCACTGATGTGAAGGGAAGACTTGTCCAGGTGCAGGCGTGGAACGGAGTAACGTGAGTGGTCTGCAATAGGCAAGTTGTACCACTGATGTGAAGGGAAGACTTGTCCAGGTGCAGGCATGTAACGGAGCAACGTGAGTGGTCTGCAATAGGCAAGTTGTACCACTGATGTATAGAGGAGACTTGTCCAGGAGCAGGCATGTAACGGAGGTAGCGAGAGTAGTCTGCAGAGGGTAAGTTCTACTACCGATGTGGAGAGGAGACTTATCCAGAAGCAGGCATGTAACGGAGGTAGCGAGAGTAGTCTGCAGAGGGTAAGTTCTACTACCGATGTGGAGAGGAGACTTATCCAGAAGCAGGCAGGTAACGGAGGTAGCGAGAGTAGTCTGCAGCGGGGAAGTTCTACTACCGATGTGGAGAGGAGACTTGTCCAGAAGCAGGCATGTAACGGAGTAGCGAGAGTAGTCTGCAGCGGGTAAGTTCTACTACTGATGTGAAGAGGAGACTTGTCCAGGAGCAGGCAGGTAACGGAGGTAGCGAGAGTAGTCTGCAGCGGGGAAGTTCTACTACCGATGTGGAGAGGAGACTTGTCCAGAAGCAGGCATGTAACGGAGTAGCGAGAGTAGTCTGCAGCGGGTAAGTTCTACTACTGATGAGAAGAGGAGACTTGTCCAGGAGCAGGCAGGTAACGGAGGTAGCGAGAGTAGTCTGCAGCGGGTAAGTTCTACTACCGATGTGGAGAGGAGACTTGTCCAGAAGCAGGCAGGTAACGGAGTAGTGAGAGTAGTCTGCAGCAGGTAAGTTCTACTACTGATGTGAAGAGGAGACTTGTCCACAGCAAACGGATAACACGAGCAGAAACAGGAAACACCTCAGAGTCTCAAGGAATGAGAACCAAGAACAGGCAAAGGTAATAGGGCAACAGGTGCCTTAAGTACTGAGAGGTGTTCAGGGTTTCTGCACATGCACAATCTTAGTCAAGATGGCGGACGGCCGCAGCTCAGGAGAGGCGCCGGCAGGAGCGAGAGAGACCCATGTCCCAACCTAGAGGCACTAACAGTCCGGTGAGTGACAATATTATAGTAATATTTTCAGATAAGCATCTGGAAGCACAATCCGGTTTTATAGGTTTACTGAAGAAATTATATACGATAACATGGACCACTACTGGTCATTGCAAACACATGTACATACAATTCCCCAGGGCACTTTACTTTTGGATGGGCAAATTTATGTAGACACATAACTGTAACTTTGTAGCCGATCAGTCAAAAACTAGCAATGTTTTGATGGACAAAAAATTCCCGAAACAAATTTTCAAATCTCTGACTGTTCATGAAAAATAGAGACACTTGTCAACTTTGCCTGTCAATCCTAGTAATATTGGAATGCTCCAGAGGTTTGTGGCATAATGCAGTTTTCATATAAAAATCAGACATTTCACCTCTGTCACAAGGACTCTCTAAACAAGAGCATTTGACCTTGCAACATGTGAGTCAGTTAATCTGTTCCTGGCCTAAACTCCTCTGTGGCATAGAGGACAGGGTAAGAATAGAACTGTCCCCACACATACAGATTGTGTCATTTACAATTATATCAACATATCTGAATAATTTAGGGTTGTGTGTGTATGTGTGTGAGCAGTGAATGACTGCATATGATTCATTCAGGACCCAAAAATGTATGCACAGTCGATCAGTTGAATTGGAAATTCTTTTGTGTTCATCATTGTTAAACGATTGGATCAAAGCATGCGTTTGCTAATTGTTGAATTCAGTAAAAACAATAGTGTCAATGCATATGTCTACTGACAAAAATTGTGTGTATGATGATAGTTGTTTCTGAATTGAGAATTGAGACCATTAATAATCAGATGTTCCATTGGGTCATTTTACAATCAGACCGTTCATAAATAAATGACAAAATCTGTACGTCTCTGCATAACATCTCTATAACTATTTAAATATGCTTAACGTATTGTTGTTTCTACATAGGATAAACAAGAATAGTGCCATACTAACCACTAGCTGTAAATCATTAACTAGTCGAATGGCTATGTGGGCCTTTTAAATGATCTCATAACAAAGTTTACAGACTTGACAACTTTTTTTTCTACAGTGATTTTGTTGTGAATAAATTAGCAAGTAAGTAAACTGGCTCTGCACGCCCCTAAAGTTTTATTTTGGAACTGCATCCTGTGAAACGAATGCATTAAATTAGCACCCTAAAAGGTAAATTAACACAATGGGCTAGATTTACTAAGCTGCGAGTTTTAAAAAGTGGGGATGTTGCCTATAGCAACCAATCAGATTCTAGCTGTCATTTTGTAGAATGTACTAAATAAATGAAAGCTAGAGTCTGATTGGTTGCTATAGGCAACATCCCCACTTTTTCAATCCCGCAGCTTAGTAAATCTACTCCAATGTCTGTGTAAAAATGCTGGGCCTCATTTAGAGTTACGTGCAAAGCAAAAAATAAAATAAAAAATAGAGCAAATGTGCACCTTGTCAAAAACATGTTGCACTGATTGGGGAGAGGGAGGAATTTAAAATGTGCGGACAGATTTAGAGTTGGCAGGGGCTGTGTCCTAGCTCAACTCTAAATTACAGTGTAAAAATAATGCTGTCCGGTATTTATTTGCTACATGTAAATAAAGCCAGTATTTTTCCTTAATGCAAATAAATAAATGCAGCAAGGTGGCGAAGTGGTTAGCACTTCTGCCTCACAGCACTTGGGTCATGAGTTCAAATCCCGGCCATGGCCTTATCTGTGTGGAGTTTGTATGTTCTCCCTGTGTTTGCGTGGGTTTCCTCCGGGTGCTCCGGTTTCCTCCCACACTCCAAAAACATTCTGGTAGGTTAATTGGCTGCTATAAAAAAAAAAAAAAATTGACCCTAGTCTCTCTCTCTCTCCCTCTCTCTCTCTCTCTCTCTGTCTGTGTGTGTGTATGTTAGGGAATTTAGACTGTGAGCTCCAATGGGGCAGGGACTGATGTGAATGAGTTCCCTGTATAGTGCTGCGGAATCAGTGGCGCTATATAAATAAATGGTGATGATGATGATGATGATTTGCTCCACTTACATTGTAACATGGTTTGTTCCTAACACTAAATAAAGCCCTATATATGTAGTGTACTGTACATCGCTATAGTAGTGAGGTATGCCATTGTAGAAAAAATTGATGCATGGCACTAAATAAAAAATAAAATACCCCACATCTTGTGATGTGTAACAATACTGCCCCATGTGGAGGCAAAATGAATTGTTTCCCCCCAAAATAGTATACCAAAAATTGGTTACATCATTTTCTGGCATGTCTGTAAATAGTAAATAAAAAAGTAAGAACATTACTGCTTAGTGGTTCCATAGTCTCATCAGATGACCAGATATGTCCAATCAGGGTGTATCCACGTGTATGGCCAATTTGTAGTTCAGACTGAACAGCAGAATTGGACCGCATGTGGCCAACACAAGGAACTATAAAATATGTTGTGAATTTGTGAAATAAAGCATAGCATGGTAATTATATTATTAACAATAATGTATATTATAATGTACATGTTTATATTTATCTACATAGAGAAAATGTTGACAATAGAGACCATTTAATAAGTAAGCTGCGTGCATGCTGTGAAACTTGGGACATAATAGAATTCTCTTTGTGATCGATTCCCAGCATTACTGTGCAGCGACCCATAGGGCCCAGCAATAAATTGTCACACTCGTTATGATTCCTCATTACTAACAGATATTGCTTCTACAACATCCTTCATTGGTTTCTCCGGGAAATATGTTTTGCAAAAGCTAATGTGAATGAAAATAATGTTATTACTGTGCGTGCCTGAAGAAAATAAATTATCCACCTCTGTTTACTCATAGAGAGCAGTATTGAGAGCAGATGTAACATGGAACGCCAAGCTCTGTAATTCTTTCCTGGGGCGATTGTTTCTCCATTATCAGAATTAGTCTTATTTCCCGGTCTGTTCAAGAGTGAATCCAGTCATAAATATGAGATGTTATTTTTAAAACATTAACAAAGTAGCAGCTGTTGAGGGCCATGTTTATATGCTAATCTAGAACATTAGTATGTTGTATAAATGTAAGTTTTTTAAGTAGCAATTCATTACTTTATGAGTTTCAAGGAACTGTCCTAGGGCAGGATTCTGACAAAAATACATTACATGGTATTCATTCATTCATTATATGAGTTTAGTATCACATAGAAATAAATACATATTTAGTAAGGTTCTCCTGAATTCTGTCTGATAAAACTAGAGAACCACCATCCCTGAAGAATAAGTAATGAAACATTATGGGCCTGATTTAGAGTTGGATGTTTGTCAAACTTTCAGGAGCAAAATGTTGCTTTGGCTTTCTGTGCAAGTTTTATATAAGTTACACTTGCAGCCCCTGACACCTAGAGGGCAGAGATGGTGCAAGATTTCTTTGCGCCCTAGACAAAATTTCACCCAACCCCCTTCTGCACGCATCAAATACCCACCACTTCCAAGACCATTATACACTTGACTTTGTTTTAAAAAAAAAGATAAGCCTTACCCCCTCCAGCGCTCCAGATGCATTGATGTGTGATGCAGAATGCTGTCCAGACTCCGCTGCAGACACAAGATTTCTAGAGGGGAGATATCCAGGTGTTAGATTTCAGAACAAAAAACTTGACACAATAAGCCTATGTATTATGCACTTGTTAAAAGCAATGGGCATCTTCTTTCCTTTATTAGTCCAAAGGGAAATGACAAGTAATCTGAATAGATGGCCCTAACATGTACCTGCATCCAGGGCTGCCAAGAAGAATTCAGGGCCCGGGTACAACAAATTCATGGGGCCCCCCTCATAGTGAAGTAAGCCCCAAAATTTTTTTGCGCCGCCTTACGGTGGCGCAAAAAAGGTTAGGTATATGGTCATATATTCAGGGGCGTGGCTAGCCAAACGGCAGTGCAAAAATTTTGGGAGGTGCGGTCATGCATTTGGGGGCGTGGCAAACGTGCCATTGGGGCGTGGCTAACATAAAAACCACTAGGCTCTCAATTCGCCGGAGCGTCACATATGTTTAAGCACTCCTGACTTTCAGGACATCTACCACCACAGGGTAGTATACAAACAATGCAGTGTGTACACAAACAGTTCAGTCTTGGCCTACACCTTACATTGGACACAACATTCACCAAAAATTGGTATTGTCCCTACTAGAATCACAACATTTCACACACTGTGCTGCTCTCTCCTACCTGTTCTTCTCACTTTCTCCACCTGTGGCTGCTGCTTTCTTTAGTTGTGGCTTGTCCGGATCCAGAAATGTTGAAGGACCTATTTTGAAAAAAAAATGGCTACATTTAGAAAATTACAGCCAGCCCCAGCGTTAAATCAATAGCACCCACGATTAATAATTAGGCCTTCCTCCAGCTCCAATATTACAATAATGTGCCCCTTCATCATCGCCATGCCTTATGATCACACTGTGCCCTCCATGCTGTTTTTGCCCCCTTCATCTGGCTCCCCTTCATCAGACTATACTATGCTGCTCCCCCCCTTTTTCAATCCCACTGTGCCATGCCTCCCCCCCCCCTTTGTAACCCCACTGTGTCATGCTGCCCACCATTTTTTAACCCCACTGTGCCATGCTGACCCCTGTTTATTAACCCCACTGTGCCATACTGCCCCGTTTTTTAACCCATCTGTGCCCCTCTCATTTTTTCACCCCCTCTGTCATGCTGCTTTCCCATTTTTTAACCCCTCTGTGCTCCCCCCTCAATTTTTAACCCCTCTGACATGCTGCTTTCCCATTTTTTAACCCATCTGTGCCCCTCTCATTTTTTAACCCCTCTGACATGCTGCTTTCCCGTTTTTTAACCCCTCTGTGCTCCCCCCTCAATTTTTAACCCCTCTGACATGCTGCTTTCCCATTTTTTAACCCCTCTGTGCCCCCACTCATTTTTTAACCCCTCTGACATGCTGCTTTCCCATTTTTTAACCCCTCTGTGCTCCCCCTAATTTTTTAACCCCTCTGACATGCTGCTTCCCCGTTTTTAACTCCTCTGACATGCTGCTTCCCCGTTTTTTAACCCCTCTGTGCCCCCCCTTATTTTTTAACCCCTCTGTCATGCTGCCCCCCCCCGTTTTTTAACCCCTTTGTGCCCCCTCATTTTTTAACCCCTCTGTCATGCTGCCCCCCCGTTTTTTAACCCCTTTGTGCTCCCCCTCATTTTTTAACCCCTCTGTCATGCTGCCCCCCCGTTTTTTAACCCCTCTGTGCCCCCCTCGTTTTCCTCCCTTCACTTACCTTTTCTCCTCTCTTGGTCTTCTCTACTGCTCTGTGCTCCATTGCTCCAGACTGACTGAATGCTGGGCATGACATGATGACATCACACCCAGCATTCAGACAGTCTGAATAGAGCACAGAGCAGCAGAGAGGAGGGATGCCGGCTCCGCGATCAGGTGAGTATGTTTTTTTTTTTTTTTTAAACTAGCCTGCTCCCCCCACCAACGACCGAGCCCCCCCCCCCCCACCCCCCCCCGCCAAAAAAAAAAAAAAAAAGGAAAGGAAAAAAAACGTTTTGAAAAAAAAAATTAAAAAATTTAAAAAAATCAGCAGCGCAAGGGCCCGGGCCGGGCCCCCTGACATGCCGGGCCCGGGTAATTAGTACCCGCTCCCCCCCCCTCTCGGCGGCCCTGATCACAGTGTCTCCCTCCAGCTCACTGTCCCACCTGCATCACAGTGTCACCCCTCTAGCTCACTGCCCCCCATGTCACAGTGTCCCCCCTCCAGCTCACTGCCCCCCATATCACAGTGTTCCCCCTCCAGCTCACTGCCCCCCATATCACAGTGTCCCCCTCCAGCTAACTGCCCCCCCTGTATCACAGTGTCTCCCTCCAGCTTACTGCCCCCCTCCCCCGCATTTCAGTGTCCCCCTCCCCTGCTGCACACTGCCCCCCTCTCACTCCTGTACACCATGTACACATACCTTAAATTTTTCTTTAGGCAGGTGTTCCTCTCTGCCGGGACGTGATGATGACATCATGTCCGACAGAAGGGGTGGGGAGAGTAGAGGACGATGGAGGGAGGAGGGACAGTGCATCCGATCAGCAGTGGGGGAAGGGGTGGTGTGAATCTGAAGCTGTGCGGCGGCCATGGAAGGTAAGCTCAGCGGACACTGCAAGGTATTATACAATGTGTGTGACTTTAGTGGCGCCCCCCCCCAGAGCCCTAGGGAGCTGCCTAATGGTAGGGTCGGGGCTGCTGGAGGGATGGATCGGGAATGTGCAAGTGCAACTGATTTACAGTAACGGCGTGCACATGTAAGTAAGTAAAAATTGTGGTTATCCAAGCTGTGGTATAGCCATACATGCTTATAATGATGACCATGAACAAAATATTGTGCAACTCCACCCGAAAGTGTAACCAGCACCAGCGCCTGGTATCGTTTCCTCATATGATTGGGACGGGGGGGACGGGGGTCAAACACTCACTGTTTGGCAGGTGCATGAGAAAACCGCTTTGATAGGCTACTCTCTTGTGGTGTATGAATTAATTACACTGTAATTGTATATACTATACTGTATCAATGAAGTTTATTGATATATTTTCAAAAATATATTTGGTCGATCTTTGAAAACATTTATTGTTTTCCCTGCTATTACGCCACCCTGTGGAAGCTATTGTGCATTCCAGTCTGGAGTCCTACACAGCAGTCAAAATTTAGAAGTGGCGCTTTGGAAAATGTAAGTGAATGAAATTTGATAGCTTTACAATCAAAGCAGTAGGATAAGTGGTGGTGTTGCACACTACTGTATAGCTGCCCACTTTGACCACCAGCTACCAACAAACTAATGGTATTTTTGGAAAATGCTAAGTTTTCTTAAAGAAAACAAGGTATGATGTGTATGGGTACTGCACAGAAAAAAAATGGCTAACAATGATGTTGGAATGTGTCTAACCCAGTGGTTCCCAAACTTTCTCATTTTGAGGCACCCTTAGGGTCACCATAATTTTTCCAAGACACCCCTAAGCCAAAAATAATTACCGGGTAGTCCCGTTTTTTAAGTAGTTAGGTCAAAATAAAGTAAGATGTATTTAGGCCCCTTCACCATCACATTGTGCCCCTTCATCATATCTCTGCGCCCCTTCACCATGTCACTCTGTATTCCCTTCATCAAATCACTCTGTGTCCCCCTTTGCCATCCCACACTCTGTGTTCCCCCTTCAGAATTTTTCTCTGCTCCCCCCTTCAGCATCTCACTGTCCCACCTTTCAGCATCTCACTCTGCCCCCCCCTTCAGCACTTCTTTCTGTCCCCCCCTTCAGCATCTCTCTCTGTCCCCCCCTTCAGCATCTCTCTCTGTCCCCCTTCACTCTCCGTTCCTTTACTTACCTTCTTTCCTCATTTTCTGCTGTCTACTCTGCTCCTGCTCCTCACTGACACTGTCGGACGTGATGACGTTACGCCCGGCAGTCAGTGAGAACAGTGAGGAGGATGATCCGGCGCTGGATTGGTAAATTCTTTTTTTTTTTCTTTTTCTTCTTTTGCAAGGGAGGCCGCGGCAGCCCTGTGACAGCGCCACGGCACCCCAGAGAGCCGCGGCACACACTTTGGGAACCGCTGGATTAACCTAAAAAGGCCAACATAGGTTAGTCACAGGGGTGAAAAAAGCCTCTTCAGCTGATATTAAAAACTCATGTGATTGACCTTCGTATGGTGTAAATAATGTGCGCTTCCTCCTGCAGCCAGTGAATGAGGAGTCCAGTGACTGGCTGCAGTAAAAGAAGTAGCAAGGGAGGACATAGAAGGCAGTTAGTAGGGAAAGTGCATGTTGCATAGACACAATTTCAATGACCGTATAATTGTTTCTGTGTATACCTCTTGCTTGCCACCCCTAAAATGCTGCTGCCTAAAGCTAGGTATAGACCTCAGAAATTCCTGACCAATGTGTACAACAATTTTACCAGTGACTGAAGTTCCGATCAGCATACACACTATACACGTTTGAAATGAATTTTGCATGACTTAGCATCTGGGGTGTGATTTATGTCATAACGTTAGCTCAAAAGATTGTGACTCCGTACACACTGAACGAACTGATATACGACCTCCCGGCAGAAATATCTAAATAAATTTAAATAAAAGGGCTGAACATCATGTTAATATAATAATACAGAATTAAAGAGATGAGCACATGTCCCATCAGTTAAACAAGCGAAAGTTTAATCAGACTATAGACTTCACATGTGTTAACAATGCATGTTGTACACTTGCATACAGGGAAATATAAATGACATATGGAGCACATAAAACAGGTTTCTTATTGCTTCTCCATTAAAAGAACACTTGTGCCGTTTTGACACCGCACCATGTGGGAGATGTAGAGACAACATCATAAATTTAAATATACACGCCCAGAAAGGCGTCGCCTTTGGAGGAACTATCGCCAGAATGTTGGACAATTGGTTGTGAGTATGTACACACTGCAGGATAAGAACAATGTCTTTCCATTGCTAAATGAGATTTTAAAGTCAGTTTGAAAATGTCGATCAACGATCTCATGTGCTTTGGAATGACCATCGGTCATCGTTTCAGTGTGCACACTAAGGCGATATCAAGCCGAACGGTTGTTTATTGTCTGATTGACCCAATACTCAGCTGAAAACACTGTAGTGTGTACCTAGCCTAAGGTTCAGTTCTCACTTTGGCTTGAGGTTATATATCTTAGGTTGATATGATGTATCTTAGGATCTTGGGATCTTAGGATCTCATAGAGTCCCAGTGCTTAATTTTTGGTGAAGATTGGAACTATAAGTAATACATATAATGCAACTCTGCTCCAAAATGGATCAGAGGTGGCAGAAGATTTCAAAGCAAAGAGAAGGGAAGGGAGCGATGCAACAGGCCGCATGGTAATGATGACTTTCATAACCATGCGTATGTCCTTACTTTGCCTCAACTCCTCCAGCAACGCCCCCTGACCGACAGCCACCTAAGCAGCTGTCCCCAGACAAATATAAAGGAACGAGTGGGAATTCGCTGCTTTCTCCACCATATTTAGACATGAATCCCATTATATTAGAAAATACAAGAGAACCTTTTGTGTAGTGGTTAATCAGCATAAAAATCTCCTTACAACAGCAGCAGTAAAGACTTAACTTCCTTTTACATAAGTGCACAATGTTCTTTTTTCATATTGCCACCTAGTATCACTAACTGGTAATACACCACATATTCCCTCATTGTGTAAAAGCAGCCTAACTAAATCTAACTCCGACTAACAGCATTTAATACACACAACTAGTAAATATATTATAAGAAATGCAAAACACTGTATAAGTAGAGAATACATAACAACAGTTTCCTCATAACCTACAAGGTAAATTACATTTAAACTTTTCCATTACATTACATAGACTCTAGCCCATGTCGGAGGCTGACTAACTCTGGCAGTATGCCTGGCAGGCACAGTGTCATCTGTAACATCCCTCGACAGTTTGACACAAGCATCCAGGGCTGTTATCTCTCCCATAAGCAGCAGGTGACATATGTTTCAAATACGTCCATCTGACACTTTGTACATGTATGGGCCTTTCTTCTCCTATACCTGTGGTGGCGATGTAACATTGGATGGTCCTTATATTTATGTTGCGTATATATGTGTTCAACGCAGACCTTGACATATTTTTTTCACTTAATTGCGTCAAGCGCCCCATCAGGCTCACAGTCTTAATATCAATGGATGTTAAGCTAAAATCTCCAGCAGTGGGAATATAATCTATTGAGCTGTGTTTGCATAAGTAGTCTGGCCAGAAAAATAAGTGTGTCGTCTGGCCAGAGAAAAGTAGTTTGTGGTGTTAAATAAAAAGATTTGCTTTGGATATTTTGATTAAATAAATTTGACATAATTTCAGAATTCTTTTTAGGTTGGGAACTTCAACTCTTCAGAAATAAAGTATTAATCTAGTTAGACTAAATATATATTTCATTCCTAAGCGATTGACAAGACTTTGAGTCAGGGTTTTACGGGTAAGTGTGTGTTGAGTGACTGCAGAGACCTCACATGGGTCATTATACAATCTTAGACATGTTGACTGTGGTTTGCAGCAAACTGTACATTGACACTTGTCATCACAAGCTATTTCTATGACACTTGTCACTCCTTAGTGCTGCCAGTAACTATCTGCTCTCACCCACCCCTGACTCACAGACATGAACCGCTATATAAGAGCTATCTTACAGCTGAGACAACAGCCATGGGAATTAGCATATTACCCAATGCAAAACTGCTATATTTATTATTGTGCTGTAATAAATCTATTTTTACTTTGTCATCGTTGTCCTTTAACATACTTTGTGATTACAGATAGGAGAATCCATTCAGCCCATTCTGAAATTCAATTAAATTTTAAAGATTTGCCCTCTGAGAATTAATTTGGAAATTGGTCCTGATTCGCCCAAAATTTGGTGAATAATTAACTGTCCACTGGAGAATTAGGCATATTGCAGTGAAAGCAATGTAAAGCAGCCAATCAGTAAGCTTCAACAAATGTCACATATCTATAGCCTTAGAGAAAGAGCTCAGAGACCCTCTGACACCCCTTCTCTTTGGATTGTGCTAGGGAAAACTTTTGTGGATGCTCTCTACTCTCTATCAGTACATAGCAGTCATGTATACTCATATGTGCACTGCACTTGCTATGTTGTAAACAGGACTGCAGCATTACCTGTCTAATTCTTTATTTTTAAATTTATTTTTTACAATTAACATCCTAACTACAACACACTAACAGCTGCAAAACACAATTGCTGCTATTAGTGCCAATACATATCTAGGTGTAGCTATACACAGGCAACTCATTGTGAGTTCTAACAGTGCATTTGTTGAAATGGTCTGTCTGATGCAAAATATAGCAGTTCTATACATATTAGTAGTACAATTACCTATTTTATTGTAGAAATACACACACAGGACATTCTGGTATCACCAGTGCTACAAGAATGAACATAATAATAACATTCAGTGCTGTCACCAAAACCCTTCCTAGCGAAATAAAAAAAAATCTATCAGGAATACAAAAAAATCTAAAATTAAAGAACTATCCAATTATGTATCATTTTAATTAACTGAGTGTGATTATTAAAATGAGGTAAATGGCAAAGACTGCCTATTCTTAGGGGTGTTCCTTGCTACATAGAAGTGTGCACAGCCATTTTCTCTGCAAAGTGGAGTTAAAACAATAAAAGGAGGATTGTGAATCATGATTTGCTGATTCCCCAGCATAAACTGTGATTTGAGAAATTTGGGCAGTTTTGTGGGGCCTCGTGTTTATTTATTGAAGATGTGAAGGCAAAAGACAGCCCGATACAAATATCAACTCAAGCTACTGGTGATCAGTCCCAATTTATGTTAGGGGCTCAGAAGGAGGCAAAAGGATGTTGGTCAGGTAAGTGGAACGCCATTGGCAGAAAGTGTCAGAGCAGAGCAGCTGATGATCAGATAAATAACACTACAGAGAGTAGATACATGGGGAATCAGGAAAGTGGATAAATTGCTGAGATGCTGTGAGCACAGACATGAAGTCAATGATCTATCATTTCCACAGCTGAAAGGGTGTGGAAAAACACTGAGAATGCTGCAGACGAATGCACACTGAGCGTGCTCCTGGACTTGGAATGCACACTGAGCGTGCTCCTGGACTTGGAATGCACACTGAGCGTGCTCCTGGACATTGAATGCACACTGAGCCTGCTCCTGGACATTGAATGCACACTGAGCGTGCTCCTGGACATTGGATGCACACTGAGCATGCTCTTGGACTTGGAATGCACACTGAGAATGCTCCTGGACTTTGAATACAACTGAGTATGCCCAGGAACATGCCCATGAAAACCGACAATATAGCTCAGAAAAAAAGTGACAACATGGAAATCATTTATTTTAGACATGGTTAGTAGGGTGATGGGGACTCAAAACTATTTATTTGTCTGCTGTGCATCTGTCAGGTGCCGTCCTCCCACTGTCCATATGTGCCGAGGACGGACGTCTGTCTTCCCGGCAGACTCACATCCCGTGGCCTAGCAACGAGATGAACTTCTGGGTGTACACTGTGCGCATGCGCAGTAGGCCCGTGTCCCGTTGCTAGACAACGGGGCACTTCTTTCCTCTGTTTGTCGGCGGTCAGGTACATCTGACCGCCAAAATCTCCTGCAACCTATCAGGGGCCACCATTAGGTACTTCTGGCACCTCCCTCCATCAGTCTGGTGCCAGAGTATTTTTTTCACCAGCTCCAGCGTCCTATTCCCTGCTTCCTCTTGTAGTTTGTTCCTTAGTCCCTGACTTTTGGCTTTGTTCCTGACTACTCTCTGTCCTGCGATTTGGCTCTGTTGTTATGTGGAATCTGACCCTCGGCTTGGTTCTGACCTCCCCTCTGGATCGCCCTTCTGTACTGCACCATCGTTTGGCTTTTTGATCCTGTCTCTCACTGCCCTGATTACTAACTGGGAGAACTGTGCGTTAGACTCAGCGCCTCACAGATTAGTTGCGCCAATATCAGGCAGTAGCATCCTCTAAAAGGTCATTATCATGACAGCATCATTGCCCATTCATAGTAAGTCATATATGCTGTATCAGGGTTTTATACTGTTTTGATTCTTGAACGTCCATCCCACTAAACCATATGTCGGTAAATAATTTTACGCACCGCTTATGGGTCAAAGTGAGATCCTCCATTTTTGTAGCCTATTAACTCTTTGCTTTCAGAGAATTAGTGCACAATTGCTTCCACAGCACTGGTAGTGTAGCTTTTGCAGCATTAACTAGGCGGATTAATAATAATTGTTCCCTATGCAAAATGTGTTGTGGTGGAGTAGTACAAATGCTGGGTTGTCAGGTATCGACTATCATGTGACTTACTTTATATATATAAAAACTGCTTCCCAATATGGGTTGATTTATTTGGCATTCCCAGATGTGGAACAATGTGTCAATTGACATCTGTGGTAGAGGTGTTATTTCTCTCTATGGCAGTCACTATGGCTTTCTCTGCCATCTAGAAAGTATCTTATGTACTATTTTTTTTTTATTTTTAGTTGCCACCAAACTAAATATTTTACAAAGAAATTGATTAATGGAAAACAAGACGACATAGTCAATAATTCACAGCTTAAACATTCGTTTTTCTCAAACAAAAACAAAACAATTCTCTAAGCGCAACTCAAATTTCACGCCAAGATTATACTTTTGATCTAATTAATGTAAAACTAATTTTTCAGACACTAAATTACACTGGGCAGTTTGAACTTCAAAATAATTTATAACAAACACATTTTTTATGTCTGTTGGAACCAATAAAATACTGCAAACCGCAAGTACATTAGAGTAGACTATGAGCTCCCAAGTCGTAAAATTCTAAATATCTAATTTCTTTCTTTCCTTTTTTTTTTTTGCATTTCCCGTGATTCATAAATTCACCGGCTGGACAATTACCACATTTAAAGGAGGTTTGTTAAAATAAAAGTAAAACCTTTTATTTAGACAGCATACAGAGCTTATAAGCATACAGAGTTTACAAAACAGAAGCAACTCTGTTAGTGTAAAGTTAGGTCATTGACTCTGAGTTATTAGTTAGCTTCATAATACACATCAAACTATAATAAGAGTCAAATATTTATGTTCTGCACAAAGAAGGTATTGTGAGCTGAAAGGCAGCTAATCTTTTTCCAGGTATTGTTTGCACTAAAAATCTGTTGTTACATTTACATAAAAACTGTACTTTTTAGCATGCAGCTGGAATATGTCATTTTAAAGTTGATCTATGAGACTTTAACAGCTTTTTACATACAATATTTTGGCTCATTTGGTTAATGAAATGTTCTATAAATCATCCAACAGCAGATTTGCTTATTTCTATTTGTGACGGCTGTTTTTAGCTATGCATGGCACATTTTACTTATTATGTTATGTAGCATTGAGCTACTTATGTAGCATTAATACTACTTAAATACAATTTTGTTTCTCATATCTGCCCCCCTCTGCTCTTTCCCCTTTTCTTTTGTCTGCACCCTGATATCTATTTTTTGATATGCACGTAAATATGCTTTAATAGTTTACGTCTTTCTCTAAGTACTTTCAGGGCTTCATTTAGAGTTGGACTGTTGTAGTTTAATAAGTGGATGAAAATGGCAATCAGCAATTTCTGTATGCTACAATTGGTTGCAATGCGATTAATACGCACCGTTGACCACTCTCTTCTAATACAAACGCTGCAATCCCTAGGGCTTCAAGACACAGTTCTATCCTGGTTCTCATCCTACCTCTCTAATCGCTCTTTCACTGTAAAGTTCTCTGGAGCCACCTCTGCTCCGCTTCCCCTATCAGTTGCAGTACCACAAGGCTCAGTGCTAGGTCCTCTGCTGTTCTCTATCTATACCGCTTCTCTTGGAAATCTAATAAATTCCTTTGGCTTTCAGTATCATCTCAATGCGGATGATACCCAAATCTATCTATCCTCTCCTGATCTCTCGACATCTGTGTTGTCCCGTGTAACTGACTGTCTTTCTGCCATATCATCTTGGATGTCCTCTCGCCAACTCAAACTTAATCTTTCTAAAACAGAGTTAATAATATTCCCACCCACCAACAAGAGCATACCTGACATTTCTATCTCTGTTGATAACATGACCATAAATCCCACCCCACAAGCTCGCTGCCTAGGTGTAATCCTTGACTCATATCTATCCTTTGTTCCCCACATTGACTCTATATGTAAATCCTGCTACATACATCTAAAGAACATTTCCAGAATTCGCACATATCTCATGCAAGACACTGCAAAAACCTTAATTCATGCACTTATCATCTCCCGCATTGACTATTGTAATTCCCTCCTTACTGGTCTTCCCAAAAACAGACTCAAAACCCTACAATCTATTTTGCACGCTGCGGCAAGACTGATTTTCCTTGCAATTTGTTATTCCTTTGTTGAATCACTCTGTATGTCTCTACACTGGTTGCCTGTTTTGTACCGAATGCAATATAAAATACTTTTACTAACCTACAGGGCCATCAACAAAGCTGCACCAACATACACCTCCTCTCTTGTCTCAAAATATCTCCCAACTCGGCAACTCCGTTCTACACAAGATCTGCGTCTCTCATCCACCTTCATTACATCCTCCCATTCCTGGTTACAGGACTTTTTTCGGGCTGCACCCACTCTATGGAATTCTCTCCCTCGCACAGTAAGACTCTCCTCTGGTCTACAAACCTTCAAGCGTTCTCTGAAAACCTACCTCTTCAGACAAGCTTATAATATTCCTCAGCCACCCTCTTAACCTCGCTACCTTTAGCCTGTTACACAATTTTACACAAGACAACTACCCCCTGACCAACATTGTTGTGTGACAGGATCATTTAGTTATGAGTCACTTTTACCATTGCAGTCTGGCTGGGCCAAAATGCAAAATGTAGACTTAACCTCATGTGTCAATCTCCCATTGTCCCATAGATTGTAAGCTTGCGAGCAGGGCCTTCTCACCTCTTTGTCTGTTTTACCCAGTTTGTTTATTAGTTTATTATGTTTGTCCCCAATTGTAAAGCGCTACGGAATATGTTGGCGCTATATAAATAAATGATGATAATGATGATAAATGTATTTCTATCATTCAATATAAAATATAATGTGGTGAAAAAGCTGATTAATGTTTCCAACATATTCATTTATTAGGTCTTACTCTGTTCACATTCACATGAGAATGTTTCCAGTATTATTTATGTAGTGATCGCACATTGCAAACACTAGTTATAACTAATATTACTTTTCATACACAAAATAGCAACTCCAGAGATGTCATAAAAGAACCAGTTTACACAGGTCTAGAGGCGGGAGCCTGTGGAAAGGACACCTGGCCACACATGGAAATATGACCCCCACCTCAAGGAACAATGACCAGAGGAATCAGCCAATGGGGCATCGAGTTCTTGGGAGGTCATGACCTATTGTCATGCTTCAAAGTAAATCACAGCAATGGAGTGCGGGATGTGAAGAAGCATAAAGGTGTTTATTGCTCAGCAAATAAATGGTACAAACCCAATATAGCTGGAACTGCACAGTGAATACTGCAGACACAGGTACAATGGAAGGTAGAGAGATATCCAGAGCAGTTGTGTAGCGGCAGTATGTGGAGTCCGAGAGCACAGAAGCAGCAGAGAAACCAAACCATGAGGAAGGCAGATAAACAACAATGACCAGCACAGGAGAAGGATAGAGGCAAGTATAAATAGGGAACACCCAGGTGCAGGAGACACTTAGTGACACAGGTTAACCCCTAGTAATAACAAAGGAAAAAGGCACAATAGCAGCACCTCCGGTGAACAGAGGTACTGCGAGATAAATATAATATAACAAGTCCAAGGTCCAGAAGGCAGGAGCTGCCAGTGCAAAGCAGCATGTAATGCAGAAGGCTGCAGGCAGATCCTGACACCCATCAACCTATGACTGTGGACCTTAATACCTGTAACTGTGTATCTTTGTGATGTCACTGCTTTTTATGAATGTACAGTATATAAAATGTTCAACTCTAGCTTTGGATACCAGAGCATTCTGATAGAAACTTGTTGTTGGTGCCAACCGTGCAGGCATATGCTTGCGATACTTTGCCCTGTAATATATTTTGAAAATAAAATTCTTGTCTTTTGGAACCACAGCGATCGCATTGGAAATTCTTTATTTCATACAATACATATGGACGTAAGAGGACGCAAGTGACACAAATGGCAAAAATGCAAAATAATACCACCCCCCCACCACCAAAAAAAAAATACAAATTAACCGTCCCTGGTGCTGCCAGCCTAGACTGGTACTGGCAAAATCAGAGTCTTAAAGTGTGGTGTCAAATTTGCAAGTACCAGCACTAGGCTTTTTTCCAGCCTGTGCTGGTGGCTCTAAAGCAGGAAAACCCACAGTGTGCAGTTCCCCTGCCATGGTGCCAAAATAACATTAGGCTATTTCTCTAGGGGGATTAGGCACATAAGAAAAGTTGTTCTTCCCCCTCTGTATTACCAACCCTCCTTAAAAGCACTAGGGCTTTTCCCACAGCCCTGAAGCGGTAAGTGTGGGCTAAAAATAGAATGAAGTAGGCATTTTTCTGCGGTACACTACATGTCCTAGCATGCCCATGCTGCCATTAAGTGTTTGGGAATGCTGGATTGCGAAAGGGAACTCTTTTTGTTAGGACCGTGATCACTGGATTTATTAGATGAAGAAGATGTCTATAAACTCACCTATATAGGTAATAAAAATGGTACAAAGGGTAATGAAGGCGTTGTAGGGGCGCATCTATTTCTAATAAATATTTTTTTCTTCAAAGGTATATGTGTGTTTTGTTACATTTTTCCCTGGTGCGCTACAAGTTCCCTGGGGCCTAGGCGCCAGAGCATGCTGGCACGTGTGGTTCACCAAGTGCAAGCATGCCCTGGCAGCCATGGGTATGCCGGTGCTTATAGTACTACAAGCAGCAGCATGCCCGAACACTTAATGGTGGTCTGGGTATGCTTGGACCTGTAGTGGTGAACATTGAAATCTTTTGGGCCTGTAGTGCACCTGACCATTTCAAAGTTACTTGTTTTTCTGCCGTATATCTTGCTCCAGCTACAGATCTAGTCTAGGCGCTGATCAGTAATGGTGATAGTCTCATATGCATGCCATAAGATGTGTTTGCAATTACGAGCAACTGTAAACATGTATTTTATGCTCAGTAGACATTAACAACATTCATGGGAAAAAATTGTACAAACTTTTTTTAACCGGTTGTATCACTAATCCCTATGTTAAAAACAGGAGACCGTAATTCAGTATTATTTTTTTCCCTGTGCATTCTTTGGAGAATTCATAATCCACATGAGTACTGGACGTAATTATCATCATCATCATCTATTTATTTATATAGCACCACTAATTCCCCAACGCTGTACTGAGAACTCATTCACATCAGTCTCTGCCTCATTGGAGCTTACAATCTAAATCCCCTAACATACACACACACACAGACTGAGAGAGACTAAGGGCAATTTAATAGCAGCCAATTAACCTACCAGTATGTTTTTGGATTGTGGGAGGAAAATGGAGCACCCGGAGGGAACCCATGCAAACATGGGGAGAACATACAAACTCCACACAGAAAAGGCCATGGTCGGGAATCGAACTCATGACCCCAGTGCTATGAGGCAGAAGTGTTAACCACTAAGCCACCGTGCATTAATCTGCGGCGTTTGGGTAATAGAGCGCAGCAGACCTGCCCTGATTTCAACACCACACATATCTTAAAACCTGTGCCTTGGTGAATTTGGGAGTACGCAAAGCCTAAATACGGGTTGCCCTCAAAATACATACCTTAATGAATCAGGCCCTGAGACTTTAACCTAACAGTTCTGCGGTAGTGAACAGCAAATAAATACAGTAAATTATGTGGTATAATCCAGGAAAGACCTTGTTTTCTCCAAAATACACAAAACAGAATAAGTGTTTACATTGTTATTTGTGAATGCAATACACTGTGAATGCAATATACACTGTTAATTGCATAGTAATATTAGAATATAAAAAGTTTCATATCTGCAAGACACAATAGTGGGATTACAGTGAATGCGAAAGTTGCATTCTCAATTTAACATGTATTAAAAAAAAAAAACGCTGACACATCCATTGTTTAAAGTTTAAATAAAACCCATTGAGAATCTTCTTTCCTACTATAGTCCAAATAAATGACAAATTAAAAATGCAAATATATATAGACACAAATTGATATAGCTACAACTATTAAGTTAAGTGCAGTTAGCTGGAAAGGTCAGTCTGCAATCAGCCAATCAGAAGCATTATCGTTGCATAGCCCTGTACCAGTCCTCCAGCACCTGCAAATAATACATATCTGCGTATGCGTCCACATGTAATTGATTTTCGGTTACGTGGACACATCCTTACTGTACTCAGCTTATGTTTGCCGCTCCCTTCTGCTCCCTCACTCCAGACACAGTGTCGTAAATGTAAGATGAGCAGAATTGGACGTATGGGTAAATTTTTGTTTTTGTACACATGCACGATACAGAAATGCGTATGTTATGCAAAAATTGTCCAATGTCAAACTCTGAATAAGCCCTACACTCTCCCGCGCCTTTTCACTGCTTTACCTGAGCCCTTGTTCATTTCACTAGAGAGACTGGATAACATAAAATCCATAAATGCTTGTTTACTTTGGCTACAGATAAGACATAGTTTCATTTCATTTTTTTGTTTTCCTTAAAATGTTAGTTCTGGCATCACAGATTTGTGAAACAGAGCAAAATTCTTTTGTTTCAAACTGACAGAAAATATCTGTCATTTCAATGCATAGTGCCAAGAATCATATTCGCTGTTTCCTTTTAGTTCTTTGGAATTCTTTTGTCTCAGAAAGTTAGACAAAAAATACATTAAGTATTAAGATAAAAAGCTGGCAAAAATCAATTCTCATTAACCATGCAGTGCACTTGCATCACTTCCAGTAATGGGAACTATTTACATAGTGAATGTTGTACTGAAATGTGTATTGCTATAACAATAGATAGCTTTGATGATTTGCAATACATTTTATTACCAAGCTCTCTACATAATGTGCTATTTTGAGGTTACTTCCTGTCAATAGCTAAAATTACTTAAAATGAATTTAAAATAAACCATAATGACTTGGTTGTGTCTACCACAACAGACAAATTACTAGGAAATATGGTTTATGTATTTCAACCTTTATATTATTGTTATATGCAGCTTACATTTGCTTTACAAAGTGACGGCACTTGACAATCATTATTGCTGATTTTGGGAGCCAGTGCAAACTTTTCAAATGGAACCTATAAACTAGCATATGGTTTCACGGAGTAGTGATAAATGGTACTGAACATACAGGGCCTGAGTCATTAAGGAGAGCAAAGAAAAAAAAAGGAGTAAGTTTGTTCCTGGACAAACCATATTACAATGCAAGGGGTGCAAATTAGTTTATTATTTTGCACATAGGGAAAATACTGGCTGTTTTTTCATGTAGCACACAAATACTTGAAAGCTTTATTTTTGCACTGAAATTTAAAGTTGATCTATAGGACATGCCCTATCCAAACTATAAGTCACCACATTTTAAATTTACCTCCCCCTCCAATGCAACATGGTTTTGTCCAGGTACAAAGTTATTAATTTTTTATGCTTTGCTCTCCTTAATTACTGGGGCCCACAGCGTGTCATTATTATCACATCACAGTATACAGTACAGTGGCTCTATTTTGTCTCACAGGAAACTGTGAGATTTTTAGAAACCTATGTGATTTTAAGTATCATCGTTTTTTTATGGCTGCAAAATAGCAGAAAATAAATATTGGACTCCATTTCTATTAATTATATCCTTCTTTGTACACAAGGACTGTAATTTGAATACTAGGAAAATAAATATTTACAGTCACGGATTTTTATTGGTATGAACTAGTAGAAAAACAGATCAGTACTTTTGTATTTTTTTATTTTTTTATTTTGTATTTTATTTCCAAGGATTAGTTACAAAAATTAAAAACAAGTCACTACTTACTAGTTAAGGCCTGATGTGTGAGGGAACACAATTGAGAAAAATGTGACATTTCAGTCTTGATAGACTCCCTCATGACAATGCACACATTATTGACTAAGTCAGAATATTTCAAACCGTTTTCCACATAGCTTTCGTGGGCAGCACGGTGGCTTAGTGGTTAGCACTTCTGCCTCACAGCACTGGGGTCATGATTTTGATTCCCGACCATGGCCTTATCTGTCGGAGTTTGTATTTTCTCCCTGTGTTTGCGTGGGTTTCCTTCGGGTGCTCCGATTTTATCCCACACTCCAAAAACATACTGGTAGGTTAATTGGCTGCTATTAAATTGCCCTTAGTCTCTCTCAGTCTGTGAGTGTGTATGTTAGGGGATTTAGATTGTAAGCTCCAATGGGGCAGGGACTGATGTGAATGAGTTCTCTGTGCAGCGCTGTGGATTTAGTGGCGCTATATAAATAAATACATGATGATAATGATGATTTTATGATTTGTTCAATATTACAATGTAAGATCCTGGACTTGCTGTGACCTGTTCCTTGTAATCACCCTTCTCCCAGCTGCATCAGTTAGGAGAGATTAGGGGACAAGGAGTGTTTTAATGTTTTGTAGTTTTTCTAGGTTGTTATACACTCACTGTATTTCTTTGTTGCTGCTATTTTTAAAATAATCTAATATTAACCTTTAGACACGTTCAGTGTTGTAGTTTGAAAATAAAGATGTTAGTTATTTTTATAACAGCTCCTTTTGGGTGTTTTGCAAATAGTCCAGTTCCCAGAAACTGGAATAATAGTTCACAGTTAGAAAGAATTCCTTGTCATTCCAAGTGAACAACTCTTTGCCATCTTTAACCAAGGTCTGCTTGGAATTTCATGTGATTGAGATTTTTCCTTCAGTTCTTTGGCACAACATGATGCACATTTTCCACATGGCGCTATAAACATTCTTATTTCCATGCCAATAAACACATTCCCATGCACAGCATAGGGATCCTTCTGCACCGATAGTTGAAGACGACTCTATAATGTGTCTTCTCATATGGTAACATCACAGTCTCAGGCAGGCCTGCCATCAGAAACTGTGGGGCCTAGTACTAATTAATCTGGCGGCACCCCCCCCTCCCTGGGTCCAGTACTAATTAATCTGGTGGGGCCTCCCTCCCCATACATGTGCCCCCCTCCCCATACATGTGCCCCCCTCCCCATACATGTGCCCCCTCCATATACATGTGCACCCCTCCATCTTTGCCACACATGCACCCCTATCCCTCATCACAGTACATTCCCCCCCACTCCCTCATCACAGTAAATGTTCCCCTCCCCCAAAGTAAATGTCCCCCTCTCCCCTCCCCGCAATCCCAGTAAATGTCCCCCTCTCCCGTCTCCCCCCCACAGTTAATGTTAATCACCAGAGATGGTGATTGGCACAGAAGTGGTGATGGTGATTGGCACAGAAGTGGTGATGGTGAAGGGCACAGAGGTGGTGATGGTGAAGGGCACAGAGGTGGTGATTGGCACAGAACTGGTGATGGTGATTGGCACAGAAGTGGTGATGGGCACAGAGGTGGTGATGGTGAAGGGCACAGAGGTGGTGATGGTGAAGGGGCACAGAATTGGTGATGGTGATTGGCACAGAGGTGGTGATGGTGATTGGCATAGAGGTGGTGATGGTGATTGGCACAGAGGTGGTGATGGTGAAGGGCACAGAGGTGGTGATGGTGAAGAGGCAGAGAGGTGGTGATGGGCACAGAGGTGGTGATGGTGAAGAGGCACAGAGGTGGTGATGGTGATTGGCACAGAAGAGGTGATGGTGAAGGGCACAGAGGTGGTGATGGTGAAGAGGCACAGAGGTGGTGATGGTGATTGGCACAGAAGTGGTGATGGTGAAGGGCACAGAGGTGGTAATGGGCACAGAGGTGGTGATGGTGATTGGCACAGTGGTGGTGATGGTGATTGGCACAGAGGTGGTGATGGTGATGGGCACAGAGGTGATGGTGAAAGGGCACATGTGATATTGTGAAGGGGCAAAAGTGACAATGAAGGGGCACAGTGTGATGATAGAGGGACAAAAGTGACAAGAGCACATACTTGGATTTATGCGTATTATTTTTGCAAACAACTTAAGTAAGTATTTCTGCCCTGACTTCAATATTTATTAAGTTGTTTTGACCCAACCACTTAAAAAAACGGGACTGCTTGGTAATTATTTAGGGGTGCCTTTTTCTGCAGCAGGGTGGCCTTGCTCTTTTCACATGTTAGGTACGCCCCCAAAGATGCAAGCCACGCCCTCACCTCCTTTGGCGGCGTGCGCGCGGCGGCACATGCTTTCATATCTACTTAACTATAAGGGTATATGGTAGGTATGCGGCGGCACATGCTTTCCCTTCTACGTAACTATAGGGGTATATGGTAGGCTGCAAAAATATAGTGCTATGGATTGTTTCAGGGAGGGGGCCCAAAAACAGTATCCTGCCTAGGGCCCTATGAGGTCTAAATCCAGCTCTGGTGGAGAGGGGATCTGATGCAGATAGATACCAAACTGCCTTGGTCCATTTCTTTTTATATTCTAATTATACAGTCTATGCAGGCTGCTTTTTCTCTATTCAACTACAAGTGGAGGGCGGGGGGGGGGAGGTCATAGACAGCCACCAAACTATCTTGGTCCATCTCTTTTTATATTCTAATCCTACAGTCTATGCAGGCTGCTTTTTTTCTATTCAACTACAAGTGGAGGGCGGGCGGGGGGGGGGGGGGGCATAGACAGCCACCAAACTACCTTGGTCCATTTATTTTTTATATTGTTCAGTCTATGCTGGCTGCTTTTTTTCTATTTGACTACAAGTGGAGGGGGGGGGGGCTAGAGAGACAGAAACCAAACTGCCTTTGTCCATTTCTTTATATATTTAACTATAAGTGTAGGGTGTAATATACACCCAAAGACGATGGCTGCATTGCCAATAGGCTAAGATGAAGAGGAAGACAATCAGGTTTGTGTGCAGAATTAAGGACGGCCTACCAGGGATTAAACTGTTTTCTTCCTAATTTATTAGCTTTAGAATTACCTTACTTATCCAAGAAACAGGTGGAGCACTAAATTTGGTTATTTTATGCCCAAAAACATTGATTTTTAAACAAAATAGCAAAACAAAACCAAACAAAACCAAACAAAACCAAAACCAAAACACACAAGGGCGGTTTGGCAAAACCAAAACACGATGGTAATCCAGATCCAAAACCAAAGCCAAAACCAAAACACGGGGGTCAGTGAGCATCTCTAATTTTCACATATTCGTGCTTCGTCTGGATTACCAGAGATAACTTCTTTTGTTGCACAGAAGTAGACCAAGGGGTGGATTTACTAGACTTCTAAAAAGGAAAAGTAGAGGTGTTTCCCATAGAAATGATAGCTAGAATTTGATTGGTCAATATGATAGGGCAACATCTACACTTTTCCTTTTTAGAAGTTTAGGTAAATCTATCCCCATGTCTCCAATAAAGTACACAAAGCAGATAAATAAGATTTATGGAACAATTAAATTTTGACCAGTGTCCATCTATAATGCCCATAAATAAAAAAAAAATGTCTTGAATATGGTAACAAAAGAAAGCCTATGTCCTATAAAAAAAATAGGGCCTCATCTAGAGTTAGGAGCAAATGCAGCTAAAAGCCCTCATGTAGAATTCGACATAAGTCAAATTGTGTAGTGTAAAATGCAAGTTTCACTACTGTGCATGCGCACAAAAAAGACTTAGAGTTACTTCTATATGCAGATTCATATTGCATCTTCCGTATACGCTTATAGAGGCGGATCTGGGGAGGCAATGGATGCGGAAACGTAGGCCGAGTACAGTAAGAGTGTGTTCAAGTAAATTAAACAGATTTAGACCTGGACGCAGATATACTTATCAGGAAACATATTGTAAGGATCTGCCTCCGGCCACTGGATGCTGCTTTGCCTCTGCAACTCCTATCTGCTGGACTAATGTTGGACTGTTATTCTTGCAGTACTTCTGGCTTACCAGAGGTATTGCTATTGTACTATTGCCCTTTCCCCTCACTTGCAGGAGTTAACCTTCTCCTCTTGTTAATTACTGCACCTGTGTCTCTTACTATATATGCCTGCTCTTCATTATGCTCCTTGCTGGTCATTGTTGTTCACTTGGACTTCCTGCAAGCTGCAATCTGTATCTGTGAAGCCCAGGTCCTGGCTATTCACCTTTGCTTAGTTAAGTTCACCTGAACCTGCTGTTTGTATTCACTGCTATTTAGCTGTTTCCAGACACACCTGTATATCTGTTATTTATGCTCAGCTTTACCTGGTCTGTGCCTATCTGGATTGAGTTATTGCTTTAATAAAACAGTTTGTTTTTCACCATACTCCTGGCTCCATAGCTGTCGTTACAAGGTTGCAGTTATTAGTACAGAAATGTGACACATATCTTTTGAGGGTGCTCTATCCCTGGTGTAATATAAATACTGATCAGCTGAGATGCATCTGACACCGCATACTACGTAGAATGTGTCTTTTTTTCCGGATGCAATTTACATCTGTGTTTTAGATAAAGTGTGTCAATTTGCACATGGACAAACCGTGTTGTGATGCAAGGGGCGCAAATATAATTTTTATTTTGCATGCAGGGAAAATACTGTCTCCTTTATCATGTAGCGCAAAAATACTGGGCAGCTTTATTTTAAAACTGAGATTTAGAGTTGAACTAGGACTGGCCCGACTCCCACTTCTATTTCAGGGCGCACATTTTAAATTCACTCTCTCCTCGCATTGAAAAATGGCTATGCCAGGGTGCAAAATTGCTCTTTCTACCTGGAAATGATAACCATAATATGTACTTTGATAGAATAAAAAATAAATAGATAAAAAGTTTTTTCATGTGAAATTGGCAAAGAGTTAAAAAGTGAAAATGGTAGGGACACCTGGAATTCAAATGTGGCATTAACCCCAGGCAGTGAAATGGTCAAATAACATTATCCAGTGAGCTCCTGGTACTCAATTCATTTTTTTGTAAAAATATATTTTTATATATTTCTCTGTTTTACTGAGAAACCTCATCCTTAAATATTTCCAGCTGAACACATTATTATTAGGTTTATTAAAAAGACTTTGGGCTAGATTTACTAAGCTGCGGGTTTGAAAAAGTGGGGATGTTGCCTATAGCAACCAATCAGATTCTAGCTGTCATTTTGTAGAATGTACTAAATAAATGACAGCTAGAATCTGATTGGTTGCTATAGGCAACATCCCCACTTTTACAAACCCGCAGCTTAGTAAATCTAGCCCTTTGAGTCCAGGTTAGAATCAGGTTTCCCCTTACAGAGATCACCTTATAGCTGGTGGGAGACCTTCTATCTTGGCCAGATTGGGGAGATTCAATTCAGTGGAATATATCTCCGGAATGCCCATGGAGACACATTGCACCGATGTTATGGCAGCAATCTCTGTTCATTTCTTCTCGCACCCCTTAGAGGTGAGCAGAAAACTTACAGCCTACTGTAATGGCTGGCAATGTGCGCATTCTGACATCGCTGCGATGTCTGCGTAGCACATCGTTAGCAATTAAATATCCCCCTCACAATCTCATTATTAATTTGAGTTGTCTCCTGTCTTTCTACCTCATGTTTGATTGTTGATTAAGTCAAAAGTGCAAAACTGTTTATTTTGGCTAAAACACACTTTTTCCCTTTTTAGTAATTAATTACTCAATTACATTTAGCTGGTCCTATAAACTGATTACTGTTTCCTCTTGCCAGCACATTCTTTGCTGATGTTATACTTTTAAATGTCCAACTTTTACAAGTATGTCAGTAAACATTTCCAAACCAAAGTTCAAAATCCACAATATATAATTTCCAAACCATGAGAAAACATGACGAAATGATATGAAATTGTATGCAATATTATCAGTTGAGTGCAATCCATTATCTTACGCAGTTGAGTAGTTTTCATCAATAGCCCACACATGTAAAGTATACATAAAAAGTGTAAACTAAACTATAAACAAAAGTTATGTTAAATAATACATAAACTACTTTTATTTTAGTTTAAGTTCCGTGCCAGAAGACTTTTTAAAAAAAGAATTTCCACTGCTCTTGTTTTATTATGTTGTGTGTCAGACTGGTTGGTTTTCCAATCGGCTTGCCCATTGCTCGAAGTAACACTAGAACTTTTAGTTACTGACAAATATTAAAGACAGAATTTGTTCTTTTCTGCAATTTTCAACATAGACAGCTCCTCTGATGTATTGCTGTTATTGGTGGAACAGGATTTTTTTTCTGGGTACTTGCAAATCATTCATCGGTGATGGTGGTCTACCGCTGTGCCAATGAAAATTTGAACTAAGTATGTGCCACATTTTTCCCTTCTGGAACTTTCTGGACCATAATATATCTTTGCCATGTATCTCCAGTAGATTGTTGAAGAGAGACAGTCATTTCAGGACATACAGTAATATAAACAAAGAAAACTCCAACACACAATGAGTAAAAAAGAGAAAAGGAAAGAAAAAGTCACTGAAACAGCAGATATTAATATAAAGTACATCGTTTTGTGTTTTTTTAGTTCAAGATATGATGGGTGCAGTAAACCAAACTTATTGCAGATTGTGTTCCTTCTAATAAAAAATGGAACATATTGAAAAAGCTATACAAATTTACAATGGGTTTTGAAAGGTTAGATAATATTAGTAACATGATTTTGACAAACGCTAGTACATTGGTTTTAATATATATATATATATATATATATATATATATATATATATATATATACATATATATATACACACACACACACACACACACACACACACAAGTTAACCCGTGCATGATACTCATGCATTCTAGTCAAATCAAGCTACTTAAGGTCTTTAAAGGGTTCTTGTCATGCATTTGGACCTAGCCCAGGCCTCCTCAGGGGAAGAGCGTTAGTTCCCGACGCAAGCGGCCTTTTTAATGTGTGTTCATGAGGTAAAATTACCTCACGAAAATGAGTTTGACCCCTCAACTCGTAAATTTAGCCTTTACTACCCCTCCCACGGGGGGAAGGGGGGATGATGGAAGTTAACTGACTTGACTTGACTATTCTAATTTTTTTGTCAAATAATGTCAGTATACCAAATTTCAGGTCAATTGGATGAGCCCTTTCTGAGAAAATAGTTTTTTCCACACACACACACTAACGCACGCCTCTACACATGTGTGTTCATGAGGTAAAATTACCTCACGAAAATGAGTTTGAGCCCTACCAAATTTCAGCCCTTTTTGAAATTTTTTTCCCACACACACTAAGAATTTAGTAGGTCAGTGTATAACTCTGCCCAGCAGGTGGCGCTGCAACGTGTTGTTTTTTTTTCCACACACAGTCGCCACTAAGCATTTATATATTAGATATATATAGTATTGTGTGACACCCCTCTGGTGAAACACACGTGGCAGACATCAGTCACAGACAGCTTCTTGCTTGAAATAAATGGTGCTTTATTGTTCGCATCACAATAACACAGCAAAATTTTGTCAGGATGACACCAGGAAACCTATCTCTGGTTAGTCCCAGTATACCTCTCTGGTCACTGGCCACAAGCTGCCATCTGTCACAAGGCACAGTAGCAAAAACAGTTTTTATACTTGAGACTCCTCCTACAGTCTTAGCTTGATGGATAGGCGATTCAGGGGAGGGCAGGCAAATTTTGGCCCAGGGGGCAAGACTTGACTCAGCAGCCTATGTTAAAGCGAAAAAATGCTGGTGGCCCAGTGACCCAGCCCAAGATAGCACACCAAGGGACCCGCCCGGGGGAAGATGCCCCCCTGCCCCCCAGCCCAGGCTGCCCCTGCCCAACTTGCCATTAAGGAGGATTTCCTGCAGGTTTACTGTAATTCCGCTTCACTGCAGACGGTGTGTCAGATTTTAGCTTTGCTGTTAGCTGTGAAAAAGACAATTTCAAGGCATGTAAGTTAAATCACACTTTTGTCACACCCATGTCTTTCACCTGTTTATCTCTGAACCTAGGTGCACTGCTATACCTGTGTGTAACCCAGTCTGCAAATCTCTTTGTCAAGAAATATATATATATATATATATAAGTGATGAGCAGTTCAGATGATGTGAAATCCGACATTCGTTATCTGAGTAAAATCGAGTCGTGACTAGGTTTATCCCACCAAACTCGATTTTTAAAACGTGGTGTAACATCATTTCTGGGGAAAAAAAACTGCCAAACACTTACGAGCTTTGGATCACCATCTTTTGTATGTATAGTTGTCACTAACAGCACTCACCTGAGCCTGCGTGATGCGTGTGTGACACAGGGTTAACCAAAAAAAACCCACCTGGTCTGTCTAAAATGATTAAATCCTTCCCTATCTATGCCACACACTAGCTTTGCGGTACTAACTATGCCACCACCAAGGTTTTTTCTGACTAGAGCTGACATTCTTATTTAGGAAGCCTTTGGTTCTCCCTAGCATTAACCTAGCTCAACTTACTTCAATCAGAGTTTACATAAACCACAATGTTCTCCCTGTTTCAATTATGTAGCGTCTTGACCAAACTGTCACGTGAATTCGTAAGAACACAGAGACTTGAACTTATTAAGTGCAATTTAAAATGGAAAATACATCCACAATGCTTAAGATAAAACAGTTAATAAAAAGACATACAAATATAACGCAATTGTTTCTTATAAAATGAAAAGGATAAAACACAGAATTGATACCTCACTTATAATCAAGTATCTGGTGCTGGGAGAAGCAGTAAAAATGGGACCCTCTTTAATCTGAAATTGACTCTCCAAGAGTGAATCAAAACTTACATTTTCACTACAGTTTTAAAACAAAGCTGCAGGGCCCCTCAGCCCCCCTTCCTCTGAGGTCAGAACCACAGGACTGTATAATACAAATTAGGGTTTTATGGTTCTACTGTAGAAACCTTTTAAATCAGGTTTTTGTCACTCTGTCCTAACTTTTCACCAGTATGACTTACAAACATGATTTTACCTCCACACGACATGTCATAAGGTTTCCCTTCATCTGCATACCACACATGCCTCTGGTAAGTATGATATTGGAGAAAATGATATGATATTTTCCTGTGACCCTATTCAGCTTGAATCTGTCCTTAACATACAACCCGGTCTCTGCAGTCGGCATGTCTGGGGCCTCCCAAACATGTGTTAGATTTCATTGTCTTGAAAGAGATATCCTCAAAGGCTTTCACATTTGCGATCTGCCATAAATGGTACAAGGTGCTACCCTTATCTACCAGCCCCCTCTGGGTAGTTTAACATAAACAAAACCCATTGATATAAACAACTTCTCTGAGACATGTCACACTATTTCTAGGTATTAATTCACAAACACATATTTGCAGATTTATGCCTAAAAATGAGCTTGCACGTGACAATAGTCCTCCCTTGTTTTCTTTTTTTTGTTGCCATAGAACAGACAGCATGTAGAGAGGAGGTTAGCTGCAGTGATCTGCTCAGAAAATAGGTGGACGAGGGAAATTGGAAAGCAATAGAATCCTGTCATTATTGTAAAGTAGTTCAGTAGAGATTAGTCAGTTTAAATAGTTTGCTGATCAATTGCTTTTAATTTCAATCTTAAATACACTTTACACTCACTAGTGGCTACTGGTTGTTGTTAATGGATTGCATATATGTATATAATAGTACTAGACAGTATATACAGACTGAGTTAGATAGATATCATTCTGAACTAGCTAGTATATTTCTTGGAGAAAAACAGACTTCTTTCTTTTAAAATTGAAAGTTTTTCGAGAGAAAGTAATCTTGGGGCAGTGACAACTGAAATAACTTTGAAAAAAGCTGGGTGTCTGTGTGTGAGATTCAGCAGCAGTTGCACACCCCCAAAAAAGGTGCTATATATATTATTATAGTCTAATCTTTTCAAGTATTTTTCAATACTTGTCAGTTTTGAAAGGCTCATTCAGTGACATCCATATTAAAAAAGGGTGTTTGCAGCAGCAGTTACACATCCCAAAAAATGCTATTTATTCTAATCTTTTCTACTTTTCAATACTTGTCAATTTTGGAAGGAACATTCAGTGAAATCTATATTTTAAAAAAAGGGTGTTGGTGCGTGAGGGTTTTTTTCTGGGCATTGTTGATATTCAGATTCAGCAACTGTATGTAGAACATTGCAGTGGCTCCAAAATAATATGTTATCTGTCATGCCACCAACTGAAGCAAGCCCATTACATAAATTACGCAGCAAAAAAATTTAGTGTAAGGTGCAAGAGTTAAAAATGGTGAAGCGCTACACACGTACTAAATTTGGAACATTACACAGCATGCATTATGGAGAATGAAGTGGCAATAACATTCAGATGTCATTAGATGGACAGAGGCACCAGTAGATATTTAGTAAGTGGATACCCAATTGTAAAGAGCTACCTAATTTGCTGCCGCTATATAAATAAATGAAGGTGCTGAGATGAAGGTATCCTGCAGCCACACTACAATAATTCAAAGATGAGGCACACAATACATTACCAGAGCATTCTTATGTTACCAAGAACAAAGCTTTCCTTACCTTGCCGCTATATAAATAAATGGCTGCTATATAAATAAATGAAGATGCTGAGAGATGAAGGTGGCCTGCAGCCATACTAAAAGTCTTCAAAGACTACACACTCAATGAAATACATTGCCAAAGTATTCATCGATTGCAAAGAGCAATTTTTTTGTTCTATGTGCTCTGTGCCGAAATGCTGCCCTTCTGAATCAAACCACAATACTTGTATATATTTATGGGGAAGGAGGGCTGAAAAACTTCATCCAACCACTGGGTAAAGGGGACTGCCGGAGACTTGCAGCTGAGGTGGTCCCCAAGACCAATTTATATAAATATGGAATGTATATAAATAATATTTATATGCTCTATTAGTCAAGTGTAAGAAATATGTACAAGAGGCAGTTCAGATAGTCCAATAGTTGCCCTTCTCACATAGATTTGGTTGCCCAAAACATGTCTTGACAATGCAATTGAAAGTCCACATTCTGAGAAATTAAGAGGACAGATTTTGGCCCTGGCAAAGAATACATGTATGGATGGAGATATGATGACTGATGATTTTTGCTATGTGATGGAGTTAGAGAACTGTAAAATATGGTTAATTTTTTTTTTTAAATGAATCGGAGAAAGCAAAACGTTAGTCCACCCCTTCCCACCCCCAAAACTACTCTCAAGTTGTAGACATGAATTGCATGCAATTGTGTTCTTTGGAGTAATGTCCATTTCTGGGCATGAGCAGAGCTATTTATGCAAGATATGCTATGCAAATAGACATCTGTCCAAACAAGAATCAGGCACCATGTGTCTAAACCTGTCCCTTGATTTTACATTGGCTTCTCACCCTGTCACAGGGAAATTTTAACCATCTCACATTGTGTGACAGCTTTTACAGACTTGTGGACGTTTTATGAAAGTTATAGAAGTATAATGATGAACTTTGCCACAGGTCATTAGAGTACTAGGACCAGTAAACACACACATACAGATGTATTTTACAGTTTCTCTTTTTGAGATCCAGATGTTTTTTTTTTTTAAAAAATATGAAATGTGAACCCGGCAGATTTTGATCACAAGTTATCTTCTTCTGAAGTGCTCAATTTAATGAAGATCAGTGGACGCAGCTCTCTCTCCTCCGCATAATGGATCATCACCCGCTACCTATCCAGTGTACTACTGCTAATCTCCGCTTACCTGTTCCACACATTAGTGGTAATTGCTGTGGATCATCACCCGCTACCTATCCAGTGTTCTTCCGCTGATCCCCGCTTACCTGTTCCACTCATTAGTGGTAATTGCTGTGGATCATCACCCGCTACCTATCCAGTGTACTGCCACTGATCTCCGCGTACCTGTTCCACTCATTAGTGGTAATTGCTCTGGATCATCTCCCGCCACCTATCCAGTGTACTGTCGCTGATCTCTGCTTACCTGCTCCACTTGTTAGTGGTAACTGCTGTGGATCATCGCTCCCTCCTCTCTAGTGTGCTGCCGCAGATCGTCATTCACCTTCTCCACTTGTTAGTGGTTCTGCCGCAGATTCCCGCTCTCTACTTCTTCAAGTATATTGCCTCCCAGCATCATCTCATCCTGCTCCTAGTACTACTTGGGGATTACCCTCATCTCTCATGCCAGTTCTCGATCACGTCTCACTGGGAACTTCCCTAGAGGGCCGCGACCTGCAAGGTGGAAGCTGCAAAGCCCAAATTCCCTTGCGGGGATCCCTGGTGAAATCGTTCTGCGCCTCTGGGTGGAGTCTATCCAATCCCAGTCAAGACCAGTAGGATCTCACTCATCTTAGCGGATTCCTGACAAGGACTTCAGAAAAAAATGAATCAAACTAAGTAGCCAAACAAAATTGAATGTTTTTTTCTGTCATTTTCCTTGATGCATAAACCCCCCCAATTCAGAAAAACAACAAGAACAATGGGGGATGAGTGACCAGGGATGTCAACCTTCCTTTTGCATTGTCACTCACCGGACTGTGAGTGCTACTTCTCGTGTGTTTAGGAACTGTGGCCGTCCACCATCTTGAGGATCTGCGCATGTGCAGCCCTTTCAAACCTTCAGTACCTGTTCCTTTTAGTTAATTGGCTGATCAGGCAACACTCCCTATTTAAAGCACCTGTGGTCAATACCTCGTTGCCTGATCTTGGAGTCTCATTCCCCATGAGCCTCTGAAGGTGTTCCTGTGTTTCCTCGTGTATTCAGCTCCTGCTGATTCCTGTTATTCGTTTGTGGTTTCCAGACCACTTCAACTCTCCTGTGTTCATCGTGACTGCACCAGCTGATTCCTATCCGCTGTCTCCGTGCTTCTACAGTTTCCAAACCACTTCAACTCTCCCGTGTTCATCGTGACTGCACCAGCTGATTCCTATCCGCTGCCTCCGTGTTTCTACAGTATCCTGCTCACTTCAACTCTCCCGTGTTCATCGTGACTGCACCAGCTGATTCCTATCCGCTGCCTCCGTGTTTCTACAGTATCCTGCTCACTTCAACTCTCCCGTGTTCATCGTGACTGCATCAGCTGATTCCTACCCGCTGCCTCCGTGTTTCTTCAGAGTCCTGCTCATCGCAACTCTCCAGTGCTCATCGTGTCTGCAGCCAGGCGATCCGCTGTCTCCGTGCTTCTACAGTGTTCCTGCTTATGTCAACTCGCCTGTCTGCATCGGGTCAACGCTCCGCTGCTTTCATCTCAGCTATTGGTTATCAGACCGCCTCAACTCTCCCGTGTTCTCCAGGTGTCCAGTTCTATATACTACTGCTTCCTGAGTATTGTTTAATCCTTGCTGGTCTACCTACCGTGCGCTGCACCTACTTGGTTACCGCTTCCACCCTCCTGTGACTTCTCATCCTGCCGGCCTCCAGCCGTTCAGGTATCCCTGCACGTCTCTCTGACAGCCTGCTCTCCTGAACCACGGTATGCATACTTCTCATTGACTGTGCTGGTGTATTGCATATCTAGCTGGACTGAGTTGTTCTCCTCCAGAGTTCCCTATCCACTGAGACTATTGCTATCATTTGACTGTGTTTCCTTTTAGCCTGGATAGTTCTTGTGACTTTGTATATTTATGCAGTGCTGCTCAGTTATCATTATATTTTGCATATCATCGTGGGATAAAGTTCAGTGTGCCCGTGTATACTCTGCATTGCATTCATCTCCTCGTGCTCCTCCTCACATATATATTTCAGTGGTACAACTTGCTAGAGGCAGACCACTGTCTCCTGTTTCCTGTGTCACCAGTTTCCAGTATCCTCTCACATAGCAGTGGTACAACTTGTTAACGCAGACCACTGACTCCCCTGATACCTTCACCTGGATTCCATTCATTCACCCAGACAGCGGTACAACTTACTATACGCAGACCACTGACGCAGACCACTGACTCATGTTTCCTTGTCCATCCAGTTCCTCGTGTACAGTTATCTACCTATTACCAGTGCTGCTAGTCATAGACTTTCCTCGAGCATTCTCTTACCATCTACTGTCTCCTGTTCCGTGGTCACCCCGCTACCAGAGTACCATATTACCAACTATACTGCTCTGGTAAGTCCATCATCTGGTGATACCTGGGTAAAGACTCCTAGTGCCCGTGACATGCATATTAGACCTGCACTTTCTCTTTCTGTACTTATCTGAAACCAAACAACGTTTGTATGGTATTCTTCTAGCCCTCCAGGAGATAAAGAAAAACAAGCTGGCACACCATTATGAGCATCAGGAAACATCAGTAGGGGAGATTGGCAGAGCACTGGTGGTCATCTTCAATTGGAAGGTCCCCTTGGCTCTAGTGCCTGGCCCTACATCTGGGCCAGGTGAGCCTGAGGGAGCAGAGGCCTCAAGACCTGCCTTGGCTCCCCCAGCCAACAGTGCTCAGGTCACAAATAGCCAGGTGCAAATAACAGCATCTGACTTCAGCCCTGGGAGAAAACGACAAAGTAAAACAAATTAATTTTTGACTGAAAAATAACAATTAGCACACATTTTGCTGATCTTTTTCAACTGACCATACATATGTAAATCAGGCTATATTTTGTTTTTAGTAAAGATAGGCAATACATTTGGTTGACTAGAAAAATGTATGCTGCGTGTGCTGGTGAAACCTGTGTTGAGTCCATGAACAGATCAGAATATCTTTTTGGGATTTAATATGTGTCAAAATATTTAACAAACACATTGCAGCAAATTATTCATGCAGCATATATTATATGCCCATGTATTGTGAGGTAATGATACTGGGGTTACCGTTCTCTGGGATAGACGGCTGCATTTCATCCACTTCAGCCAGATAAATCACACCAGTCAGTTGTCTTGATTTGACTAGACACAGCTAGTTTTATTTTGCAGCCATAAAAATAAACAAGCAGATTCTTGCCTGTCGGGCACTAACTAAACATCGGAACACCCTCTTTCAAGTGAGTGACCTTGTGTCCCACTCATACAGACAAAATATACAGGACTCACTAGTCAGAGTTTGCAGTGTTTCTCTGGAGGCATCCAACCTCCTCCCCACATCTGAAAAAGAGAGAAAACTGCCTAGCAGCTTTATGTCAGCACATTGCAACTGCAACTTCTGATTAATCTGTTGTGAGACTGGGAGATCAGAAGACCCATACTGGGCCTTATGTATGGAGCCCAACCTTCTCTCTCTACATGCATAACCACAGGGATCCTTACCCGCTTTTCCTACAGCTGAAAACAATTTTGGGAAGCTCAATTCCACACAGAAATAATTTCTCAGGGTTTTAGAGCACATAAGACAGACAACCTGGGACACATATACTTGCCATCTGCCACTTCCCCAGTGCTTTTGTCACAGTATATATAATTGTGCCAAAACTGAATCCAAAATTAACATGGTTTGCATAAAAAAATATTTGATGTTTCAGTTACAAATAGAAAATGGGGAAATATGCACTATTTGTCTTTTACAATATGTATTTTTTATTTCCACTTACAACTGAAGTATTTTTGAACAACATAGTCTCAAAACCTCTGGTTTTCTTCAATGCAGGAAGGTTCCAGATGATGATATTCTGATTTCTCCACGATACTTTCCACTTCCCCCTTAAAGGCACCCTATTCTTAATGGCGATGTTATGAAAAATGGCACCAATATCAATAACGTCCCACACAACATCAGGTGCATACATGAGGGCTCCTCAGTCTCCTTCAGAGACTGGAAAATTAGCAAAGATGCGATGTGGTGAATGTAGCCTCAGAAAGGAAGAACACAGTGACAGTAACCTCAGCGCAGTCAGGAGACTTCGGACACCACCTTGGTAGATACAGAAGTTGGAGTTTTGAACCGCAGCATTAATAGGAGTCAGCGAGTAGAATCATAGGACGGTCAGGTGATGGCGAACCAAACCTCTGCAAGATGGGCGTGGATATGCCCTGCCCCGAGAGGTTCCATGCTCCCAATGCCCTCTGTACCTCTTCTTGTCTTACAAAGATAAAAAAACAGGCAACAGGAACATCAGCATGAACAAGAGGCGGCGAACGTTTCCTCAGCAGCATAAATCACATAAAAATTGTGCCCTCAATCGATGTACGGCAATAAAGTTTCTAAAAATATAAACATGGACAGTACTTATCACGTTAATGTTCTGTCTTCAAACGCTATATACAGGATCGGGCAGTAAGGTTGTGGAATAAGTCACCGCTATGTAGGTCTCCGGGTGAGTAAAGAAACTTCTCTATATACTGTTTCTCTCAAAACTCATATTAAGTGCCCAGAATGCCCTGCGGTGACGTTGTTCACTCTGCCTCCAATGTGTCGGCGTCCCAAGAGATAAACACTCCCACTTATGGTAATCGACGTCCTGTCATTGGTCTCCGGATTCAATCATGTGTATAGCGGCATGAGAAAAAAAGCACATAGTGTCTTATCTTCAAATGACAAAGCAATCCATTTATTAGAATACAAAGTGGACTTGTACCTGGTTCACTGCTACAGTCGCATATAACACACAAAGCTCTTCTCGGACCAAGCTGTATTGATCGAGGGCACAATTTCTATGTGATTTATACTGTCCATGTTTTCGCCCACTCTCGTTTTTGTTTTTAACCTTGGTTATTGGTGTACCATAGATCTCTATGATTATAGGAGCGCTTGTCAGTTCCTCATTATTCTTTTGATGGTGAATTGGATGTTTGGGGCTAAATAGGTACTTTGCCCAGAGGTAGCTACCAGCAGCTCTGAAGTGGAGCGCCAGATATTGATTCTTTTGTTTATTTCAGTTTCCTCAGCAGCGATAGGAGGTGGTGAATGTAACCTCAGAACATACTGGAGGTGGCGACTGTAACCTCAGTACAGAGCTAGGATGGCGACCACATCCTCAGCACAGTCATGAGATGGAGATAAGAGACTCAGAACGGAGAGGAGGTGGCGACTGTAACCTCAGTACAGAGCTAGGATGGCGACCGCATCCTCAGCACAGCCAGCCATGAGATGGAGATAAGAGACTCACAACGGAGAGGAGGTGGCGACTGTAACCTCAGTACAGAGCTAGGATGGCGACCGCATCCTCAGCACAGCCATGAGATGGAGATAAGAGACTCAGAACGGAGAGGAGGTGGCGAGTGGAACCTTAGTGGGAACAGAAAGTGTCGACCAGAACCTATGCAACATGGGAGTGGGTATGCCCTGCCCCAAGAAAAGGTTATCTGTCAAACATCAATAACACATACTTTAAAGATAACGGTAATAACTGTGACTGATGTAAACACTAACATCAACAACTGCCAATCTCCCACTGGTTTTAAATCCTCCCTAGCATTATAAAAGAAGAAATAAAGAAATTCAATTACATCTGCCTAAATAAAGTGTAGGATGTCCCAGCTATATTGATGGTCATGTCCTAGCCCCCAAGAAGAGGTTCCACCCTCCCAAGTCACTCAATACCTCTTCTTGGGGCTTGTGAGGCTTACAATACAAAAAATACATACTTTATAAAAATAACAGAGTTTTACTAACTAGCACCAACAAATGCTAGCACACAGCATTTTAAAGTAAAAGCCTGTCAACTTTAGGTGATAGGAACTACAATAACTTGGAAGAAGTAGGTTTCTCCATTGGCTGTCATCTTTAAACTAGCAGATTTCATAGAGGGCTCCATCTGAGTCTGCCCTGACTCTAGGATTTCTTTAATGCTGTGTGAAGTCCTGCTACATGGATAAACACAGGAGACCTCTTACCGGAATCCAAATTCTCCATAGCTGTAAAAAAATAAAATAATTGCCATTGCCTGCCTCCTGTACCCAACATATTTTGGGTGTCCCATCCATGGTGGAGTCCATGGAAATACCCGACCCCCAAGAAGAGGATCTACCATCTCAATGCCTTATTTACCTTTTCTTGGGGGATAGGAGAGGCAATCAAACATACAACAATACATACTTTTAATTATAACTGTGATTACTTTAAACACTAACATCAACAATTTAACAAAAGCTTATTTCATTTGAAGTAAACAAAAATAATCCCATGAATGCACAATGTAAAATGTATTGCAAGTAAATTAAAGCAGGCATTATACTATTTGCATAATAAGCTGCCCTACACTAATCAAAGATATACAATACAGATAGAATGTTAGACACATTAAAATTAAATACATACAATATACTTAATTTTCTTCTATCATACCTCTTCATCCTCGTCCTCCTACTCCTACTTCCTATATACTTGTCCTCTTTCCTGAATCAAAGCGCAGCTGGGGCAGAATTTAAATCACCACAGACAGGAGGGGGTGACTGGATCCTCAACATTGACTGGAGGTGTGAGTGGTACCTTAGAATGGATAGGAGACTGTGACTGCACTCTCAGCAAAGACAGGAGGTGGCAAGTGGTAACTCAGCACATACAGGAGGTGGCGATTGTGACCTCAGCAGGGACAGAAGGCAGCGAGAAGGAGCTCAGCACGGACAGCAGGTGGCGAGAGAAACTTATGCACGGACATTAGGCAGCGACTGGAACCTGAAAACAGACAGAAAGCAGCAATTGAAACTTCAGCATGAACAAGAAGTGGTGAACGTATCCTCAACAAGGATATGTGATCAACGACTGAAGCCTCAAAACACGCTGCAGGTGGTAGTCAGAACCTCACTACGAAGCGAAGGTGGAAACTGCATCCTCAGGAAGGACATTCGGCTGCTACAGGTACCGCAGAACACACTGGAGGTGGGAACTGGAACCTCACTAGGGATACAGAACCTGCATCTTCATCACGGAGAGGAGATGAAAAGTGTAACCTCAAAATGGACAGGAGGTCTCATTCTTCAATATCCTCTTTCACTCTTTCTGCTATAGTTCTAGTCCTTTCCGAGTCATAGTGCAGCGTGTGATATATAAATCACTGAAGAAAAAGGGTGGGAAGCAGAGACCTCAGCACAGGCAGTATGAGGCGACATGAACCTCTTTATGAAAAGAAGGTTAAAAAGCGGAACTTCAGCACAGTTAGAAGTCAGAGACTGGAAAATCAGCACAGATAGAATGTGGCGACTGCAGTTTTAGTAAAGACAGAAGACATTGACAGTAACCTCAGCGCAGTCAGGAGACTTCTGGAATCTCTGTATATACAGAAGGTGGGGAATGCAACCGCAGTACGGACAAGAGTTGGCAATATGACAATTACGGCTCTCAAGTGGTGGCGACCGGAACCTCTGCAATATGGGCGTGGAATTGCTTTACCCCAAGAAGAGGTTCCACCCTCCCAATACACTCTGTTCCTCTTCTTGGGGGCAGAGATGTCTTACAAAGATTAAACAACATATACAGGTGACGGCGACTGCAACTTCAGCATAAATTAAAGGCGGCGAATTGTTACACAACAGAGATAGAAGGTCGAGAATGTAACATCAGTACATAGTGGAGATGGCAACCACAAACTCAGTACGGAGTTAAGATGGCGTCCGCATCCTCAACACAGTCATAAAATGGAGACCAGATCCTCAAAACGGAGAGGAGGTGGCGAGTGGAACTTTAGTGGGAACAGAAAAGTGAAGGATGTCCCAGCTATATTTTTGGGCATGCCCTAGTCCTCAAGGAGAGGTTCTACCCTCCCAAATCCCTCTGTACCTCTTCTTGGGTTTAAGGGAGGCTTACAAGCAAAGAAAATACATAATTTTAAAAATTACAGAGTTTTACTAACTGTAGGTAAAATCTAGCACCAACACATCACCAGCATTTTAAAGTAAAAGCCTGTCAACTTTAGTGGATAGAAACTCCATTAACTTGGAAGAAGCAGGTTCCTCCACTGGCTGTCATCTTCAAACTTGCAGCTGTCATAGAAGTCTACATCTGAGTGTGCCTTGACTCTAGGATTCCATTGATGCTGTCTGAAGTCCTGCTACATGGATATACACAGAATCCCTCTTAACGGGATCGAAATTGTCCATAGCTGTAAAAATAAAATAAAAGATTGTATTGCCATTGACTGCCTTCTGTATGCAATGTATTTGGGGGGACCCATCCATGCTGGAATCCATGGAAAGACCCGACCCCCAAGAAGAGGTTTTACCATCTCAATGCCTTATTTACCTCTTCTTGGGGATAGGAGAGGCAATCAAACATAAAACAATACATACGCTTAATTATAACTGTGATTACTTTAAACACTATCTTTCACAATTTAACAGAAGCTTATTTCATTTGAAGTAAACAAAAATAATCCCATGAAAGCACAATGTAAAATATATTGCAAGTAAATCAAAGCAAGTATTATACTATTTACATAATAATCTGCATGACACTAATCATAGACATACAATAGAGATAGAATTTTAGACACATTAAAAATAAATACATACAATATACTAATTTTTTGTCTATCTTATCTCTTCATCCTCCTCCACCTCCTCTGACTTCCGATATCCTTCTCCTGTTTCCTGAACCACAGCACAGCTGGGGCAGAATATGAATCAGAAAAGACAGGAGGTGGCGACTGGAACCTCAGTATGGAGCAGAGGTGGTGACTGGATCCTCAACATTGACAGTAGGTGACAAGCAGTACCTTAGAATGGACAGGAGGCAGTGACTGGAACTTCATCAAAGACAGGAGGTGACAAGCGGTAACTCAGCACATACAGGAGGTGGCAATTGTGACCTCAGCAAGGACAGAAGGCAGCGAGAAGGAGCTCAGCACGGACAGCAGGTGGCGAGAGAAACTTATGCACGGACATTAGGCAGCGACTGGAACCTGAAAACAGACAGAAAGCAGCAATTGAAACTTCAGCATGAACAAGAAGTGGTGAACGTATCCTCAACGAGGACATGTGATCAACGACTGAAGCCTCAGAACACGCTGCAGGTGGTAATCAGAACCTCACTACGAAGCGAAGGTGGAAACTGCATCCTCAGGAAGGACATTAGGCTGCTACAGGTGCCGCAGAACACACTGGAGGTGGGAACTGGAACCTCAGTAAGGATACAGAACCTGCATCTTCATCACGGAGAGGAGATGAAAACTGTAACTTCAAAATGGACAGGAGGTCTCATTCTTCAATATCCTCTTTCACTCTTTCTGCTATTCTTCTCCTCCTTCCCGAATCATAGTGCAGCGTGTGGTATATAAATCACTGCAGAAATAGCGTGGGAAGCAGAGACCTCAGCACAGGCAGTATGAGGCGACATGAACCTCTTTATGGAATGAAGGTTAAAAAGCGGAACCTCAGCACAGATAGAAGTCAGAGACTGGAAAATCAGCACAGATAGGAGGTAGTGACTGTAGTTTCAGTAAAGACAGAAGACATTGACAGTAACCTCAGCGCAGTCAGGAGGCTTCAGGTACCTCAGTATATACAGAAGGTGGGGAATGGAACCGCAGTACGGACAAGAGTCGGCGAGAGGACCATTACAGCACTCACATGGTGCTGACCGGAACCTTTGCAATATGGGCGTGGATTTGCCCTGCCCCCAAGAAGAGGTTCCACCCTCCCAATGCCCTCTGTACCTCTTCTTGGGGGCAGAGATGTCTTACAAAGATATACACTCGGCGGTGACTGCAACTTCAGCATAAATAACAGGTTGCGAATTGTTACACAACAGAGATAGGAGGTGGCGAATGTAGCATCAGAACATAGTGGAGGTGGTGACCGCAAATTCAGTACGGAGTTAAGATGGGGTCCGCATCCTCAGCGCGGTCATGAGATGGAGACCAGATCCTCAAAACGGAGAGGATTTGGCCGGTGGAACTTTAGTGGGAACAGAAAAGTGAAGGATGTCCAAGCTATATTGGTGGGCATGCCCTAGCCCCCTAGAAGAGGTTAAACCCTCCCAAATCCTTCTGAACCTCTTCTTGGGCCCCTGCAGAGGCAACCACTGAAGAGGCAACCACTGAAGATTCAGTTTACACTTACTCACAGGCAGCTGATAACTAACTATTCTGTGCCAAGCACAAACTTTTATACCCAGGATGAATGACATCATGATAGCTGTTTATGATGTAGTACAGTCACATGATCAGCCTAGTCAAAGCTGTTAATTTCCATTTAACATAGCTATAAACTCCATGTATAAACAGCTAGGTGTATAATGGAAATGGAAATAAATATATATTAATAAATACAGGTTTTAAAAAAACTTTCTCAGCAAAGTAAACTAATAGATATTTCCATAATACATATGAAGATGGAGTAACTGTAACTGAAACAAATAGCAGAACACAAACAGAAAATGAACTTCCTTTTTATTATCTCCGTCTATTCAGTGTACAGTGGGATATTTTGTAGAGGAAAAGACAAAATTCTCCTTACAAAACTCAAAAGAGGGAACAGGGGTACAAGAACAATGATAGCCAGAAGATTCCTGACAGACAGAGCATCAGTCGAGAATCTAAGACACAGGGCCCTAGTTATCAAAATGCAGTGATAAAAAAAAAATCACATATATACACACACAGTATATACTGGATGGACGGACAGATAGATAATCTTTTTATTTAAAGCGCTGACATTTAAAGCAGCGCTACACATTGAGGGGATTATAACATGACACACACAAACTAAATATGACCTTGCCCTAATGAGCTTACAATCTAAGGGGAGACACATAATACAGAAGGTAGCAGAATAACAGCTGTTGGCTATTATTAGGCAGCAGCATTATCAGCCTTCAATAATAAATAATAATACAGCCATTGGCATCTGCCATTTCTGTGCAGCTACCGGTGGTGTATTATGGTTGGATGACCAGAGACAGCAGAAGCAGAGACACAAAACATGAACCAGTCATTGTAAAAACCTTAAAACAGTCACCTGCTGACAACCATAACTGACCTTCACCATTTATCATAACTGAGCGTCCTCCCTCTGCTGGCTCTAGAGGAGACCTTTTCTTTTGTGGTTATCTGTCCATTTGGAATAATTATATGCAGCCCGGTGCTCTTCTTTAGTGCCAGGATTACCACTGGATAAAGAGCCAGGGCAGTTGTTCCCGATGTTTGATGCCAGCTGCTGTCACCAAGGAGACAGCTGAGTTCAGCAAAGGAGGACAAGAGATGACACCACCAATGACAGGTGACACCAATGACAGTTACTCTCACTAGGTCCAGCTGATGAACTGAGATCTTATCCAGAAGATCTTCTAAACATCCCTGTCCTTGGTGTGATAACCACCGTTTCCACTGCCTTTACTTTGTGTGAGGATGATTATGTGGGATGTAGGGCACAGAGCTGATCTAATGCTCAGTCATCTCCAACTGCCGTCCGCATGCACCAATAACAGTCAACTAATAATATAGAAGGTACTTTGCCTCCTTAATCAATAAATAATGATTGCACCTAAGTTATAAGTCAATGGTACCTCCTCTGTTTCAGCTACCTAGGGGTATATTTACTAAACTGTGGGTTTGAACAAGTGGAGATGTTGCCTATAGCAACCAATCAGATTCTAGCTGTCATTTATTTACTACATTCTACAAAATGACAGCTAGAATCTGATTGGTTGCTATAGGCAACATCCCCACGCTTTCAAACCCGCAGTTTAGTAAATATACCCCCTAGTCTTTCAGAGTCAGGTATAAATATAAACCCTGCCCTTCTATCTTGTGCTGCTTCTGGTGGTTTTGAAACAGTCACACATGTCTAGATGTATAACATACATCAAAGAGCCACATAGTAAATACAGCGGTTTGGAGCACTAAATCACTGGTGATATTTGGCTTTTTATAATCTCACTAAAAAGCATCCTTTAATAAGTTTAATCCATAGTTTCACTATTACTGGCTAGTTGGCAACTCAAGTACATTCACACATCTTCTGAGGGCAGACTAATTAAAATACATCTAAAAACAGACTCCTAGGAATTTTGTAATTTGTGACTAATTGTATCTAAAATGCTGTCATTGGATGGCAAAATTGCAGTGTATATGGGCACCTTACTAAAGAGGATTCCAGGACCTTCTGACTAAAGTAATTATAATAATAAAAAATATGTAAAAAAAAAAGTAGCCAAAACATTTTAATTTCAATGTAAAAGGTTTAACTCTCTCTAGCCTTTGCATCTCCCTAACGTTACCCCGCGCCTAAAACGTTTCCAATAATCTTAATTTTTTTAGTTATTAAATAAGCTTACCTTAGACTATACAATATGAAATTTAGCAGAGGCAGCCACTGAAATCAATAATGAATATACACAGTGCACACTTACTGACAAGCACTAACTTTTATACCCAGGATAAGTGACATCATAATAGCTGTTTATGATGTAACCCAGTCACATGATCAGCCTAGTCAAAGCTGTTCATTTCCATATAACATAGCTATAAACACCATTTATAAATAACTAGGTGTATATCTGAAACACAAATAAATACATACAAATAAATACAGGTTTTAAAAAAACTTTCCCAGCAAAGTAAACTAATAGATATTTACATAATGCATATGAAGATAGAGCAATTATAACTGAAACAAATAGCACAACACAGTACACGAGACAGAGAAAATTAACTGTTATTATCTTCGACCGCTCAGTGTACAGTGGGCTACGTTGTAGAGGAAAATACAATATTCTCCTTACAAAAGACAAAAGAAGGAACAGGGGTACAAGAACACTGATAGCCAGAAGATTCCTCACTGACAGGGCACCAGTCGAGAATCTAAGACACAGGCCCCTAGTTATCAAAATGCAGCCATAAAAAATCACTTACTGCTGCAATTCACCAAGGAAATATAGCCCAGAGGCTCAGCTGCCCTGATGATAAGGTCCCGGGGATGGATGGATGGATGGATAGATAAAAATCTATCTATTTAAAGCGCTAACATATAAAGCAGCGCTACATATTGAGGGGATTATAACATGACACACACAAACTAAAGATGGCCGTGCCCTAGTAAGCTTACAATCTAAGGGGGAACACATAATACAGAAGGTAGCAGAATAACAATTGGTGCGGGTGGCTATTATTAGGCAGCAGCATTATCAGCCTTCAATAATAGTGTGAGGATGATTATGTGGGATGTAGGGCACAGAGCTGATCTAATGCTCAGCCATCTCCAACTGCCGTCTGCATGCACCAATAACAGTCAACTAATAACATAGAAAGTAGGTATGGAGTGTAAATACATGTGTTGAGTTAGAGAAGGATGGAAAAGTGTGGTAAATGATCATTTGGATCAGTAACAGTTATGATCCTAAATACCAATACAAATAAGATAGACTTGTAGATTAGAAATAATTATTGGTGGTCAATGGTAATCTGTATCTTTTTTTCATATTTATTCCCACCTATTGCCACTTATGTCTACTGACGGAAATAATACTGACACGAAAATCCCGACAGTGTAAATACTTGCATGGAGAAAATACTGACACTATAAATACTGACATGGAGAAAATACCTACATGGATACAATACTGTCAGTGTGATTCAGTTCCATCCTCTTCCCATCTCTTCTCGCCACACCATGCTTCTTTATTGCACCCTTTTACTGTATAACACTCACATCAGTCCCTGCCCCATTGAAGCTTACAATCTAAATCCCCTAACATACACACACACAGACTGAATTTGATAGCAGCCAATTAACCTACCAGTATGTCTTTGGAGTGTGGGAGGAAACCGGAGCACCCAGAGGACACCCACGCAAACACGGGAAGAACATACAAACTCCACACAGATAAGGGCATGGTCAGGAATCGAAATCATGACACAAGCGCTGTGAGGCAGAAGTGCTAACCACTTAGCCACCGTAAGATATTTATATCTGTGTCATGTACCCCTGTGGTGAAGGGTAAGTTCACTACAAAGGTCTGTGCCGTAATCTATGTATGAAAAGAATGGAGGAGGGTGTTAGGAGTGATTGTGCCATGATTAAAGGAAATATATCTCTATCATGTTTTCTTCTCATCATACTGTCCTGGAGGTAAATGTATCAAGCTGAGAGTTTCCAGTCGGTTTGAAAAGTGAAGATGTTGCCTATAGCAACCAATCAGATTCTAGTTATCATTTATTTAGTACACACACACACACAAAATATATATATATACTGCCCACACACACAATATATACTGCCCACACACACATAATATATACACTGCACACAGACACTATATTTATATACTGTACTTATTCTCGCAAACACCCCCCCCATCTTAACTTACCTTATGCCTGACAGGAAGGGCAGCTCTTCTCTGCTCCTCCTCACACTGTCATCTACACGGCAGCTACAGAAGCCCTGAAGACTAAAAAAAAAAGCAAAAGTTTTACTTGTGTTGATAGTGCCGACAGAGCACTTACACTCGGAACCCTGTGCTGCCCCCCTGTATTCTGACATTTGGGGGCAGCAAAAAGAGCCACACCTGGTCCGGGGGGCCCCCTGAGAGGGGGGGGGGGCAGGGGCACTTGCCCCCCCTTAATCCGGCCATGAGCTTCAACATGCTTGGTAAAACAAGCTGAATACAGGACCAACTGGCCGCAGAATGAAAATAGTATTTACACTGTAGGTATTTTCATGTCAGTATGTACACTGTAGGTATTTTCTCCTTGTCAGTATTTACACTGTAGGTATTTTCAGGTCAGTATTTACACTGTAGGTATTTTCAGGTCAGTATGTACACTGTAGGTATTTTCTCCTTGTCAGTATTTACACTGTAGGTATTTTCATGTCAGTATTTACACTGTAGGTATTTTCAGGTCAGTATGTACACTGTAGGTATTTTCTCCTTGTCAGTATTTATACTGTTGAGATTTTCGTGCCGATATTTTTTTATGAAACTCATATCCAACCCATTTTAACTGCAGGCATGTCTTAAATTAATCATTAGAGTAAGGGGACAATGAAATTGTACTCATCGTATTACATCCGGTCCGCTACTGGCTTATTACATTACCCAAGTGTGCCTACAAATGTGGAGGGAGGGTATGGGAGAGAGTTTTGCGCTCCATATAATTTTTCCTTTATCTGTTCTTATATCTTCAGCAGCAAATCTGTTATGTAAGCTAAACAAAAGGATATTTAAATGTATCATTATTGCAAAACAATAAACACATCCAGGCCTGATTCATCAAGGTGTAGAGATGATCCCGGAGCCGGTGCCCGAGAAGCGGGCGAAGATGCCTGCTGTGGCCGTGTCCCTGTAGGGACAGAAGATGTCTCCGGTTCCTGTGCCCAGCAAGAGGGTGAAAAATGAAGAAAGAAGTGACTTACCCGTCCAGCGCTCCTGAGGCGGTAAGTATTCGTTCTTCTTTTCAGGTTCTGGCAGCGGAGGAAGGATGAGCCAATCAGGGCTCATCTCCCTCTGCTGGGCAATCAGCGGCCGGATACACGAGCCAATCGTGGCTCGCGCCCGGCCGTTTAAAAGATTGGCGCCGACGCGAGGCAATAGGCGCACGCGTCGGCTGATGACGTTGCGCCGGCGACTATATAAGTCGCCGGGCGGCGCCATTTTGCCAGAAGAGAGTCGGCGGCGGAGGGAGAAGGACGTCGTGGGACGTCCGGAGCGGCGGAACAAGACCAGAAGCAGAGATCATCGGCGGGAAGCCCTTGTAAGGGCTAAGAGTGCCCCCGCCTCCACAGTGAGAAGACCCGCACCGAACAGGAGAAGAGGCGCCGCCGGCTGGAGGGTCTGGAAGACCCGGAGAAAGAAGAGGAAGACGGCGTGGCAAGCTGAGATTCCTGCGCAGAGCAGGTAAGTCGACTCAGTGTTAATTCGGGCACTAGGCCCGTGGCCACGGTCGGGCACAAGGCCCGTGGGGACAGTGTATTAGAGGCACAAGGCCCAGGGACCGGGCAATAGGCCCCTATAAAGTAGTGGGCCAATAGGCCATATTGATAAAGGGCACAAGGCCCGGTTAGCTAGGTAGGGGGCGTGAGGGCCCCAGGTGCAAGGGCACAAGGCCCTTAGGTAGGTAGTGGCCAAGAGGCCATAGGAAAGGCCACAGGACCTAGTTAGGGGGCTGAAAGCCCATAGACTTAGAAGGGCACAAGGCCCTAGTAGAGAGTTAGGGAGGCCACAAGGCCTGAGTAGGCAGGGGCTAGGGCCCCTAGGTAGTAGTTAGGGGGCTCAGTGCCCTGAGTTAGAGAGGGGGCTGAGGCCCATAGTCAGAGCACAAGGCTCTGTGGGCAGCTGTGCACGAGGCACATGGTGTGAAGGGCAGAAGGCCCTGGTGGTGTGAGAGAGGCTCGAGAGCCTTGTGAGTGTAGGCGCGGTCCTGTGTGATGTGAGCACACGGAGTTAGGAGGTACAATAGAGCGGAGGATCCTGTGGTGCTGTAGCAAACGGCTGGTTGGCTAGCAGCGGTGTGCTCTGGTGAGTAGCGTACAAAGTACTGTATTACTGTATTCTGTCTATGCGGCGAGTATTGTCTGTATTACTGTAACTTTGGGTGTGCTACATAAATGTGTCCAGGGGCAAGACGTCAGGCCCCCATTAAAGGTAGGCTCTTGTTCCCTGTGTTTTCCTGTACTAACCCGTGCTGTGGGGACAAGTGTAGTTACCAGCTTACACATAGTCAAGGGAAGAACATACATAGTTTTCCCGTCCCTTAGGTCCCTGGGGTCACACTGGTTTCCAGAGGGGGTGACTAAGTGAGTCAGTGGCAGTGCAGCACAGCTCAACGCAGTTCCAGGGGGCGTCCCGTTGTTCAGGTTGAGTGTCCCAGTCCTCAGTTCCGTGCAGGTTCCCTGGCGGTTCCGGAGTGGGATACGTGTTCGATATCTGGGTGCAGGCAGTCGGGCGGTTCAGTTTCGATCGGCTGTTCCGGGCGGCAGTCTGTACGCAGATTAGTGTGCTGTTCCAGTGAGCCTCAGTTGGGCCTGGTGCAGCCGGTCCTTAGGATCCGTGGGTGACCCCATAGCAAGAAGGCAGCTTCTTGATACGGCCTGGGTGAGGGGGTTAGGAACCGCCCTCTGGTTTAGTTCGTGAACACCGGCTGGTGTTCCCCGTAGTGGTTAGTGAGCAGTTCCGTTAGTGCACCACACCTAGTCAGTCATAGTTGTTTGACTTAGTTGCGTTGCCGACCATTAGAGCGTTGTTAGGGTCGGGTCGCTGTTGTAGTCAGCTCAGTTTTGTGGGTGCCCATCTTAGTCTCACTGAGAGTGCAGAGGGAGGCTGTGTGTTCCTTGTCATCCGCAGGTGTCGGGAAGCTGCAGGAGAACCGGATCGGAAGTGGGAGTGTCCCGGTGAGTATCACGCTCGATTCCCCCTTTCGGTTAGGCCCTCACCGGCAGGTGTGCAAGTTACTTGAGGCGGGACTAGTCCTGGTCCCAAGTGCCTGTAGTCCCCCGTGCCTTGGCAAGAGCAAAGTGAGGAGGCGGCAAGGGGGCTTGGACTGAGAGTGTCCTTGTTCATTGCCGTATTCTCGGTTAGCCCTTACCTGGTAGGCACGGCCTTAATCTCTGTCTCTTCTTTAGAGGGACGTAGTTGGAGATGACAAGGGTTGCGGCTGTGGATCTGCTGGGATCGGGTCGCAGCTGGGATATCGGAGGCGGACTGGAGGTGACCATCGTTTACAAGGTAAGTTCTTTTGTGTTGCGTCTGTCCTGTTCCCCGCAGGCGCTACAAAGGCACGTATTCTGAGTGTGACCCGTGTTCATTGTTATATGCATGTATTTAAGCATTTCGTACTCCCGAAATCATCAAGGCACAGATCTCAAGATACGTGCGCTGTTGAATTCAGGTGTAGGTCTGCTGTGCTCTACTACACAAGACCCTGCAGGATATGTGGATTATAAATTTGCAAAAGAATGCACAGGAAAATAAAAAAAATATTGAATTAATGTCAACTGTTAATGATAAAGGCATTAATGATAAAACAGTTTTAAAAAACAAAGGTTTTTTTAAAAAAAATTTTTTTTCCATGAAATACAATTACTTGAATGTTGTTAATGTCTACCGAACATAAAATAAATTTTTACAGTTGCTCGCGATTGCAAACACATGTTATAGCATGCATACGGGATTGTCAACACTTCTGATTAGGACTTAGCCTAGCCCCTTAGCTGGAGCAAGAGATAGGCAGAAAAACAAGTAACTTTGAGATGCTCAAAGCTGGAGACGATACGTACAAAATCGACAGATACGTGCTTTGATGAATCAGGTCCATCATGTCAATTCATAATCAATAGTAATAAACTTGACACTAGCTATAAGTTCCACATGTTTTGCCAGCCCAGCTAAAATAAAAATCAAATTTACTCAACTTAATTAAGATTCTGTTTATATTGTTTCCTTCCTGTGCTTTTGTTTTACATAAACAGACTGTAAAAAGAAAACATACCCACGATAAGACATTAATTGCTTCAGGGACCCTTTTTCTGCCTGTTACTTAAACAAGGTTTATTATAACAGTTAGTCATCAATAAGAAACATAAACATTTCAGCCACAGAACTATGTGTGACAGTAATGAGTTGTGTGTCCCTTTTATTGCAATGTTGAATTTTCCTATAGTCTTATAGTCTCTGGATTATTTAAAAAGAATAAAATAAACTTTTGGAGCATGATATATTAAAGCTGTGTTTTGTTTTACAGTGAATCTCTTTAGGCTGAGTGAAAAGTCATTCACTTTAGCTGCTGCTGGAGATAAATCTAACATTCGAGGTCTACCACTTTCCGAGAGCAGGGCATTGGTCTGCAGTCATGACCAAAAGTTTTGAGAATGACACAAGTATTAGTTTTCATAAAGTTTGCGGCTTCATTGTTTTTAGACATTTTTGTCAGATGTTTCTATGGTATACTGAAGTAAAATTACAAGTGTTTCATAAGTGTCAAAGGCTTTTCTTGACAATTACATTAAGTTTATGCAAAGAGTCAATATTTGCAGTGTTGACCCTTTATTTTGAAGACCTCTGCAATTCGCCCTGGCATGCTGTCAATCAACTTCTGGGCCACATACTGACTGATGGCCGCCCATTCTTGGCTAATCAATGCTTGGAGTTTGTCAGAATTTGTGGGTTTTTATTTGTCTACCTGCCTCTTGAGGATTGACCACAAGTTCTCAATGGGATTAAGGTCTGGGGAGTTTCCTGGCCATGGACCCAAAATTTTGATGTTTTGATCCCCGTGCCACTTGGTTATCCCTTTTGCCTCATGGCAAGGTGCTCCATCATGCTGGAAAAGGCATTGTCCTCACCAAACTGTTCTTGGATGGTTAGGAGAAGTTGCTCTTGGAGGATATTTTGATATCATTCTTTATTCATGGCCGTGTTCTTAGGCAAAATTGTGAGTGAGCCCACTCCCTTGGCTGAAAAGCAACCACACGCATGAATGATCACAGGATGCTTTACTGTTGGCATGACACAGGTCTGATGGTAACGCTCACTTTTCCTTCTGCGGACAAGCATTTTTCTAGATGCCCCAAACAATCTGAAAGGGGATTCATCAGAGAATATGACTTTACCCAAGTCCTCAGCAGCCCAATCCCTGTACCTTTTGCAGAATATCAGTCTGTCCCTGATATTCTGATATTTTCCTGGAGAGAAGTGGCATCTTTGCTGGCCTTCTTGACACCAGGCCATCCTCCAAAAGTCTTCACCTCACTGTGCATGCAAATGCACTCACACCTGCCTGCTGCAATTCCTATTCAAGCTCTGCACTGGTGGTGCCCCGATCCCGCACCTGAATTAACTTTAGGAGATGGTAATGGCGCTTGCTGGACGCTCTTGGGCGCCCTGAAGCCTTCTTTACAACTATTGAACCTCTCTCCTTGAAGTTTTCGATGATCCGATAAATGGTTGTTTTAGGTGCAATCTTACTAGCAGCAATATCCTTACCTGTGAAACCCTTTTTGTGCAAAGCAATGATGACTGCACATGTTTCCTTGCAGATAACCATGATTAACAGAGGAAGAACAATGATTTCAAGCACCACCCACCTTTTAAAGCTTCCAGTCTGCTATTCTAACTTAATCAGTATTACAGAGTGATCTCCAGCCTTGTCCTCGTCAACACTGACCTGTGTTAACGAGAGAATCATTGACCTTATGTCAGCTGGTCCTTTTGTGGCATCGCTGAAATGCAGTGGAAATGTTGTTTTTGGGATAAAGTTCATTGTCATGGCAAAGAGGGACTAATTAACTGCAATTCATCTGATCACTCTTCATGACATTCTGGAGTATATGCAAATTGCCATCATAAAAACCGAGGCAACAGATTTTGTGAAAAACTATATTTGTGTCATTCTCAAAACGTTTTGCCATGACTGTATAGGCAAGATTGAAATATGGCACTGACTTAAGACCATTTAAAATAATGCATAGCATTATGTGCCATAGAATTGTATACTCTACTCCCCTGGATGTTTATCAACTTTGTAGATGCAGTGATGACTAAGAAATGAATAATGAGACAGAAGCATGTGCAAAATGCTGTATAAGGGTTACACAATGCCTCAGTGCAGCAAGAAAACAGCAGCACTCACAATATGGTGCAGCTGAGACTTAGGACATTTCATGAGAAGAGAAACACCTGTCACGCTTTTCAACAACAAAAAATGATATTGTTTGTACCATATCGGGTGCGCTGCTGTGATTTTCTATTTACCACCACATTTGTATGACATATACTGAGCACAACATAATACACATACTGCACTGCAAAAACTTGATATACTACATTACCCATACATTGCACATACTTATCTACATAATGCAAATACCATATGCTCTGTTCCCTACACATGCTGCAATGGATAATACACGGCTTCTCTATGTAGCAGCAGAAATGTGGTAAATTACAGTAATAATGTCAAAGAAAATGGATCCCCCCTCCACCCAACTTTCTCTAAGTATGTATGTACAGGATAAATTTCCTCACATGATGCCTAACAGAGTGTCAGTAATAACCTATCCTTCACAACAAACTTATTGTCAGGCCGTTGGCCTACTGAGGACTACAATGAAGGAGGACACTAACCGGTATTAGCACTACTCAACTAGCAGGTGCGGAGTCTAACGTACCCCTGGTATTCACCAGGGACCCCCCACAAGCAGGTTTGGACTTCACTGCACAGGGCACGCAGGTCACGGTCCTACTAGCCAGTTGCCTGTGTAGTGTAGAAGGGTCAGACGGTCCGGGTCAAGCCAATCGGGAATACAAGGTACAAAAGGAGAATCCAGAAGAGTAGTGAACTAGCCAAGGTCGCAGGAGCAATATGGGTCACGTAGATAGGAGGATGGTCGACAAGCCGGGTCACAACGGGAGAGCAGAATCACTGGGAGAATGGTCAGGGAAGTCGGGTAATAACAGGAAAAAACACCAATGGAGGCAGGAACCTGTTACTCTGGCACCCTAATGGCGCCAGAGCCAGGTTTAAAAAGGACAGGCTGGACACTGATTGTAGAGCCAGGGGGGTGGCACACTGTAGAGAAGTAGCGTCCCGTTGCTAGGCAACGTGATGGGGGCAGGGCGCATGTGCCCGACAGGCTGCCTGGCCGGAACCTGCAGCGCATCTGTTGCTAAGCAACAGAGCGCTCGGCCGGAAGACAGGGTCCGTCCCTGTCTGACAGGGAATCAGCGGGGACAGCGCCTGACACTTATTTGGAAAGCTGAAGAATGTCTCTATGTATTGCTCCTCTATCCTTTGTCTTGTTTCCAGTGTTTAGTGCTCGTAGCTCTTTGATATTTCAGCATCCAATCATAGAGAAGCTTACATCAGTCTTTATTCCAACAATAGTTTTTATTAAGGTTTTTTAATTATAGGGTAGATACATACACATGGGGGGGGGTACATTAATATCATACACACATCAATATACATCAGTCTTTAATGTAATTGGCTGCTGAACTGAGTGAGCTGACTGATATATACATAATAAAATCGGCACACAAGGAAGATACAGGAGGAGTTTCTTCAACTTTCTGAAGAGAATACAGTATCTACAGTGAGAATCAATGCATATGAGGGTTACAGTAGGCTCCCTGGGGGCAGTTGCTGGGTTGCTAATGTAAGCTCTCCAAGCCTCGTTACTACACTACGTAGTAGTAGCGACTTTGCAGTGTCGCAGGTATAAAGAATGGAGACACATAGAGGACATCGACTATTGCTGTGGGCTTAACACTGAATTGACCGGTAGAGGGGATATGAGGTGATTTTATTTGGGCAGCAAGGTGGCACAGTGGTCAGCTTTGCTGCTGTTACACACTTACCTGTCCCTGTTCCAGCGCCGCGATCTCCGCTGCTTCCGGGTCTCGGCCGGGCGGTCACATGACACAGCAGGCGGGAAATTCAAAGACGCTCTATAAAAGCTCTGCTCTGACGCCTGGGCAGCGTCAGAGCAACTTCCTCCTGTTCCTGACTAAACGTTTCCTGTGCTTCCCAGTGAACCCTGCTGATCTTCCAGACTCTGTTCCAGTGTACCAGACCAGGCTTGTTTGACCACGTTACCTCTTTGCTCCAAGTGTACCAGACACAGGCTTGATTGACTACGTTGTTTCTCTGCTCCTGTGTACCAGACCCCGGCTTGCTGACCACGTCTAATCTCTGCTTCAGTGTACCAGACCCCGGCTTTCTGACCACGTCTAATCTCTGCTTCAGTGTACCAGACCCCGGCTTTCTGACCACGTCTAATCTCTGCTCCAGTGTACCAGACCCCGGTTTGCTGACAACGGCTTTATCTCCCACATCCTTACCTCTAGAGGTAGACCAGTGGACCGCGACCTGCGTTCCTCCGCAGCAAAGCCCATCCCGCCTTGCGGCGGTTCTTGGTGAACACCAGGGGGTTCGTCAGACTCCGCACCACCGGCCGGCCAGCGCTAATCTAGAGTAAGGCAAGTACTCCATATTTATTACTTATTTACTGCACGTTACAGCTGCATCATAGAGCTGTGGTCATGAGCTTGAATCTGTAATGTGATTGGCGCTATATCAATAAATGATAATAAATATGAGATTTAAGATACTATTCCCTACGGACATGACTTCCCTAGAGGGGTCATACTCCTGCATTCTTAAAGCAGTCTTTCATTTGTTTGTGTGTATATATATATATATATATATATATATATATATATATATATATATATATATATATATATATATATATATATATATATATATATGCACACATATGTATCCATGCTGTAGTTCTGGGCCTGCCTCTCTCTCTCTCTGACACCGTCCTGGTTCCCGCTGACCACCTTTTTTCTCTGGTTTCTGCCATTCTTATTACATGACTTAGCCATCTCAGCTTACTTGCTTTTATTATGGACATTATGTCTGGTTTGTTATACAGATCCCTCAATTCATCATTCCTTCTAATTCTCCAGAGGTCTCCCTCATCTGTAGGGCTCAAAATAATATTAATAGCTTCCTCTCCCATCTCCTTAGGAGTCCGGTGGCCATTGTCCAGCATTCTGAGCCATAGGTCACTACTGGCCTCACCACAGTACATGGTCAGCTTTAGGTTTCTATTAAGACTGTGGGCTAGATTTACTAAGCTGCGGGTTTGAAAAAGTGGGGATGTTGCCTATAGCAACCAATCAGATTCTAGCTGACATTTTGTAGAAAGCACTAAATAAATGAAAGCTAGAATCTGATTGGTTGCTATAGGCAACATCCCCACTTTTTCAAACCCACAGCTTAGTAAATCTAGCACTGTGTGTCTTAAAGACTTTCTGCAGAGCCAGGTAACTCCTATTACCTGCTGCTATTCTAGTCTTGATCTCTTCTCCCATATTATTATCCTCTTTAATAAGTAATCTAAAATATTTAAAGCTTTGACACCATACATATTTAGTTGCATTTTTGATGGACCACCTTCTGTCTGTCTACTCCTAGATGAAAGCGTATATTGGATTTTGGAACGATTAACTTTTAGTCCTTTTTGAAGAGCAGATAGTGTGTCTCTTTTAGCAGAGAACATCTTATAACTAAATTTTACAACTAACATTCAGATGAACAGCAATTGAAAATATAATGCCATATTGAAAGTTCTGTTAAGGTATTAAAACTGCTACATACTGTATATATGTGTGAATATTATTGGTAGGTAATTTAAATAGGCAACTTATTTAGGTTTAGCAGTCCTTTAATTAGTATACTCTAGGTCATTACAATATGATAAATGAAGCAGTTATCAGTGTATCTTACAGACAAACATACCCAGTAGTCCACTTAACCAACCACTCAACATTCTCCTTCAGTTTAAAGGGCAAAATATAATTTATGACATTCATTTCTTTATTCAATTTATAGGTAACACTGAAACAAACTGTAAGCTTCACCTGCTAAATTCTTTATACTTAGTCACATATTGTCAGTGACATTTTTATTAACACAAGTCGAATAATACTCTTGACACGCTAAAAACTAATTCCCACTTGAGGAAATGAACTGCCAACGTGCATAAAATATGATAAGTACATTAAACTCACAGCAGAAAAACAAAGACATGATCACATACAAGGTGTATTTGAAACTGTGCTAGGGGATGTCACTGTCACCATACCTTGGGGGCAATTTTACCTTTGAACTGCGGTAACTAAAGTCAAGTCCAGCTGGACAACTGCTAGTTGCATCTATTTTTGTGAAAACATGCCAGTTTGTCAGCAGCACGCATAGCTTTTCCAGGTTAAAATATTTATCTACCAACATCCAAAATATAGATTTTTATTTGCAGAATGAGGTTATATAAATTAAATTCAAGGGGTAAAGAGGTGGGATGACACCATGTAGGTGCATGTCCTTTTTTCAGGAGCATTTTTATCCCATTTCAATGGGACACCTTTTCTCCCTTTCTGGTGCTCTTATTAAGGGAAAGCACATTTTTGGACCACTTAATCATTGCAATAACAAACTTCAAAATGTATAAAAAACATATATTAACTAGGAAAGTCAGGGGACATAGGGACCGTATTACAAGACATAAATGAGGATGACTGCATTTTTTTAGAAAGAAATGTAAAGGTTTAAATTAATGAAGGGTGTGATCCTCAAGCTGCAGTAAGTGTGGAATTAGAAGTGATGCTTTTCTGTAGTGGCCATGGAGAAATTAATGTACTACATGCACAATAGAGGTCATGGGCTATATTTAATAAACTGCGAGTTTGAAAAAGTGGAGATGTTGTCTATAGCACCAATCAAATTCTAGGGCCTGATTCATTAAGGATCTTAACTTAAGAAACTTCTTATTTCAGTCTCCTGGAAAAAACCATGTTACAATGCAAGGGGTGCAAATTAGTTTTCTGTTTTGCACATAAGTTAATTACTGCCTGTTTTTTCATGTAGCACACAAATACTTGATAGCTTATTTGTACACTGAAATTTAAAGTTGATATCTGTGTGCTACATGAGAAAACAGGCAGTATTTAACTTTTGTGCAAAACAGAATACTAATTTGCACCCCTTGCAATTGTAACATGGTTTTGTCCAGGAGACTGAAATAAGAGGTTTCTTAAGTTAAGATCCTTAATGAATCAGGCCCCTAGTTATCATTTATTTAATACATTCTACAAAATGACAGCTAGAATCTGATTGGTTGCTATAGACAACATCTCTACTTTTTCAAATGCACAGTTTAGGAAATATACCCCCATGTATTAAATCAGGTATGGGCTCCATGGCTGTTCACTGGGAACAGTTCTCATCTCTCTGCCTTTTGTCCCCCTACACTGATCTATGCACTGTGAGAAACTCACCACTAATAATCTATCCTACTATGTAGTTACATTGAGGTGAGCTGACAAGATCATTGTCCTCATCCTTCCATTAGTCCTGTACTGGTACCCCACTCCCCCACCATACACTCATTTCCTATACACCCTAAAGTCATGTTTTTCAAATTCTTAAAAATATGTTTATATTTTATTATAGCTTAGTTCTTAGATGACCCTTTGGGGCATATTCAATTGGCCGCGTTACTTTTAACTGTAACGCGACCTGCGCATTATTACCATTATTACGATAGTTCTAACGCCGGCTTTTTGCTCGCAGCTCCCTGAAAGCCAGGCTAAAACTACCGTAATAACGGTAATAGTTTTAGCGCAGGGGTACATCGGGGGGAATTGAATACCCCCCTTTGTTTAGTCATTTTAAGACATTTCATTTTAGACTCTGGAACTCTTTGCCTTGCTTGTTTATTTATTTACCATTTAGATACTTTACTTTATGTCCTTGTTATATGTTTAACCAATCAAAATTAAAAAATTCTTAAAAAAAAAAAAAAAAGCACCTGAAGCAAATGTAAAAAAGCACAGGAAGTATGGGTAGTCATGCAAGGTTCCATTTCAGTATCCAGTTCTACCACGTTGTATTAAAGCATTGGTTTCTCTTATTTATTTTTGTCATCAGTTAGGGGGGGAATCAATTGCCCACGTTACTGCCAAAAGTAATGCGGCCTGCGCACTATTACTGTTACTACGGTAATAGTGTTCTCCATTACAGAAATCCGGGTTAAAATGACTGTATTAACAGTAATAGAGCACAGGCCATGTTACTTTCAGCAGTAATGCGGAAAATTGAATTCCCCCTTATAATGAAAATATTTAGACCCCTCTACCAAGAAAGACAGGGTAAAAAAAAAAAACCTGTAACAGATGAAAATCTCAAATGCTGACTACATGTCTAATGTGGAGGGGTGCAGAGGGCGACCAACACAGAAATTTGGGAATTACAACACCAGGTTCAAAGTCTGGATTGTTAAATACTGTATGTGAGTAAATACGAACGGTGTAGGGTGTCAGTTTTGTTTCCTGAATCAGCTACAATTGTTATTCCACTACCTTATGCATCAATTGTTACCCACATCTATTGGATTGTAAGATTATTTGGACAGGGTCATCTTTACCTTCTGTCTCATGTCATTGTATGTTATTTATTTGTGTCACGATCCCTGCAATGTACAATAGTGTGTAACATGTTGGTGCTTTATAAATAAAGGATAATAGTTAATTTAGCAGTATCTAGTCTAGTAAAGTACTAAATAGTTTGTAGAACTGAACAGTTAAGTTGTTGGGGCTCAGACCTTTGCCAGAGGAAGAGGACTTGACACATTCCCCAGTTTTTATCCATAAATGGTGTATTTAGCTGCTCCACCTTATCTAAAGGAAGGGAAGAAAGGCCACAATACATTAATGTAAGCTGAAATGTTGTTACCTAAATCAGGTAAAATAGATTACTGACTTTCCCGTTACTGTTGTAGAAGTTAGTGTAGGTGTAGGTGTTCCAGAAGATAACGGCTCTTTCTTCTGGTCTATTTACCAGCATCCCTCTGTCATAAAGGTAACCCAGAACTTCTGATGTATTTTATGGTTTCCCAATGAATAGGCAGGTCAGACGGACACAAGAAATGGTTTGTTATAAAATCAGAAATGGCCTGTTTGATTGTTTCACCACAGACAATATCCCGAAGGAGCACATAATTCAGTTTTCCATTCCAAGCGAGAGGTGGCATAAAAAGAGTGATTGTGGATTATTATTATTACCATTTATTTATATAGTGCCACTAATTCCGCAGAGCTGAACAGAGAACTCACTCACATCAGTCCCTGCCCATTGGAGCTTAGAGTCTAAATCCCCTAACATGCACACAGACAGACAGACAGAGACAGACACACAGACTAGGGTCAATTTGATAGCGGCTAATTAACCTACCAGTATGTTTTTGGAGTGTGGGAGAAAACCGGAGCACCCGGAGGAAACCCACGCAAACACGGGGAGAACATACAAACTCCTCACAGATAAGGTCATGGTCAGGAATTGAACTCATGACCCCAGTGCTGTAAGGCAGAAGTGCTAACCACTTAGCCACCGTGGATAGGAAATTTGGGTCTATTGCGGGGTAATTAAACAGTACAGCCTACTTTAAGAGTTGTGCAAAGATCCTTAACTTGGGTATGGAGGATCCTATGGGCAACCACCAGTTGGAGAGCATGTAAGACCTTCTGTAAGTTATGGATGCTGAATAATAATCAACTCACCAACACAATGAGGTGTCCAATAACCAAGAACCTATAGCACCCTTATTGGATATGATGTTCACACAAGAGCTGTGGAGAGAGTGGAAGCTCAAAATGGAAATGTCAATTAAGTAATGTCAGTAGACAGATGCAGCTTCATATAATATAGCTGCAACTCTAATCAGTTAAGTACTTTCAACTCAAAGGGTCAGTGTGTAGTTAGCTAATCAGCTAGAGACCAGCCCCTCTACACCTGCCAGAGATATACTTCCTGACAGGTGTATCTGCAGCTGCATCCAGTTCCACTTGAATTGTAAGTATGTGAAATGCTCTTACTGTACACAGCATACACTTGTCATCAAAGTCCAGTTTGTTTATTCTCTAAATTAACTAGGTAGACCCTGATATCTTAAATGTATTTGATCTAGGCCTATATAATGAGTATAGCACTGCATTAAGAAAAGAGACAGGTAAGATTGCCAACTTGTTGCAAATCTTATTTAATTCAGCAATGGTCTTCATACAGGCCTATTCCCTACTTGATATGAGTGCTTCTATATATTTTTCTAAAAGCATTCACCAGTATGTTTTAATTTCCCAATGTGTTTCTGATTCATCGGAACTATCCAAGAATTGTGACTTCTCAGTGTCCTTGGGGGAAGGAGTCATCAGTGCTATGAGTCTATGAATTTGGGACTGCTGGGTCCTGCTAGTCACCTTTCTGAAAATTTCTACCATCTTACAGTGTATGTTTGTCTGGGAAACCTTATTTTTGAAGAATTTTCTGACTCTGGCATATGGGTCTTGGTGATTTTTTTGCACTTGTTCCTCCCCAATTTGCACAGATATGAAAGGCTTGGCTAAAATGTGGGAGTTCTAAAGAAATGCAGCCTTGCACAATCAAGAACCAGTCATACCCCGGCATTGTCTTTAATAATCATTAATAACACAATGTATTTTTTTTTTAGAACAACACAGGATACGGAATGAAACAAATGAAGAAATGTCAGGCATCACTGACTAAATATCATCAGTTGAAATAACCTACTCTTACCAGTAAAAAACAGAAGAGACCCCTACATTGAAGGTATTTCCTTTGATGTCTGTTTGTTACAGTCCATAAATAAATAGAATTGCACTTAAGGAAACTCAAGTGAACTAAGATAAATATTGACTAAACATTATAAAGCTAATATTAAAGTTGGACAGCTTAGTAGAATTTGATGTTAATAGATCATTAACAATGTGATTTTGCAGCAATGTAAATGTGTAGGGATACAGTTTTTTAATCACCTTCTTAGTGGTTGAAAAATCAATATCCATTAATTACAACTTCAAACTGCAAAATCAAGGCAAGTAATTCTTTCTTGTTGTGGATTATAAAGTAGCAGAGTTCTGCATCGTAAAATAATTCATTCTTGAAAAGTTAAAACACTGCAAACACTAACTATTTTAAGGCTTGGTTAAGTCATTATAGTGTGACCGTGTGAGGGGATCAGATACCATCTCTTGGGGTAGATGGCGGTAAACAGCAGCAATGATGTCACACAAGTCCAGGGATTTTAGTACAACTAGCCACAGGCAGTTTTATTTAAGCAACAAAAATAAAAGATAACTTCAAAATAAAGACCTTGCCATCTGGCTCTAACTAAACATATGTCAAGTTTGACTACCAAACTAAAGTAAAACATAAACAGTGCAGTATGGTTCAGTCGCAGGCAAAGTAGCAAGGTATCAATGTTTCCTCTCATTGCAACTCACCAGCATCAGTCCCCAAGCAGCAAGAGAGACTGTGCTGAGAAGCAGATTTTTACCTGCACTGCTCAGGTGCACGTCCTAATTAGCAGCAGGTTAGCAGGTCACCTAAAAAACCCGGCTACAGGCCTAATAGATGGATCCCAATCTACTCTTTCCATCCATAATCCCCTGGACCCTTTACGGCTTTTCCAGAAGCCTTAGCAGCTCACAGCTACTACAAACACACATTCTCCTGGGGTTTTAAAAGCATTATGTTTGAAATCTACACTTCACCTTTGATTCTGTCACAATAGTTATGTAAAAAGTTTGGTTAATGTGTATATAAGTAATATTTTAATATTAATTTGGGTCTGTAGACTAGAGGTTCAAGCATAGGCTTGTTTTTACATGAGAATTCACTTGTTTTCACTGAAATTGTTATATTCTATGTACATACATACTCTATATATATAATATATACAGTGCTTGAAGTGGGCAGGTATACGGTGGTATGCCATACCACCACTTCCCCTACTGCCTTCACTGATTCTTTCTCTCTCCCTCCCTCTCTCTCTCTCTCTGTCTCTCTCTCTCTCTCTATTTATATACACATACAGGCACATATATACATATCCACTGATCAACCACAATATTAAAATCATCTGCCTAATATTGTGTAGGTCCCCCTCTTGCCGCCAAAACAGCCCTGACCCATCGGGACATGGACTCCACAAGATCTCTGAAGGTGTCCCATAGTATCTGGAACTAAGACATTAGCAGCAGATCCTTTAAGTCCTGTAAGTTGTAAGGTGGGGCCTCCATGGCTTGGATTTGTTTTTCCAGCACATCCCAAAGATGCTCCATCAGATCAAGATATGGGGAAATTGGTGGCCAAGTCAACACCTTGAACTCTTTGTCATGTTCCATGTTCTTCAAACCATTCCTGAACAATTTTTGTAGTGTAGCGTATTATCAAAAACCAGAAGCACAATAAGGCACCAAAGCGCAATCCGGGAGAGTAGTCTAAGAGTAAGCCGCGTCAAACCAAATGTGATGCAGGAGACAGGAACAACAGGAAGTGCTGGAGCAGGTAGTGAAACCAATACTCTGGCGCCTCAGTGGTCCCAGAGGCTGCTATTTAAGGAGGAAGGTGAGCCCTGATTGGGCAGCAAGTTTTTGGCTGTGCCATTGCTAGGCAATGGGACGCGACCAATGGAAAAGACAGGCGGACATCTCCTGCACCCTGTGTCAGTGCGGAGACGGTGCCTAAAAATCAGTAGATCTGAGAAAAATATTTCCTCATGCTGAATTTGGTCTTTAGTGTTCCCAGCCTTAACTCCGCCACATCACAACGAATTGTCCATTGTCATCCCAGCTCTTTTCATAGACTATAAATTCAACAAAATGCAATTGTACAAATGCACTGTGGAATGGAGAAGCGAAAGCTGAACTTGAAGATGTATCTCTGGAACTGCCAAACTCTGCAAAATGGCCTGAAACAGGAATTGCGCAAATTGTTGCTGTGATTTTGCTTACCTCTATTACACAGGGACATTACTGCATCATGGTTAGTCACTTTAGATAACAATGTTGGATTTTCTTTACACATAATCTAGTGTGGAACTCCTCTCCTACCTTTCTGATGAGTTAAAAGATGCATTAAACTAGAAAATTGAGTTTTATGGGAGAAACCTTGAATGGTTTGTTCACTTGCAAGCAAGTGGGATAACTACACCACTGCATGTCATTACCCTTCTCCTTTGCACTTACCCAACAATATTATAGTAATATTCCCTTACGGCTACAAAAAATTTTTTTTGGGGGGGGGGGGGAAGTGGTGTGCTCCCTATAGCCTTTATCACAGAATAGACACATGTTACACTTCTTCTGAGACTCACTGCTCACAGAATAGAACAAAAAAGCTGTGTTGAACATAATCTATATTTCAGTAGTGTATCTGGCATTCAGAGAAAGTGTCTTCCATGTAAACAGTATAAACACAGATGCTACTAAGTGAAATAACATAAGTCTGGAAGTAATGTTACCTCTAGCAATCTCTTGTATTAGTCAGTCCATTTCCAGAATGCTCAAGATAGGTTAAATGAAGAACAATCTTGAAAAATAAATAAACAAATAATAGAAATAAAGGGAACTTTCACTGATTAATAATAGAGTATGCCTTATAATAACATAGGGATCTAGCTGTGGACCTTATAAAACTTTGCTGTTTGGAAACTCTGTTGCAGCTCTCTTTAATATGAACTAAATACTCACATTATATTCTAAGTATGACAGAGGTTGACTCTCGCACACTACTCTACAATAGGGCTACTGTGATTCACAAATGGCAAAATGCAAACCTATAGCATAAATGCTTTGTTGTGATGCTTTGTGCCTACTTTTGGGCAAATGAACACAATTTTATAGGGCAACTCATAGATTTGTGAGCCAAGATGGCAGCATTTCTAGGAATGCACCAATTGATAAGAGAAGTTAAGCAAATTGGAGTTGCTCTTTATGGAGTCCAGATTATGAGTATTTGTCACGGATACAAACAGAAGTACAGCTAGGAGTCACGAATATGGTGAAAACACTCTGTGTTTATTTGCAGACAAGTATAATAACAGGGAGTCAGGAGTAGTGGTAATTACCAGGTGCAGGCTGATGCAGGAAATAATATAAATGTCCAGAAACAAGCAGGTACACAGCTAATGCAGGGAAGCAGGGGTATGAACAGATTCCAGGCAGCATAAACCAGAGGAGCAAGGCAGGAGGAAGAATCCACAGGTAACACATGATATGACATCAGAATAGGACAACAATAACCAGCCATGTGTGCTGGGGAGGAACAGGTATATGTATGGGAAATGAGGACACACCCAGGTGCATGGGATGATTGGAAAACGGGTTAACCCCTAATGCAACATAAAAGGCACAATAGCAGCACCTCTGGTGATCAGAGGTACTGCTGCAATATATGAAAAGAAACACACAAAATGAACAAATAGTAAAGTCCAAATGTCCAGGAGGCAAGGACTGCCAAGCAAAGCAGTATGCTGTATACAGATCGTTACAGCATTAGAGTGCCTACTTTTGCAACAATATGGAAAGACAAGAATATTATGGGATGAGATTATTTAAATGAGGTACGAGGGGGGGGGGGGTGAAGGTGCTTCTGGCTTTGTGAAAGGACTCGATTTTTTATGACGCCTTTTTGGTATCATCCTATAATTTGAATAGGAAGCATTTTGCCCATTCCAGTTGTACTTCTGTGAGAAAGAGTATTTTTAGGTACGGTTCAACAGCCTTCAAAGACACAAAGTTACATAGTTACTTTTCATAGATGAAAGGACACAGGTACATCAAGCTCAACCTTATAAACCCATACAATCTAATTACAAATGTAATAAAGATAGTCTTGATGTCCCATCAACTACGTGATAATTTATGACATAAATGAAGCTAAAACAAACATTACTTTAAGATAAATGGAAAACTGTAAATGACGTAATGCTGTGGTCTTAAAGCAGTAGCAGGTTGAACTTTGAAGTAACATTTCTGTCTTTCGACCATACGCTTTTTCAGGTGGTTGAAAGCAAACCCAAAACGCTAAACACTGATCAGTTTACTGGGGGTAAATCCAAGCTCCATGAAGTGGGTGTGCACCTTGAAATACGCTAGAGTGACAAGTAGGAGTACATAACGAGGCTTTGTGCATCTACACTTTGTGCACCTCGTACGTGACTCTTTGAGTGTCCTAAGAAGTTCAGTCGCAATTAATTATATAGATATACTGTATAAATAAAAATATCACCTTTCATACATACACCCATATACACATATATTATTTATTTACATGTGTTGAAAAATGAAGATGCTGTCTTTACTTACCGCATACTGTGAAAGAAGCATTTTCCATATTCCTCTGCAATGGGCTGTTTAAGGCATAAGACTAGATTATTCTGCAATATGTAAAAGAACAACAAAGCTGCCCATATATCTGACCAGATCAGGAAGTGAGTTTGAAGTTGGATGTATGTAGTTTGATTTTATCCGTGTGTGTGAGCCATTTATTATGTAAAAATGTAAAATATCAGTCTAATGGTAGCTTTATCCAAGCATTTGAAAAATGCCCTAACGAGAAACATATGCCAAAGCACAATGTGTCCAAGTTCCACAACATTAAGTACAAGGACACTAGGGTAACCTTTTCTAAAGAAGGTGATATCATTTCACTTCATCAGAAAGGATGTTTTTACTTATTTTTTGTTGTTATTTTTTTTTTAAAAATCCAGGTTACATCCCTGAGGTCAAAGCCAAGAACTATTTTCTTAAATAAAACACAGAAGGGCTTCAAAACTTTTTTTTTAAAGCCTACAGGAAGCCCATAAAACCTGCACAAAGGAATGGAAATAACATGCTTTGCTATGTTTTAATTTATAAAAAGAAAGTGCTGTTGTTCAGTGGTATATATTACTTGAACATACAATTGTATATATTGAATATATTTAGATTATTTACTTACCAACACAACGCAGCAATAAAGTAGACTGTGTATATAGCCAATATTTGGCAATAGTTTTTTAACTTATTAATAGTGTAGTAATTACCAAAAAAGAGACTCCTTACTCCAGGCTGAAGTCCAGCCTGACAACTTTCTCAGCTGTTTAGGCCATATTTTCGACAGCGTAAAACTGGTCAATAGTTTTTGCAAGGTCTTCAAATGACTGAGGGGCAATCTGAAGTACCTATCTCTGTAATTCCCAACTTAGAAATCAACCATTGCTAGTGGAACCTAATAATCTGACCAATGTATTTCGGTCGGGCTCCAACCAACTCTTTGTTAATTTTGTCAGGTCTGCCAGTTGGGTACGCATTGCAGATCCCGGTCTAAACCACCAGTCATAAAATCATTGCACCTTCTTGGGCGCTGTCACCCCTATTGTGCAAAATTTGCAGCCTTTAGTTGCTGAAAGACTACTGCATGGTCTTTGGACACATCCATATAGGCCCACTGAGCTTCCCTGTCAAATAGGAGACAGTTACGCCACCCATTCTCTTAATGGCCACTTAAGCTGAGTTACCGTCCTTTCAAACAATAACAAAAATGCCTCAACATTGTCCGAGGATGTCATCTTTTGCAAGACAGCCAAGGCGATGGCTAGCATTTGGCCCTGCTGGGCCTGCTGTGTGGCGGCCACATTGTTTAATGCTTGCAGGATTTCCTCCATCTTGCTATCCAAGCTGGTCGAATAACAAAGCTGCGCCTCCCTTAACATACACTGACAAGTCAATTCCTGATTTGCAGTCTTTTAACTAGCAGCAGTTGCTACACAATGCAAAGAAAACAAAAAGGAATAGCTGTTATAGATCCCACTGCTTCCTGACACACTAACTACGCCTACAAGCCCTCGCTATTGTCCGGCTGCTAATCAGTGTCAGAGGCCCCACCCACCAGATCCCACAATCCTTTTATTCACAAACACACACCACAGCAACCACACCCATGCCATGCACTTGTGTGTAAACTCCATCCTCAAGGTAACAGCAGGATCATTAACCCTGTCTGTAGCATTTCCTGCTGGACAAGACCTATTCTGGTTACCTTTTTCACAATAGATAGGGTACCCATTTGTCCTGGCTCTTCCCCATTATCGTATTGGTATTTATGCATAACTCAGACTTAATTCCTACCACAGAATATGTTGACACACATTTACAAGGAGTTTTAATATGACTGCGTAAAGAGCAAATCTTGTGCAATGTGTCTATTTTTCTGTGTGTACATTAATATAGCCTAGGGGGGCTAAAATTAGCAGTTTTGATTATAAAACTTTTCACTAAATAGTTGCAAAAATACGATGTGATTAACATTATGGGCAATTGAAAAGGAAGCTCTGAAAATGTTAGGTAGTAAGTTACAAACAGGATCTAAGTAATGTGGATATTTAACAAACTTATGCAGCTCCTAAGCCTGCAGTTTTCTGAATTGTACTACTGTAGCTGTTGAGAGTAGGGATGTGCACCGGCGACTTTTGAGGTCTCGTGTTTTGTGTTTTGGATCCGGATTTTCGTTATTTTTGAGGTTCGGATTTGTCTCGCAAAACACTTGACGAAAGGTCTCGGTTCGGATTTAAGGTATTGGATTCGGATTTTTTTGGAAAAAAACATAAAAAGTTTAAAAATCAAGTTTTTGGGCTTATTTTCACTCCTAGGCTATTATTAACCTCAATAACATTCAATAACAAGCATTTCCACTAATTTACAGTGTATTGTGAACACCTCACAATATAGTTATTAGTCCAAAACGTTGCAACAAGGTATCTTTCTGGACTGCGTAGAGGAGTGGGTCACCACAATATATATTAAAAACCCTGAACTTTTATGATTCGCACCAATAATTGTACCTGGACTGCGTAGAGGAGTGGGTCACCACAATATCTTAAAAACCCTGAACTTTTATGATTCGCACCAATAATTGTACCTGGACTGCGTAGAGGAGTGGGTCACCACAATATCTTAAAAACCCTGAACTTTTATGATTCGCACCAATAATTGTACCTGGACTGCGTAGAGGAGTGGGTCACCACAATATATTAAAAACCCTGAACTTTTATGATTCGCACCAATAATTGTACCTGGACTGCGTAGAGGAGTGGGTCACCACAATATCTTAAAAACCCTGAACTTTTATGATTCGCACCAATAATTGTACCTGGACTGCGTAGAGGAGTGGGTCACCACAATATATTAAAAACCCTGAACTTTTATGATTCGCACCAATAATTGTACCTGGACTGCGTAGAGGAGTGGGTCACCACAATATCTTAAAAACCCTGAACTTTTATGATTCGCACCAATAATTGTACCTGGACTGCGTAGAGGAGTGGGTCACCACAATATCTTAAAAACCCTGAACTTTTATGATTCGCACCAATAATTGTACCTGGACTGCGTAGAGGAGTGGGTCACCACAATATATTAAAAACCCTGAACTTTTATGATTCGCACCAATAATTGTACCTGGACTGCGTAGAGGAGTGGGTCACCACAATATATTAAAAACCCTGAACTTTTATGATTCGCACCAATAATTGTACCTGGACTGCGTAGAGGAGTGGGTCACCACAATATCTTAAAAACCCTGAACTTTTATGATTCGCACCAATAATTGTACCTGGACTGCGTAGAGGAGTGGGTCACCACAATATATTAAAAACCCGGAACTTTTATGATTCGCACCAATAATTGTACCTGGACTGCGTAGAGGAGTGGGTCACCACAATATCTTAAAAACCCTGAACTTTTATGATTCGCACCAATAATTGTACCTGGACTGCGTAGAGGAGTGGGTCACCACAATATCTTAAAAACCCTGAACTTTTATGATTCGCACCAATAATTGTACCTGGACTGCGTAGAGGAGTGGGTCACCACAATATATTAAAAACCCTGAACTTTTATGATTCGCACCAATAATTGTACCTGGACTGCGTAGAGGAGTGGGTCACCACAATATATTAAAAACCCTGAACTTTTATGATTCGCACCAATAATTGTACCTGGACTGCGTAGAGGAGTGGGTCACCACAATATCTTAAAAACCCTGAACTTTTATGATTCGCACCAATAATTGTACCTGGACTGCGTAGAGGAGTGGGTCACCACAATATATTAAAAACCCTGAACTTTTATGATTCGCACCAATAATTGTACCTGGACTGCGTAGAGGAGTGGGTCACCACAATATCTTAAAATCCCTGAACTTTTATGATTCGCACCAATAATTGTACCTGGACTGCGTAGAGGAGTGGGTCACCACAATATCTTAAAAACCCTGAACTTTTATGATTCGCACCAATAATTGTACCTGGACTGCGTAGAGGAGTGGGTCACCACAATATATTAAAAACCCTGAACTTTTATGATTCGCACCAATAATTGTACCTGGACTGCGTAGAGGAGTGGGTCACCACAATATATTAAAAACCCTGAACTTTTATGATTCGCACCAATAATTGTACCTGGACTGCGTAGAGGAGTGGGTCACCACAATATCTTAAAAACCCTGAACTTTTATGATTCGCACCAATAATTGTACCTGGACTGCGTAGAGGAGTGGGTCACCACAATATATTAAAAACCCTGAACTTTTATGATTCGCACCAATAATTGTACCTGGACTGCGTAGAGGAGTGGGTCACCACAATATCTTAAAAACCCTGAACTTTTATGATTCGCACCAATAATTGTACCTGGACTGCGTAGAGGAGTGGGCACTGGGCACCACAATAAAATATATAAAAAACCTTCAACAGATCTGCATTACACTACACATACGGCTGCTCCTCCATCCTCTCCATCATATACATGTTGGAGTTTTAGCGTGTGACAACCTCTTGTTTTTGATAATGTCAGTGCATTTGGAATATTTTTCAATTTGCCCCACACCACTGAATGTACTTTATCTATGATACGCAATACGCATCTATCTATCTTGACTGCGTAGTGTGGTGGCCCCGGTACACAATTTGGTACCGAGGCCACAATATAATTAAAAAACCCTCCACGTGTCTGAATTCCACCAAACAAGTATCTGGACTGCATAGTGGGGTGGCCCCGGTACCCAATTTGATACCGGGGCCACAATACCTCCTCCAAACATGCTACAGACAATTCGTCATTGAGAGACCCCAGACAGACAGGGTCGAAGTGTTATTGTTTGACTTTGTAAACCCAAAAAAATGTCCCTGTTGCACATAGTCGTGCAATGAAGACTGACTTTTTCATTTAAAGGCACGATCTTTAAAGTGTAGTGTTTGTAAGTCTAAGTCATATTATACTTTTGGTAAAATTGGTTTATTTTGTTCCTCTTTATGGTAATTAATTAGTAATAGAATTAAAGTAGGAAATAGAATTAAATAGAATTAAAGTAGGAAATAGAGTGGTATAGAGTTGTAGTGTGGTATAGATAGAGTGGTCCACACAATATAATAATAAAACCCTCAACTGGTCTGAATTCCACCAAACAAGTATCTTGACTGCGTAGTGTGGTGGCCCCGGTACACAATTTGGTACCGGGGCCACAATACCTCCTCCAAACATGCTACAGACAATTCGTCATTGAGAGACCCCAGACAGACAGGGTCGAAGTGTTATTGTTTGACTTTGTAAACCCAAAAAAATGTCCCTGTTGCACATAGTCGTGCAATGAAGACTGACTTTTTCATTTAAAGGCACGATCTTTAAAGTGTAGTGTTTGTAAGTCTAAGTCATATTATACTTTTGGTAAAATTGGTTTATTTTGTTCCTCTTTATGGTAATTAATTAGTAATAGAATTAAAGTAGGAAATAGAATTAAATAGAATTAAAGTAGGAAATAGAGTGGTATAGAGTTGTAGTGTGGTATAGATAGAGTGGTCCACACAATATAATAATAAAACCCTCAACTGGTCTGAATTCCACCAAACAAGTATCTTGACTGCGTAGTGTGGTGGCCCCGGTACACAATTTGGTACCGAGGCCACAATATAATTAAAAAACCCTCCACGTGTCGGAATTCCACCAAACAAGTATCTGGACTGCATAGTGGGGTGGCCCCGGTACCCAATTTGATACCGGGGCCACAATACCTCCTCCAAACATGCTACAGACAATTCGTCATTGAGAGACCCCAGACAGACAGGGTCGAAGTGTTATTGTTTGACTTTGTAAACCCCAAAAAATGTCCCTGTTGCACTTGCACATAGTCGTGCAATGAAGACTGACTTTTTCATTTAAAGGCACGATCTTTAAAGTGTCAGAAAGAGAGAGAAGACACAGGAGAGGAGAGTTGTAGCTAGGGACCTGGGGTGGAAGCTCCCAGGCTCCCCCAGCATTGCCTGGAAGTCTGAGCGTGGTGACTGAGCCAGGGCAAGGAATGTGTGCCCTGGATGAGGGGGAGAACTCCATGCCACTATAGTGAACCCAAGAGAGAGGGGGACACTGCACATGGAAGAGGCCCTGGAGTGAGGGCTGCTACAAGAGGCATGGTAGCTGTAGTGTCAGATCCTGAGGCTGAGAGTACACAGAGTGACGTGTCAGAGCACAGGAGACATTATCCCCGCAGAGGAGGGATGAGCTGCAGTTGAGAGGTATGTTGTTGAAATAGGACATGCACACTTTAACAAACCAATCATTTCAGCGACAGGGCCTACGAAACAACTTTGACTGAAATGATTGGTTTGTTTGGGCCCCCACACCAAAAAAGCTATTCATCTCTCCCTGTACAGACTAAACAGGCTCTACTGAGGCAAGATGTCGTCCTCATCCTCAACCTCTGATTCCTCTCCCCCTACAGTGTGTACTTCCTCCTCATCACACATTATCAATTCGTCCCCGCTGGACTCCACAACCACAGGTCCCTCTGTAGTATCTGGAGGGCAGTGCTGTACTTCATTGAGGAATTGATTATTCATTTTTATAAACATCATTTTTTCAACGTTGTGAGGAAGCAACCTCCTTCGCCGCTCACTGACCAGGTTCCCCGCTGCACTAAAAACTCTTTCCGAGTACACACTGGAGGGGGGACAACTCAGGTAAAATAGAGCCAGTTTGTACAGGGGCTTCCAAACTGCCTTTTTTTCCTGCCAGTAACAATATGGACTGTCTGACATGTCTACTTGGATGGTGTCAGCAAAGTAATCATCCACAATTTTTTCTATTGTGACAGCATCCAATGCAGCGACAGTAGACATGTCTGCAATGGTTGGCAGGTCCTTCAGTCCGGACCAGATGTTATCAGCATCCCCGCCAGTGCCTCTTTTGGGAAAACTGAGCTTTTTCCTCGCAGCCATAGATGTGGAAGAAAATGAGGGTGGAGCTGTTGGCATGTCACGGTCCTCTTCAGAGGACAATCTCCTGACCAGCAGGTCTTTGCACCGCTGTAGACTTGTGTCCGCCGGAAACAGAGACACAACATACGCTTTAAACCGAGGATCGAGCACGGTGGCCAGAATGTATTCCTCTGACTTTAAAAGAGTGACCACCCTCGGATCCTGGCAAAGCGTACGAAGGGCTACATCCACAAGAGCTACATGCTTGGTGTAATCGCAATGGCTTACCAGCTCCTCCCTCACTTTCTCCAGCTGCTTCTGCAACAGCCTGATCAGGGGAATGACCTGACTCAAGCTGGCAGTGTCGGAACTGACTTCTCGTGTGGCAAGTTCAAATGGCTGCAGAACCTTGCACAACACGGAAATCAGTCTCCACTGCGCTTGACTGAGGCGCATCCCCACTCCTTTGCCTATGTCGTAGGTGGCTGTGTAGGCCTGAATGGCCTTTTGCTGCTCCTCCATCCTCTGCAGCATATAGAGGGTGGAGTTCCAGCGCGTCACAACCTCTTGTTTGAGGTGATGGCAGGGCAGGTTCAAGCTTTTTTGATGTGCCTCTAGTCTGCGGTAGGCACTGGCTGAATGCCGAAAGTGTCCAGCAATTTTGCGGGCCACCGCAAGCATCTCCTGCACACCCCTGTCACTCTTGAGGTAATGCTGCACCACCAAATTAATGGTGTGGGCAAAACATGGGACGTGCTGGAAATTGCCCATATTTAATGCCCGCACAATGTTACTGGCATTGTCTGACACCACAAATCCCCATGAGAGTCTAAGTGGGGTAAGCCACTGGGAGATAATTTCCCTCATTTTCTCTAATATGTTGTCAGCGTTGTGCCTCTTATTAAAGCCTGTAATGCACAATGTTGCCTGCCTTTGCATGAGCAGCCATTTTGTAGATGCTGCTACTGATGCAGCTGTTGCTGTTGCTGCGGAAGGGGATGCATCTACCCAGTGGGCTGTCACAGTCATATAGTCCTTCGTTTGCCCAGAACCACTTGTCCACATGTCCGTGGTTAAGTGGACAGTGGGTACAACCGCATTTTTAAGAGCACTGAGGACACTTGATCGTACTTCTCTGTACATTTTTGGTATCGCCTGCCTAGTGAAGTGGAATCTCGAGGGGATTTGGTACCGGGGACACAATACCTCCATCAACCCTCTAAATCCCACTCCACTGATGGCGGACACCGGGCGCACGTCTAACACCAACATTGCAGTTACAGCCGCAGTTATACGCTTTGCAATAGGGTGACTACTATCGTATTTGGTGGTCATGGCAAACGACTGTTGGACGGTCAATTGTTTGGTGAAAGACTTAGCGGTCTTACGACTTCCCCTCTGGGAAGATGACCGACTAACAGCAGCAACAGCAGCAGTGGCAGTAGTAGGCGTACCGCTGCAGGATTCCTCGGATGAATCCCGTATTGAGGAGGACTCAGTCTGGCTGCTGACTTGGGCTGCAGGACTGAATCTGATGGAGATTGTGGAGGAAGTTGACGAGGAGGGTGTTGCTGGTGTGTATCCAACTGGACCACGGGATTTAGGTGTCCCTGTACCGATGAGGGTCCTAGCCCCAGTTCCTGAACTAACCACTGAACTATGAAGGTTATTCAGGTGACGTATAAGGGAGGATGTTCCTAGGTGGGCAAGATCCTTACCCCTGCTTATTTGAGCTTTACATAAGCTACATATTGCCATACATTGGTTGTCTGGATTTGGATAAAAATAACTCCAGACCGAAGAGGTGCATTTTTTGGTCTTCTGACCAGGCATGACGATGGGCTTTTTCATCCCATGGACATCAGCTGTTTCCCCCCCTGGTGCCTCATTTACAATAACCACATCACCATCCTCATCATCAAGTTCCTCCACAGCGCCAGCTACATCATCAATAGCCTCCTCCCGAGCCACCTCTTCCCGTACAGTGATGGGAAGGTCAGGCTTGACAACCACCAACACCCTTGGACTCGCCTTGGGGATTTGTGATAATTTCTCTTTAGAAGGCAGAGTTGTTTGCTGTTTTGTTGCTGACAGCATAACTCTCTTCAATTTTTTGTAGGGGGGGGGAGGAGGAGGAGGGCTAAGATCCGTGGGTGAAGCTGAACCACTAGTCATGAACACGGGCCAGGGCCTAAGCCGTTCCTTGCCACTCCGTGTCGTAAATGGCATATTGGCAACTTTACGTTTCTCCTCAGATGATTTTAAGTTTCTCTTTTTGCTACTTTTTCTTAACTTGGGCTTTTTGGATTTAACATGCCCGGTACTACGAGATTGGGCATCGGGCTTGGAAGACGACGTTGATGGCATTTCATCGTCTATGTCATGACTAGTGGCAGCAGCTTCAGCATTAGGAGGAAGTGGGTCTTGATCTTTCCCTACTTTATCCTCCAAATTTTTGGTCTCCATTATATGTAGCACAAGATACTGCAGAATGTGTGAACTTGGTAATATTGCAGTACCAATGGACTTATACTGCTGGATTGGTTTTGCAAATTTGGTTATAATTATTATATTTATTTTTTTTTTTTAATTTTTTATTTTTTTTTACTTTTTTCTTATTTTTAAAAAACTTGGGAATAGTGGGGAAATAACTATGCCCTTAGAAGCACAGAGCACAGGACACAGCACCACTGGACTGAACAGGACACGGCACAGGACACAGCAGCACTACGGAACTCAGCAGGACAGAGCACAGGACACAGCACCACTGGACTGATACTGCAGAATGTGTGAACTTGGTAATATTGCAGTACCAATGGACTTATAATGCTGGATTGGTTTTGCAAATTTGGTTATAATTATTATATATTTTTTTTTTTTTAAATTTTTTTTTACTTTTTTTTTATTTTTAAAAAACTTGGGAATAGTGGGGAAATAACTATGCCCTTAGAAGCACAGAGCACAGGACACAGCACCACTGGACTGAACAGGACACGGCACAGGACCCAGCAGCACTACGGAACTCAGCAGGACAGAGCACAGGACACAGCACCACTGGACTGATACTGCAGAATGTGTGAACTTGGTAATATTGCAGTACCAATGGACTTATACTGCTGGATTGGTTTTGCAAATTTGGTTATAATTATTATATTTTATTTTTTTTTTTTAAATTTTTTATTTTTTTTTACTTTTTTTTTATTTTTTAAAAACTTGGGAATAATGGGGAAATAACTATGCCCTTAGAAGCACAGAGCACAGGACACAGCACCACTGGACTGAACAGGACACGGCACAGGACCCAGCAGCACTACGGAACTCAGCAGGACAGAGCACAGGACACAGCACCACTGGACTGATACTGCAGAATGTGTAAACTTTGTAATATTGCAGTACCACTGGACTTTTACTGCTGAATGTGTGAACTTGGTAATATTGCAGTACCAATGGGCTTATACTGCAGGATTGGTTGTGCAAATTTTGTGGTAATTAAAAAATATTAAAGTAGTTTTTGGTATTTTTTAAAAAAACTTTTTTTTATTTTTTTAAACACAGGGGAATATTGGGGAAATAACTATGCCCTTAGAAGCACAGAGCACAGGACACAGCACCACTGGACTGAACAGGACAGAGCACAGGACCCAGCAGCACCACTGACCTCAGAAGGACAGAGCACAGCACACAGCACCACTGGACTGATACTGCAGAACACAGCACAGCACAGCACAGCACAGCACAGCACAGCACAGCACAGCACTAAACAGCACAGCACAGCACAGCACAGCACTAAACAGCACAGAACTAAACAGCACAGAACTAAACAGCACAGAACTAAACAGCACAGAGGACCACCTAACACACCCTCCCTCTACCCTGATCAATGCCCGAGTGAAGATGGCGGCGACTAGCGGGGAATTTATAGGATCCGAGTATCGCGAGATCCGACAACGGGATTATGAGTCAGAGCCTCAGTTTCACTTTTGAATTTGGCGCCAATACCCGGATCTGTCTCGGATCCGACTCGGATCCGCAACGTTCGGGTGGGCTCGGATTTCAGAAATCCGAGTGCGCTCATCCCTAGTTGAGAGCGAAGAACATGTTTGCACTTCGCTTATGCGTTGCCTTATTAAGTTATCTGTTAGTCTTGCGCTAAAGCACCTATTTGCCTGCTGAGAGCATAACGAAAAGCAGACCCACTTCAAAGTTTGTAAAGAGCCCTGGTGTAAATACTAAGCAAGATTGCTGGCACAGATGGGAATGTCATGATGGTGAAAGGGAAAGTCTTGCCTAGTGGCACTTTCCTGCCACCCTTTAAATCATTTCACCTTTCCATTCCTCACCAAAATACTGCTCTTTCATTTTATGAGTAAGGTGAGGCAACACCTTTCGCTCAAATTATGTTCGAATGGGCTCATTTACAGTTGAAAGCAAAATTGTGACTTTTTTTTTTTTAAATCCAGTATTTATATTGAAATTTTTTAAGATATAAACATACTAAACAACAAAAAGAAAAGAAAAACAATCGCATACATATCAGAATTAAATGACGGAATTTACAAGATTACATTAAAGCATAATAATAATAAATGTGCTATATTCATTCAGGATCATACATCGTAAATGCTTATACATAAGTATGTTACACATGCAGGGTTTATTACATGGACTCAGATACTTATTATAAGAACTGCGGTAGCCATACATTTAAGTAGATAGAGCATCTGTACTAGATGACATAGGATAGAATGGAGACTCTAACCATCTGTACCATATATTCTCAAATTCCTTCAGAGCCTGTCTGCTAGTATAAACAAATCTCTCGTGCCTTATGGTGGTATTGACCAGTGCCTTCCAATTTTTAACCTTGGGACTCGTCGGGGCCAACCACAGCCTCGCTATACAGACCTTAGCCAACATCAATAACTGTGAAATGTACATTTTTGTCAGTTTATTAACTTTCCCCTTCAATCGGAGCCCAAAGAGACAAGTGGCCGGTGAACTAAGAGACACTTCAATTCCAGTAACCTGAATACATCTCCTGATCCTTCGCCAGAAGATTTGTATACATGAACACTCCCATAGAAGGTGCCAAAAGTAAGCATTGATCGAATTGCATTTCGGACAGTTAGGGGTAGCATCTGGGCGAAATTTTGCCAATCTAATAGGGGTAAAGTAGGCCCTGTGTGAGATAAACACCTGTATTTGTTGAAATTTTAATGATTAAGTAAAATTGTAAAATTGTGACTTTTAGATAAATGAAAAAATTATATGGCTCTATTCATAGCTTAATATATGTGCAAATTTATATCTAGTGTATACTTGGCCTATATGTCTTCTATCATCATCATCTATTTATATAGCGCCACTGATTCAGCAGCGCTGTACAGAGAACTCATTCACATCAGTCCCTGCCCATTGGAGCTTACAGTCTAAATTCACTAACATACACATACACAGACAGACAGAGAGACTAGGGTCAATTTGATAGCAGCCAATTAACCTACCAGTATGTTTTTGGAGTGTTGTAGGAAACCGGAGCACCCGCAGAAAACCCATGTAAACACGGGGAGAACATACAAACTCCACGTAGATAAGGCCATGGAACTCATGACCTCAGTGCTATGAGGCAGAAGAGCTAACCACTAAGCCACCGTGCTGTCCATCTAAAAGTCATATTTTAAAGCAGCATTAAAATCAGACTCATTTCACATGAACGTCCTTGACCGACTTCTCTAAGGACAAATGGATGCAAGCGGAAGATATGCACAACTTAAAATACAGACTCAAACTGTGCGCATGTGCAGTGCAACCCATTTTTTTTAATCCATTTGTAGCGAATGGATTTGCAGCCACCTCTAAATGAGGTCCAAAGTGTATTAGCATACAATCTAGACACGTAACTTATTTGTTAATCTCTTTTTGGAAAACCTGAGTGCTAGACTATCAACATTTAACATTATTCATCCAAAATAGGGCTCTCATCAACATTACCATGTGTCTTTTGTGCCTGACTCAATATCACATTTAGCTGACTCATTTTGTATTTAATGTCTTGCATTAATTATTTTAACAGTGCTGTTTGTTCTCTTAATAGGTATTTAACATTTCCCTTACTGCCTTTAAAATGCTGCCTAGTCTGTTGTCCTTGGTGACATCACATATTAACAAGTATTATGGTATCTTATCAGTCTTCGCTCCACAGCTGTAGTATTTATGGATTGTGCCTTTTATCTTGCTTATTCATTATATCAGTTATTCCCTGGTTTATAAGTCTATTTGTGAAATACAGAAAAGCAAGCAGCTAGTTTACTTCCAGTGAAATATAAATTGTACTGGAATTAAACTAATGAATTCCAGCTGCTCTTAGACATATGGCTTTCCCACCATCACTACAGTTAATAGTTTAAAAAGAAAAAATGAGCCTGATAAAAGGTGCTTGAAATTAGCCCATAAAAGAAGAATATTGACTTATAGATTGGAAACATCCATTATTCAGACTCACAATGGGGATCATTTTCCCCCCAAACATACGTAGGAAAACACACACCCAAGTAATATGTTCAGTTGACTGTATTTCAGTATGAACATGCATATCTTAAGCAAATAAACTCAAAATGTATATCTTAAAAAGGCCATATAATAATAATAATAATAATAATAATAATAATAATAATAGTAATAATAATAATTTCAGCAATGGATAAACAGAATGTAGATTCTCAGTGTAACTCTCTGTTCCAACATAAATGGTCCAAAATGAAAGATTCTATTGTCGAACACACCTCCATTCTTCATACATCATTTTTATTTATTCATTTCTGAATCTTGATATTAGAATTTATTTAGTGATAGAGGAAGTTGTTTACAAAATAGACCATCAGCACATCAAACTAGCAAATGGCAATGTAATGCCAAAAATTGGCGTTTGCAGGCTGTGCTCCGTGATGTATGTGACTGTACATTTATTTGGCTGGTGTTACGGAATACGTAAATCTTACTCTTGTGGATGAGCAGAACAAAGTGGATGAATGAGTGTCCCTTGCTGGCATGGGCTATATGCAAGATCAGATATGGGAGATCTGCAAAAATTAGATTTTGTTTCATGAATAAAAATATTTAAATGTGGTGGTATATGTAAACATTCTTTATACTTGGGGATTTTTTTAGGGTCTTTTGGACCCACTTATGGCCCTGAAATATCTGCTACCTAAAAAGGATTTACTAACCAGGAAAAAAATACATTAAGATGTAAGAAATAAAGAATCTGTACAAGAAATTTTAAGTACATCAATGCAGTAAAATACATGTAGTACATATAGTATATTTGTCAATAATTTGTAAATAAAGGTATCCCCACTTTTGCAAAATTAAAATTAAGTGAGCAGAATAACAGAAAAAGTAAAAATGCAGGAGAAGGTTTAAAGTGATAGGTTCCTATGGCACATAATACTGGAGCACAGCAAGTGGCATGAACTTATCTGTGTACCACAAATCTATTCACAGTTGCACACTAAAAAAAATGCACTGCAAAAAATTACCTCCGAAATGTTATTTTACATGGAGTCCGTGCTATGGTTTACAACAGATTGACTTCTTCATTATCTCTGAATGCCTTAAAAGTGTAGCTCAGACTTCCATGAAACCTGGCTTCCATTTTAAACTGGCACATAAAAATGGCCGTGGATTGGGTCCCACTCCTAATTTTGGATCCAGGATCCACTTTCAGCACTGTACTCATGAACGATTTCATTTAGATCCAAGGGAAGGCAATCATTGTTACATTCTGTTTGATATCAATACTGTCTATACCTTATGGGATATCTGCCTTGGGCTTTCCATACAAACCTTTTGACAATATTGTGACATCACTTTGACTTCCTCCAATCTGGGGAAGACATAGCAGAACATGGGAGTCCAGCTGTTATCTGTAACTCAGCATTAATAGATAATTCATAATAGTGATATATTGCTAGTAATCATATCAGCAAGCATTAAATCACTGTTACAAGGTATTCATTGCTGCAGTTCCCCAGTTCCCACTTAAATGAACTTAGACATCATCATCAGAGCAGGTATTTTCCTCTTCAACGCCACCTTCATCACTTGACTTATTAATGTAGTTAGCATCAAAGCAAACAAACCAATAGTTCAGGCATAAATACTCATCATGCATTGATAATGGACTGTCTGTATAGGATACTTTGATGTTTCAGACTGGAATGTGTGAACAATTTAAGTGATCTACAATTTACTATGACATTTCAAAAATATTAATTGTCTCAGGGGCAGAAATCCAGTGGGTTCTGGTTTTCCTCTTTAATTCAGTTCTGATTTTTTTCTAGACATTAGACTTGATTATTATACTTGATTATTACTTGATTCTATATTATTATAGACTAGATTATTCAAGGATTAAGTGGGGACTTGTATAGGCTTCATGTCACATGAGTGTCCCAGTTTCTATTACAAAATTCTGACTGCTACATTAATAGTAATTAAACATCCTTAGTATGTTTTTTTTACCTAATATAGCTAATTATTTTATTACATGTAAGTGAAATATATTTAGAAAAAAACATTAACCTAATAATTTCTCTAGATACTGTGCAGTGACCAAAGTTAATAATGAATGTAACTAGGAAGTTACATACTACTTTAACCACAAAAAATAAATTCCTGCATGTGGTCTCCAGATATTACGGATATACAATAAAGAAATTACTTCCTTACATAACCTGGGATCAATCACTACCACCCACCACTGTTTATAACAAACATCCTCCTTCATTGAATTAGTATACTGCCTATTTCTTGAAAGTAAATAGTAATTGCAGTACCATAGAGTACCAAAAGCATAAATGTCTTAATATCACACAAAGTAAACCATTGGATTTAATGTATTATAAACTGATAAATGAGTTTTGATTAGTGTGTGCTACTAAAATGCTTAACGGCTGATATCCCTTACTTCACTTAACCTCTTATACTCATTTAACTACTTGGAATGATTGACACAAAATACAAATGTGGCAAAATTAAAAGGAGTTTATTTAGAAATATGGTGGTGGAGAAAAGAGCAGTCATTATAACATCCGCCAGGCAACCAGGATGTCCCAGCGTCATCCAAGGGACATCCGCAAACTGGGTGACAACCATAAAACACCCCAGGTGCACATATCTACCTTACCAGGACCATCTGTCCCGGCCACTACAGAACCTGCAACCATTCTGGGCTAGAAGGAACACAACCACAAGCTGACCCACAGGGGCAGTACTTGGACAGAGACTATAGCTAACTCCTTGAAGAGAGGTGGGTTCAGCGTGCCCACTACTGTAATGTGCTCCCCAACCGCTGGCTGTTGACTGCACTGCGTTTTCCGGCAACTCACCATTCAGGATCTCCACCGGCAATGCCAATACACCAGGAACTGGACACTGTTCCAAGAGGACAGCCTGAACATCCACAGCAGGCACCGGAGTTCAAACAACCAGGGAGGGTAGGTGTACAACTTCCCAAAATCAAGAGAATGATTTACTTCCCATCCATCAATCTTACAGACTATACCTAGCCATCCCCTGTGACATCAGATGGGCGTACTTTGACTCTGTTAAATATTTGACCACAGAGGACTAGCTACAGCTTAGTAATACAGCCTCAGCTTTTAATATCCCTCCTACTTAGTTCAGTCCTCAGTTTTTTTATTTATGAATAAATAAAATGCTTATGGGTATATTTCCTCTTTTAAGCAATATACTCTTAATATTATTTTCCCCTAAATGACCATTCAATGATGCTGGTTTAAGTTAAAATTTCCAATGAATATCCTTCACCATAGGTTTGTAGATATACCAAACATGCAGGAATATTCTATAATAAACAATAACAATCACAGTAGCCAAGTTGAGAAATAAATGAGCTTAAACCAGTATAGATTACCCTACACCAGAAACACTAGTAACACTGTGAAGTCACTGCTACATAGTAAGTATCAGGTATTTTTACAAAAACAGCGGTTTGCATGCAAAACTTAAAACAGGTTACAAACACAAACAGTAGCCTGTGCTATCCCAAATAAATTAATGCATATTAACATCAAAACCTTAGTGTATATGTTAGAAATAATAGATATGGGAACACAAGTATGGGAGACATGTACACCACAAGTGACACAATGGGTTAACAGTGAAAGTCACTTATTAAAGGGACAATTTGGAAACCTGCTCCCCCACCTCCAGCAAAGCACAGATGCATATAAGTATAAAAATACCTGTCTGCGATCCAATGCCTGATCATATATGCCCTTTACACAGTCCCAGGTCTGGCTACACCCACATATATGATTTCAATTACTGACCATGGCCTTATCTGTGTAGAGTTTGCATGTTCTCACCGTGTTTGCATGGGTTTACTATGGGTGTTCCGGTTTCCACCCACACTCCAAAAACATACTGGTACGTTAATTGGCGGCTATCAAAATTGACCCTAGTCTCTTCCTTTGTCTGTGCGTGTGTATGTTAGGTAATTTAGACTGTAAGCTCCATGGAGCAGGGACTGATGTGAGTGAGTTCTCTGTACAGCGCTGCAGAATTAGTGGTGCTATCTAAATACATGATGATGATGATATACTCTGTATATGTTTGTTTCTTCCTCTAACTCTCTCCACCTTTGTTTCATCTCTCTCCAGCTTTCATCATTCTTCATCTGCACTATTCTCAGGGCTTTTCCAGCCACTCTTCACTTCTAATTATGGTTACTATTCTTTCTGTTGCATAGTCCTAATCCTTTATTTATCACCCTGAAGTGCTGATTCAAAATGTAAAGAAAAATGCTTACTTGTAAAGAATGTAATCATGGACAGACATATATTAAACACCACCAACTAAAAGTGTGATGAGAGCATACAACAATAATATGTGTTAACATTTAACATTTAAGCTTTTGTCAAAGAAATGCGATTTTTGCGCCATTTCAAAGAAAATGATGAGATAGTATTGTGTGTGTTATATATAGTGATGCTGTACACACACAATTGCTTGGAGAAAAAGAGCTTATATTATAAAATGCATCCAGCATATGCATACTCAATGATAAAAGGCACAAAAGAGTTTATAAGGATGGCGGAAGTACTTTCAGCGCAACAGGTGAAAAGTGCAATGTGATCTCCAAATGATCACTTTACTAAACTGATTCACAAGCAAAAATTGACTAATGCAACACAGTAAATGAACTAGACTAGATGGTGGTCAGGTCATAAAGACACTGGGTACAGCACAGCTGAATTTTACCTGTGGATAACTACAATTCCATGTAGTTGATCGTCCAGTCAAGCCACTTCTCGGACTGCCTGACAGCACTAAATTAGGACTTATACATCTTGGGGCAGATATACATACCATACAGTCAGAGGTCCCTGAGTTTAAAGTAGTCTTGTAAGCAATGATTGGGAGCCCTCACATTAGTCTCTGACAACAACAAGACTGAGAGTAGATCTCAATCAACCCCAGTCCTTCTGGTCAGATATGGGAGGGTATCCAAATCCAATCCCAGGTTCCAAGACTTTGTCATGTATCTACTACAGAAAAGCTTGTCACTGTAACATATATTGTTTAGATTTTATGTTTATATTACCATCTTAAAATGTACTATGCTTTAGAGGGGAAATGTAGAATGTGTGTTGCTCACTATCCGTATTAACCAATGCCCACAAGGTATTATGGGGGTGGCAGGTGTGTGATGTTGTCAGTTAGTAACGGACAGGCTACTGGAACCATCCCACTACAGATGACCTTGGATTAAGCATGCATAATGAGGAAATATTCCACTGGTTATTGCATGTTTCTACAGCCCTGATCATTTTTACTAGCTTGTTATTATCTTCAAAAATGTAAAAATGTAAATTAAAGAGTTTTAATAAATGATTGTAAATTTAACTATTTTAAAGTAGAGAGATTCCAATCCCAAAGCAAAGTGGCCTCACATGTAATAGGCCTTTAAGACTGAGGTTAAAAATGTACCAGAACTTAACCTACCATCTAACAATAAAACCCATTTTACTCATGATCCTAAAAGTTTACTAATTCTTCCATCAAATCTACTCCACAGATGACTGAATTCACCGTCAAAAAGTCATATACTGTAGCATATGTTGGATCTAAACAGTCTGTTCACCTGTAAGTGTCAGTTTATCAGTTTATGAGCTCATCAGCCAGAGAGAATAACAGACACTGCAAGTTCTGCGTGTGCAATTAGCTCTGATTAGTTCATATCTATATAGCACAAAATCAGGTATTTCAGAAAACTATGCCCCAAAAGGTTTTAACCACTCATGCCTCCATTACACAGATCTTGCTACATTCTCACATTTTCACACAGGAATTCCTCCCAGGGGGGGTTGGTTTATCTCCTGTCTGCCATATTCAAGGTCATGGGCATAGTTTCTTGCAAACAGCGAGATAATAATGAATAACTCCTACAAACTAGCTGTATCTAAGCTGTCTTTGAGCTATAAGAGAATAAAATGGCTATAAGGCAACAAGATGGCGTCAGCATAGCAAAATCACATTTCTCACATACATCCATAAATACTTCAGAGGCATTATTTGATTATATTAAGGGGTCTATTTATGAGCCAAAATTCCATCCATAACAGCACTTGTCTCAATTTATCAAAGGATTAAAGCCACAGAAATGAGAAATTGCAGTCCCCATAAACTTCTATGGGGATTGCAATGTGATCTGCCTTAAAAACTATCATCTCAATATGGCAGTAGCTTACTTTCCTATGGAGTCCACAGCCATCAATCACTGCTGGAGCAGCCTCTGTGGATCCATTGTTGGGTCCAATCGATATGCGCAACCTTAGCTGTCTATGCATAGTAGCCACAGAGGGGTCACTTCCTCCTTTTATCAGCAGTGTTATGCTTCCGATAAAGGAGTTTTTGGCTAGTTTAGGAGGGGGTTTCACCAGGGCTCCCCAATGAGCCCTGGCAATATCAGTGGCAGTATATTTTGTACCAGTAGCCACCAATGTTAAATATACCCATTAATCCTTATTTTGAATCTGCAAAAAATATTCACAGCTTTAGATAAAGCTTTGCAGTTTACTCGAATTAAGCCTGCACCTTTCATATGTTACCATATGAGAGTGTTCCATAAATGAAAGAATACAGGCCTACAGGAAGGAAAATATATTTAGATAAAAAGCTATCAATGGTGTTGCCTTGGGCCCTGGAGATAAGTTTGAGCCAGACACTTTCACTCCCTCTTTCCCTTTACTGTTCCAGCAAATCCCTGCTGTATATAACATAGCCAAAGCCCCATATGTTATACAGCAGATGTATCCCGATCTCATTACTCAGATGTATGCATTTTGCATAATAGTTTATTTCTTGACATATTGTATCCACTTTGCAAAACAGATAAAAAATACTATTTGTTAAAAACATTGTTTTACACCAGACACATGTGGCTAGGTGCTGACTAGTGAGGGCAGAATTATTCCACTGGGAGTCAGTAGCCGAATGGCAAAATTCTGCCCAATATTGCCTAGCAGACCTTCTACTCTCACTCAAAGAGTGAAGGTTATCCAATTAAAGGTAGTCTACCCTTATCATTATACAGTTAGTATGTCTCTGAGTGATGATTCACTCCTGGTTGTGCCTATATATACTTCTTGTCTTTATAGGCTGCTCTCTGGTTCTTTGTTATGTTACGAGCTGGCTTCAGAATGGCGCATGCGCACTTTATCAGTGGCGGTGCATGCAAGCCTCAGTGGAGGACAAGTGGCCATTTTTAGAATCCCGTCGGGACCCTGCCAGATACATCATGCCACCCCACCCCCCAGACACATTACAAAACCCCCCAGCCCACTGTACTTACCTGTTCTGTGCTGGTGCTGCTGCCATAAGAGTGTAAACGTCCTGCAGAGTGAACAGGGAAGCTCTTAGACTCTTAGGATTACCAAATGTCGTGAGATTTAGAGCTCCTTAGTTTGCTCTGCAGCTTCTCAGACAGTGTCAAACACTGTCCGGGAGCTGCTAACCATTTTACCTGATTTGTTGCTGTGTTTGTTCCTAATTTGAAAGTGCTATGCGATTTGCTGGTGCTACATAAATGATGACGATGATGATGATGATAGGATTATAGGAAATTTGAGCAAGAGGTGAGCCATAGCCCAAATGTCAACTTTATGATTGGCTGTAAAACAAAATAGTGATAAATTAAACGTAGCATAAAAAACGAGAAATGGTGTGGACCACTGAGATGGAGCTCCCCTGGTTTTGTAGGGGTGCACTTATAACCTAAGATGATGGGACCTTATTAACCAATAGGGAGACTCAATTTCTGCTAGTCATTCACCCCATTTTTTTCAATCAGGTACTGCACAATGTGGAAAGCAATGGTCTTCCCTACTACTCTAGTCTTTGGGTGGTCGCTCCATCTTCCCCTATTGTAATCCTCTTCTGATAGGATGGTGCCCCTCCTTCACAATAATGTGTAGGTAATGTATGAATTGTAAACCAGCAATTGTAACATATACAAAATTTAAGTGTATAAACATCTATCGCCTTATATTTACAATTTTGTATTGAGCAGATGCTGTGGAAAGCCTTTATGGTTTGCACTCATTGTTCCATAATCAACATTGTCTCATAATCAGTATGGTCTCTATAGAGGTGTTTAATAAAAAGTGGAATACTTTTACCAGTAAATAGATAAGGTTCTAGACTGAGTTTCCATTTTATCTATGTAAGTTTGGCATCCAGGTGGTTCCAGTTGATGGATTCATCCTCATAAACACAAAAAGAGTAGATGTAGCTGGCCCATCTCACATACTTTCTACATCTTTACACCCTAACTAGCACTTATACAGTTTTATATATATCCTGCACATGAAATGATGACATCAACTGAGATATATTTTATGCAAGTTCATATTTTTAAGACAATAATGGGAGAAGAGGTCTCAGTTTATACAGGCATTCATGACTTCAACAGTTACTTGTTGTTGGGCAGAGGAAGTTATTATTAAAATGTCAAAAACAAAAATTATATTGTGGCCTAGACATAACAGCAACATACATGTGCATGTGATGGATAGACTGTGTAGACCAAAATCTTAAAACCAGTAAAACCTTGATTCTGGTATTTTTTAATATTAACATGTGAGCTCCTAGTTTGAGCACTGGCACAGCACTAGGCCTCCAGAATAGGATCTCTGTATAACTGGGTGTGGGATTCTCAGCTAGGAACTGCTGAGCATAAAGACTTGTATGTTATACAATTAAACCTAGAAGCTTGATAAACAGCTGCATAGAATCTAAAGCTGTGAATTTGCCTGTCTGTATTGTGTGTAGAGGAATGAGGAGCTTACATATTAGGGAAAAACTAAGATTGTAAGCTTGCGAGCAGGGCCTTCTCACCTCTTTGTCTCTTTTACCCAGTTTGTTTATTAGTTTACTATGTTTGTCCCCAATTGTAAAGCGCTACGGAATATGTTGGCGCTATATAAATAAATGATGATGATGATGAAAGGGCTAATTATGTCCTCTAGCATACTACTATGGAAAAATCTGGGGCTGTTTTGTACCCTCACATTCTGTGACTGTCCTTCTTGAGCCCCATTGCTTGTGCTCTGGAGCTCTCCTCATTGCCAAGCACTTGCTGTCATTAGGACCCTGTCGTGCATTCCTATGTGGTCCTGTGCAAGCTGTGGCCCACTTTGCTTCCTCATAGTCTAAGTCAGAGGTGGCCATTAACATGTTATTATCCTTTACTGACTCAAACTCTGATACTGAGCTGCCCCCACTACTTATCATCAGACTGACAAAGCATTTCATAACCCTACTTAGTACTATACCCTTTGTATGTCATATAGTTATAAAACACATGTACATCTACTGTAAATTGTAATGGTTAACCAAATAACACACTAAAACTAAAATAACCTAAGAAGCTATGTGGTTATACCCAAATTATAATTGCCAAACAATAGCTATAGGGGCATATTCAATTGTGGCGTTTCAGCGGTGCGTAAAAAAACTATTACCGATAATACGGTAATAGTTAGCTGGATTTCAGCTCGCAGCTCCCTGAGCCGCAAGCTGAAATCCAGCGAGAAAATTACCGTATTAACGGTTTTCCCGCGCACTATTATTGTAATAGTGCTCGGACCGCGGGATTTTCGGCGTTTCCGCCGACAATTGAATATGAATACATAACTAATGATTGAGCTCAAATCTAATCTAATAAACTTTTTTTTAAAACATGTTTATGTATAAAATCAACATTAATTAATACCAACCAGCTAAATTACTAATAACTTTTTCATTGCTACTCACAACAATCTGAATAAAGAAAGAGCACACTAACATTAAACACATGTAACAAAGTTTTTTCTCTTTTTAAATGTATAAAAATAGCATTAATTACTACCATCTATCAACTCGTAATTAATAACCTCCCACAAAAAGTGAATACTAACACTAAACTAATCTAACAAAGTTTATTTTTTAACATAGCAATATGTTTTGAGGGAGGTTTTTTACAAATAAAAAAAAAAGATCTAACTACCCAATAACACTTCGTTAAAATCCCCGTAATCACTGTTTTAATGTATAAAACTACCTTGCAACCAACGATCAACTTGGCAACTTGTAACCATTCACTATGTAAAATCTAACCTAAAGTACTAACTAAATGTCAAACTACCAACAAATGATCAACAAAAATAAAATAAAATGTACAACTGTCTATTATAAAAAGCATTAATAAGGAGATATGGGGATTTTTCGTAAACCTTTGTCATACAGTAACACTGACAAACAAAATGGTTCTGACAGTTGTGAGAAGGGGCTGGCTAAAGATCTTTAATTAATTTACAAATAAGTTTTTACAGTGATCATGTAAGTATGTAGTTGGACAGGATTACATTAATGCTATAGTAGTAAGAGCTTTCAACATTGAGCATAATCACAGGGAAAAAATGAATCGGCTACTTAATTAAAGACTTCTGAATCTCTTTTTGATATGATAAAATTATTAATACTGCTGGGGTGCTCCAGGGACACGGAAACCCTCAAGAAATGCATGATAATTTGGAATACACCTAACACCTGGGAACTAGGGGCCTGACCCATTTAGGAATGTAAATGCAGATATGTACTGTATTTTGCATGCCCAGAAGCGGACTATACGTCTGTGGATTCAATAACATCCAATTCACGTTCAAGTGCAAAGGGCACTTTAGTGTTTTTCAGTCATATCACTTGCTCCAGCTACAGGACATGCGTAAGTGTCGATTGATAGTGATGACGGATGTGTATGCATGCTAAAACATGTGCAACTATAAAAATGCACCTTATGTACAGTAGACATTACTAACATGACTTTCATGGGGAAAAAAACTTTTTTTTTTAATGTTTTATCCTTAATGACTTTATTTTTTTCTGTGCAACCTTTTGGGACTTTATATTCCACATATGTATTGGACATATACCATACTTGCCAACTTGCTGAAGTTGGCTTCCGGGAGCCTGCCGGGGGAGGTGGGTGTGATGGGGGCGGGGCTCCAAAATTCGCTTCATTTTGGGCCCGTTCCTGTGACGTAATGATGCAAACGCGTCATTTGACAGTAGGGGGTGGGGCCAAATGCTGCGATTTCCGGTGAATCGCGGCGTTTTGGACATAATTCTGCCTACTTCACTAGGAAGTGGGCAGAATTCTGCCAGATGCGGGAGATTGCCACACTCTCCTGGGAGTCCGGGAGACTCTCGCAAAATGCGGGAGTCTCCCGGACATTCCAGGAGAGTTGGCAAGTATGACATATCCTGAAGTATATTGTGACAGTCAAAGCAGAGCACACTCAGACCCATATTCAACAAGAGAAGTTTCATCAGATCCGCTTGTAGTTGAATATGGACATGCATATGCACCATTTATGTGCGGTTTATTTTGTTTGCTTTTTTTTAAAAACGATTCATATTTGTTTGGCGTGCCTTAATGAATCAGGCCCAGGTATCCAAATATTCTGTTTTGTTACTAATGGAAAACTCCATAGATGGAGCTATCCTCGTTCATTTCAATGTTTGTACATACATTATTACTATTATTATTATGATTTATTTGTTAGGCGCCACAAGGTATCCACAGCGCCGCACACAGTACTAACAGTAGACTATACAGGGTGAAACCATACAGCACAAAAAGTACCAATACTTTAGAAACTCCGGCCAGTCATATGCAGTAAAGACGGAGTGGAAGAACAGGTATGGAGACAGGAGGGGAGGGGGCCCTGCTCATACGAGCTTACATCCTAAGGGAGGGTAAACAGACCAGGCACAAGAGGAGCCAGTTGAGGCAAGAGGAGAGAAGGGAGGACGAGCAAAAGGGAGGAGATGGGGGTTAAGTAGATGGTTGGTAGGCTTTGAGGAAGATGTGAGTTTTTAGTGCACGTTTGAAGGAGCACAGAGTAGGAGAGAGACGGATGGAACGAGGGAGGTTGTTCCAGAAAAGGGGGGCTGCACGGGAAAAGTTTTGGATTCTGGAGTGGGAAGAGATGATAAGAGTGGAGGAGAAAATAAAATGTTGTCTGAAACCAGTGAAGCCAATTTTGGTGATTTCCACAGTAATTTACTAAATTGATCTTTCATTGCAAATTGACATTTTAGAGATCTTAACTATGGTCGTCTGTAGTTGTAGAAACAAAATGTATTTTCTTATGTAAGCCTATGAAATGTTAAAAAACAATAATTACATGTACAAAAGAGTTTAATAACCATTACCAACCGCACAATACCACTTTGTTGGTATGTGTTTTTACTTTCAGTTTAAACATAAAAAAGCAACAACACTAAATAAGTTTTGAAGAAATCAATACAAGATAAAAAAAAAAGTCTCCTGTTTCTGTGTCAAATCTTGTCTGAAAAATTAAATGAGAGGTCATTTAATTTGTTTCTGGAGGAAATAAGCCAGAGTGTGCTGAACATTCCCATTTATTTATTTTTTCTCTTTTGCAGATGTTGAGTGATTATTGCAAACAGGCCACAAGGAGCAGCAATAGAAGAAATTATTCTGTTATTTTTCACAGTTGACTGCTGAGCATCTGTATGAAAGTGAGGCCAGATGCACAGTGTATAGCTGCATGTGTTCCATCCCAGGCTGATGGACCTCAGCGGAGAGTAAGCACATTCTATTATTATACTTATCTGGCTTACACGTCTTATTCCAAAACAACGGATTATGCTATAATATAAATATCTAGTTTATTTTTTTTTAATCGTTGAAACATACTGATGCATTAATATTTTAAGCCAACAACTGACATGACCTATCTGACATGCAGTTTTTTTCACAGGGTCATTTAGGAAGAGCAATACTGACACTGCATAGCCCATCTATGTCTGTATATGTGCGATGACACCTACAGATTGGATATGGGCACAAGTGTGTAATAACTGCGGTGTGAAAGGTCAAACTCTACTGCGCATGTCTTGAAAACCACTAATTAATTAAAACTTACTTTTTTAATGCTTGTTTCACCCTTATGTTCAGTATGTTGCAGATAGCATTTTATTATTTCAAATAGCATTTTTCTTTAATACATTAATTAAAATGTGTATATATTTATACTAATTGCTTAACCTGTGGCTTAATTACCTGTGCATAACACAAAGGACTTAATTCAAATTTCATAAAAAGTTCACTACAACAGTGTAGTCTTCAATGGCCTAAAAGTCCTTTAGCACCACATAAAACCAGGGACACCTTTATATAGACACAATCTCCATGCCTGCCAACTCTTTTAACCAGTGCTTTTTTTGTCATAGATCTCACAGAACTGAGTTCCGGCACCTTTTTTCAATGTATTTTCCAAGTTTAAAAAAGTAACTTTTGAACACTTGATGTTTGGTCCACGTGGCCCTGTCGAGCGTAGCAGGTGGGCAGCAAAATCATTAAAACGGTGCATGCGGGCTGCTTGTGTGTTGAGTACGATGCATGCGTACTTCGTCCGCGCCGTTTGTGATTGCACTGCTCGGCTTGTGATTGGTCGTGTGGTCGCGTGCTGAAAGCTTACTGTGGGCATTGACCGTTTTGTTTTGTTACACAACTGACGTGTGTGAGTGTGTGTACTGTGATTGACTACGTTATGTGAGTTCCGGCACCTATTTTCTTACAAAAAATGCACTGCATTTAACTATGTTATTTTGCATTTTGTCTTATAAGCATCATTGTGTCTATCCCACTGCAATACAAATGTCCATTATGATCTGCAAATTGTAGTCACCCTGCATCTCGCAGTGCAGATCCATGAACAGTTCTGCAGGTACAAGGGCCACATACTTTTATCACAACAGTACTTACTGGGCACTTACACTGCACCTCCAGATCATAAGTGACAAATTCAGAATCTGAAAAAATGCTACTCAATCCTCATGAGTTAGTTTTGCAAAGACTTGCAAAATGCTGCAGTTTAGACTCATTACTTCACGGACTTGTTTAGCTTCATGACTGTAAGTGCTAGGTACAGACTATACTGTGTTACTCTGCCAAGTGTCAGAATCCAGGCCAATAACAAGACATGAACTGATCTGCATGCTTAGCACTGCATTTTGAAAAAGAACCTAGCAGCCTTTCTCATGGGCATGAACACATACATTGTCCTATTGCCAGAAGCAAGACCAGCTTCTACGTGCAGAACTGAAACTTTATATTTACAAATTAACAGAATTCTTAAAAGCAAAAGTAACTGATGATAACTGATTAGAAAATGCTAAGTTCCAGAAAAAAAAAAATATATTTTTATATCCCAGGCTTTTACATTCATTTACATTGCTATTCCATATTACACACACCGATAAAAAGATGAACATTTTCAATTAATTTCCTCCAATCAATAATAAGGTTGGCAAATAACTCAATCTGCAACCTTATAGAAAGAATAAATCATATAATAATGGTACCAAGACCTTTACTGGGCCGTAGCAGGATACAGAGCTTAGCAGGCAGCCATCAGAGCTCACATGAATTGTTGAAAGAGTTAACCCTGAAAAGGCATCATAGGTTTGCATGGGATCCTGTGCTCAACTGCAGAAGTAAGTGTCCCATGGTTATGCCCAGATCTGCAATATTTGCCCCTCTCCACAAACTGTCCCCCAGAACTTCAGGACACAACCTCTATCAAAATAATCATTTACAAACACTATGACAAACAATATAAACAAACACAGCAGTAGAATAATGAAATAAAAACATTGGAATCACCTGAAACAGATGAACGCTGGGCTGGTAATCGAAAATTCATGCTCAGCAGGATGCTGCCCCTGCAGTCTTACTTCCCTAGGCTGGAGCCTATGTGGGTGGCCCATTTACAACAGCCTGCTATTGCTATAACATTAAACTATTAGAAGGTATGCAGAGGCATTATCCTATGTTGAGTTAGCAGCATTGCCCTCTTCTGGAATAATTATTCTCATGAGAATTTCCCTTTATGAAGCTAGATGACAAAATATGCTGGAATGGATGAATAAGACCAAGTAAGCTGTATACATGCTATGCACAGTGTTCACTACTGTAACAGAAAGAGGACTGCCGTGAACATAGGAAACTTACAGTTATTTATAAGGGATGAATCATAACTGCAGTGTAAATATGTTATACCAAATGAATCCATTGATAAGTTCAGCTACAAAAGTGTAAAATGGGAAGGCAGAAATTCTGATGTAAATGTATTAGATGGCTTTGCACATCCCAGTGTGAGAAGATAGGAGTGTCACCTGTGGCAGCTTCAAAGAGCTCTTGTTGTGAGATATATCCTGACACAAGTTAGTTTTTGGACTCCTGAATAGACTTTGTGGGGCCGGTCACAGCTGGATATCCTTGCACCCCAAGGCAGCATTTTGAAGGCCTATACAGGTATATAGAAATATGTGCTTCAAAGGAAAATGTCTTCATAGTTCATATTTTGGGGAATCCGGGTGCCACTCCATACTGAGGAGCAGAAATCACACCAGGGTTGTGAATGACAGGTATGGGTGGTATACGGCAGCAGCTAATAATACATATCTTTGGAAAAGGTATGTCACATTGTCAAAATGTTTGGTATCAAAAGATGGACAAAGTCATAGGAGATTTATTAATGATAAAATTGGCTCTGTGTGATGCTCCAGAGACAAGTTACATCACATAGTAGAATTGGTTAGTAAATCAGGCAACATGCAAATGGTGATTGAAAATAGTGTCACAGGCCACAACCCCCTGGGCTTAGAAAGGGGTGTTGGAAGTGTCTTTAAAAGGCTGAGACCAGGTAAAGCAAATTGTCAGACTTTTTGGGAAATCAATTCACTTTGATAAGCTGTCCATCTTCCAAGCCAATTTCCCTTGGCCAGAATGCAACTCATGTAAGTGCTAATCTGAATATAACCCCTTTTTATTTTAAACTGTTTGCTTGAGTATGTTTTATATCAGTTATTTTTCTTTATATCTGTATGCCCTGTACTTTGTATATTCATTCTATAATTTAACATGTTGTGTCCTTGATACTCTAACGAATCCATTAGCCTGTGAAGAAGAAATAGCTTGACCAAGTTAACCCTGGAAATGCCAGTGTGTGATTTGTTAATACATTTGATTAACAAGCTGTGTGTGCTTCCTGTTACATTTGAGTAACAGTTTGGAGGTGTGAAGAGTTAACCCTGTGCTTGCTGGTGTGGGTCTTGCTAGTCTGTGGATAGCTAGAAGCCTTGTGTGCCAGTATGGGACAGTATATTGGGCTCCTATTGCCCGTATTCAATAGGTGGCAGCAAACCTGAAGTGTCTGGGGGTGTGAGCGCCGTTTGCAGGCGATTCAGTAGGTCTATAACCTGTGTGATAGGTGGAGAGAGACTGGAATCGTGTGCAACCTCATATAGCAAACACCCCAGAGTCATGGCAGCTGTTTGAGACAATGACTATCCACCCTTCTAAGACAGCTGCCCCTCGTCTGTAAAACCAAATGTAGCATAGCTTATTTGCCCTCTTCCCTCCCTCTCCTGTTTTATGCTGTGTTTGAATGGTATGAGATGACCTCCAATCAAGGACATGTATTACCTGCAACCAGTCCTGTGCAGGATAAGAGTTGGTCTAGCTGACAGCAGTGGTGGCTGAAGGGTGACTTCCGTGAGGCAGCTTAGCCACATGCTGTAGATGACTAATAATATCAATAAAATAAATCTTTAAAAAGTTGCATCCAAGACAATACAGCCACAGCTGCCTTATAAATTCAAATGATGGCCACACTCCTGCCACAGTGTGTTTACAAAAATTAAAACAAGCCTGGGATTTTCCACACTTTCCAATGTCATCATCCACTGATTCTCATAAAATTGTGTGCATGTATGTATGTATATACACCATTCAGCCACAACATTAAAACTACTGACAAGTAAAGTGAATAACAATGATTATCATCATCATCAATTATTTATATAGCGCCACCAAATCCACAGCGCTGTACAGAGAATATTTTTCATTCACATCAGTCCCTGACACAAACACAGATAGACTAGGGTTAATTTGGGCAGCAGCCAACTAACTTATTAGTATGTTGAATATCCCTTTACAATGGCACCTGTCAAAGGGTGGGATATATTAAGTGGCAAGTGAACAGTCAGTTCTTGAATTTGATGTGTTGGAAGCAGGAAAAATGGGCAAGAGTAAGAATCTGATCAGCTGTGAAAAGGGCCAAATTGTGATGGCTAGACAACTGGGTCAGAGCATCTCCACAGAGGCAGGTCTTGTGGGGTATTCTCGGTATGTAGTGGTTAGTATCTACCAAAAGTGGTCTAATCCCATAGAAGAGCTATTGTACAAATGCTAGAAAGTTAGTTCTGGCTATGACAGAAAGGTGTCAGAACACATTGTGGACTGTGTGATTCATGTTTTCAACCACTAAAAACACAGTTGGTAAGAAGCCTAACTGACCACTTTTTAGTGAAAGGCCAAGAAGTTGAGTAGTATCCTCAATGTCAGGTGTCATTTTCAAACACTTTGACAATTCAAGCGTTTTACTGTTTATCCTCCCCTAGGTGGAAACCTTTATTTTGTACCCAAAAACTAGGCACTGACCAAAATGTTTCTACTTTTGATAGGCTTGTCAATTTGAGACGTTTGCTCTACAACCCCCCCATCCCTGTTTCAACTGAGCACACTCCCTTAGATGCACTCTCTCCAAATCCTCACTCGCATTTAAATAATAATGTAACACAAAATTAAATCTCATTTTTGCATGTAGGTTTAGCATTAAACATATACTTGCATCGAGTTCCCACTAAATAATGAAAATATTCATCCACCAAACTACTTCCTACAGTCACTGTCATTTTCACAAGTAAAATATATTCTATTTGCATAAAATTGACACATTTGCGCCAAAACAGGTGCAATTGGCACTTGCACTGAGATAGGTGCAACTTTGCAGTTTCGTAATTGACCCTCATGCATGCTGAGAGCATGTAGCTCAAATACAACTTGCCTAAATATGGTTTATTAAATTGAATACATCTAGGCATTATCTCTAGCTTCATGACTCACAGTAACAGCTAACCACCATACTATTTTTAAGGTTTTGCAAAGAATGGTGTGTTACTGCCACCTTGTGGATAAAAGCTAGAAGCTTTAAATTACACTTCAAAAAGAAAAATGAGCAGCAGACATAAAGATTCTTGCTTGCCAGTTGTTTTGGAACTATAAGTCCCAGCAAGCTGTGTCAGCCCTTAAAGCTATTTATTCAATATCTGTGAATATTACTAGTGCCACTGTTATTGGACTAGTGATCTTCAATATATACTGTACTAAAATTACAAAATTAACATAACACATGCCTAATGCAGGAGATATCATAGATAGTAGTTTTGCAATTTACTGCAGTTCCCTTAATTTTTAACGGGAATTGCTGTCTGGGATATTTAACAAGCTCCAAAAATCCAAGCTATTGGTGACTTGAGCCAATCTCATTGCAGATCTTTGGATCCCTCACCGCAGCCTTCCTAGGCTCCCCTCCGGTTACTATCGCAAAGTTGCTTTGCGCATGCATAACATTAGGCGAAGGGAGAGACAGACTACCACACTTCTAAGCTAAGTGAAGTCATTAGCGGGAAAACTGTCCTGGGATGATTTAATAAATTAATTTGAAAAAACAGCTGTCATTGTTGCGATGACAAATGATAATTAACCGGGAAAAACTCAGTTAATGAATAAATATCCCCCTTAGTCTTACAGAAAAAGACAAATTATTCTTATACATTTACGTTATTTACGTTTTGAAACAATGTTATATGCAGAAATTATCAGGCCGAGCGGCTTTTAGCTGACGTCACAATTATGTGACCGCTGGGCAGGGAATTTGAATCTGCTTCTACTTAAACTGGCTCTGAACAGTGAACCAATGTCAGAGCAACAGGATTTCTTCTCATCATTTGACTCCCAGTGCTCCTATCGTAATCCTGTGTTATCTGGCTGATTCCCTGTGCATGATCCTAGCTTATGTCCTGAATATGGCTTTAGTGTCTCCTCTGTACCGGTTTGCCTGTTTGTGTACCAAACCCGTATTACTGACTTTGATTTTGGACGCCCTCAGTAACGCTTTGCCTGTTTGTGTACCAGACCCGGATTGATTACTACACTTGCATCTCCCGCTGCTACTTCCCTTATCACATCAGAGGGCCCTTCTGAGGACCGAAACCTGTGAACCTTTAGCAGCAAAGCCCATACATACTGTCTTACGGTGGTTCTTGGTGTAGACTGGGGGGTTCGTCACACACCGCACCTCAGTGCCAACTCTGTCTGACAGTATCCTGCACCTTGGCCTCTCAGGCTGGTCCGCTAGCTTCCTGGCCTCCTGTGCAGGGACCCGTGGTCACTGTGGTAGCTTCATCCTAGCTCCGCATTCTGAATCCTCCTAAATTTTAAGGAGATCCTAAGGCATGGTAAGGGTTCCTGAAGCAACCAGGAAATTTTCCCACTGAGAAAACTAAGGTGGCTTACATTATATCTCTCTTCTTTGGACAAGTATTGGTCTTGGCTTCGTCATTGTGGAAGCACAACATCCCCCTTGTTGCATAATAACTCCAACTTTCTGGACACATTCAAGATAATATTTTATGAACCCGGGAGGGTCTCTAGTGCTACTTCTGGCATTTTGGGAATTCACCAAGGAATTTAACCACTTGAATCCCAAACTTCCTCTGTTCGATGCACCTTTAGGGTCTATATCATTTTTTTCAAAGCACCCTAAGCCAAAATAATTACCAAGTAGACCCCACCTTGCACACCTAGCTTACCACTGAGGGACCTATGCATTGGAGACATTCTTGTCTCTTTCCGGAAGAAAGGTAATGGAGATTTAAAAATAATTTGTCTCTACTGCACTGGGCCGGGCCACATCTTTGGGAATTGTCCTAAGCAGCTGGGAAACGGCAAGGCCTAACCGGTTCTGTAGAGGCTGTGGCTAACTATCCAAACTACTAGCCTTAATTGCTTCTGGCACTGCAGGGAACTTTATTTCTTTCACCAGAGTCTCTAAATTTTCTCTCTCCACAGTTCTCCTTGACCATCCCATTTCTATCACAGCCATCGATGGCAGTAAAATAGCAGAAGAATCCATCCAAGTCCATGCCTCTGCTCTGTCCTTACAAATTGATTCCTTACATAAGGAATCAATTTCTCTGTTAGTCATTCCCAAACCTATCCACCCTATTGTTTTAAGCCTCCCATGGTTATGTACACACTCTCCGGTTCTTGACTGGCACACTATGCAAGCCTTGTCTTAGGGCTCCTACTACCATTCCCAGTGCCTAAGTAAAGTACAACTTTTGGGAGGTGTCACCCTCTCCATCTCCGAGACAGTGCAATTACCATAAAAAAATAGGTATCCTATACCGTTAATCTCCAAGTTGTTTGACCGGATAAAGGGAGCATCAATCTTTTCCAAATTGGACCTTTGAGAGTCTTACCATCTGATTTGTATCAAGGAGGCTGAGGAATGGAAGACTGCCTTCAATACCCAAGATGGTCACTTTGAGTATTTGGTGATACTCTTTGGGTTGTGCAATGCACTCGGCAGTCTTTCAAAACTTCATCAATTACATTTTTCAAGATGTTCTTTACCAGCATGTGGTAATATACTATGATGACATCCTCCTTTTCTCCCGTGATCTTTCCACACACCGGGAACATGCAGCTCGAGTTCTCAGCCGTCTGCGATACCATCAACTGTATTGTAAGTTAGAGAAGTGCATCTTCTAAAACTATCGAGTTCCAAACTTCAAAAGAGTCCCGGTAAATTCAGTGCCATTACCAACTGGCCTCACCCTGCTGGACTCAAGGCCATCCAGCACTTTTACTATCAGCAATTCATAAGAGGGTTTTGTTCCTTAGCTGCTCCCATTACTGCCTTGACTAAGAAGAATGCTGCTCCCAAGCACTGGCTACCTTTAGCAATGGAGGCTTTTTTTGCGGCTTAAGAGCACCTTCTCTTCTGCACCAGTGTTACAACAGCCCCTCTCTATTCATCCTTTCTTTTTAGAGGTGGATGCGTCCTCCTATGGGGTTGGAGCTGTTCTACCCAGAGAACTGCTTCAGGGAAACTTCATCCATGCGTAATCTGTTCCTGAAAACTTTCATCCCATCTCATCTCTGAACTAAACTCTTCAGATGGGCCCATGACTCAATTTTCCGGACATGCTGGCATCAAGAGGTCTAAAGAACGCATTGCAGGGAGTTATTGGAGGTCCTCTTTATACTCTGATGGGGAGGAATTTATTTCCACATGCTCCATCTGTGCCAAAAACAAAGTTTCCTGTCAAGCACCTTATGGGCTTTTGAGCCCTCTTCCCATTCCCAACCATCCTTGGACTCATCTCTCAATGGACTTTATCACAGACCTCCCTCAATCTAAAGGCTGCTCAGTTATCTGGGTAATCACTGACCCTTTTTCTTGAGCAGCTCATTTTGTGCCCTTAAAAGGGTTCCCCTTGGCATCCACTGTGGCCCAACTGTGTATAAAGGAGATTTATATCCTACATGGCTAGTCCCAGACTGTGGGTCCCAATTTCTATCCAAATTTTGGAGAGCATTTTGCCGAACCGGTTGGTTAAAACTTAACTTTACATCTGCCTACCATCCACAGTCCATTAGCTTAACCCAGTGGTTTCCAAACTGAGCGCCATGGCTCCCTGGGGTGCCGCGGCGACCTCCCTGGGGTGCTGTGGCCAGGGCTGGTGGTAACCAAGGCGGGTGACTACTTGTTCATTATTTTGGCTTAGGGGTGACTTGAAAATATTATGGAGACCCTAAGGTTGCCTCGAACTAAGAATGTTTGGGATCCACTGGCTTAACCGAAAGAACCAATCAAGAACTTGAATAGTTCCTTAGAATGTACATCTCAGCTAAACAGGACGAATGGGTTGACTTACTACCCTGGGTGGAATTCGCCCCTAATAATAATAATTTTCATAAATGTATCTGTTTCTCCTTTTTATGCTCTTCAAGGTTTTCGTTACATTACCGAATCTGCCACCATCCGGATTTCCTGCAGTGAATTTTTACAGACCATGTAATACACTGCCTCATTTCAGAAATTTTCTTCAAAATGGTCTCAATTTAAGAGAAATCTCCCCCACGCTTCTTCTCAGAATAAAAGATTCTTTGACAACAAGAGACGTTCAGCTCCTCTCTTATTTCTCGGTAACAATGTGTGGATATCCACATGACTTTCATCTTCGTGTCCCCTCCAGGAAGTTCGCACCTTGCTTTATTGGTCTTTTTAAGATTCTAGAAGTTAACAAACCTATTGCATTTAGGTTAAAATTGCCTCCCACTTTGAAGATAACTAATGTCTTCCAAATCTCTTTCTTAAACCGCTCATTATTAAAAAAAAATTCCACCTCCAGCAACCCTTTGTCGACTATTTCAGTACAAGATTATCAAGACTATGAATTAAAATAAATCCTTGACTCCCATATTTCAAGAGATGACCTCCATTTCTTTGTTGATTGGAAAAGTTATGGACCAGAGGAACGCTCTTGGCTCAGATTTTTTGATGTACATGCGCCTGATCTCTTAAAAGACTTTCATAAAAAAAATTCTAAATAAACCTTTTAGGGTGTCCAGGGTTTACCCATAAGAGAGGGGGTACTGTAAGGATTCACTTACCTGTACTCCGCTCCAAGTCCCTTCTCGTTGTCCTTCATCTCCACGCTGGCTGTTTTCTAGCCAAGCTGCTTCCAGCTGATGTCACGATTATGTGACCACTGGGCGGGGAATTTGAAGCTGCTTCTATTTAAATTGGCTATGAACACTCAACCAGTGTCAGAGTAACAGGATTGTTTCCCACAGCCTCTGACTCCCAGTGCTCCTATCCTAATCCCATGTTATCTGGCTGATTTCTGTGCATGAACCCGGCTTGTGTTCTGACTACAGCTTTTGGTGTTCACTCTATACTGCTTTGCCTGTTTGCATTTTTTAAGTGCATCCTAAATTACTTTTACTTATTCAGCATGAATTTTAATAAAATACATTTGATTATATTGGAAGTTTCTGCTTCACTATCCAGCCCTCTCTACTGTGATGTCTGAATATTTCACTATATGGGGCAGTGTATTACATGGTCTGTAATCATTTAATCACTTTTGTGAACTTGATATTCTGGACCTAATTACTTGGTATTTGGTAGCACTTACAATACTGCATTACCTTCTATTAGGTATAAGTTGTATGCAATTAATAGCAAAAAAAAACACATGAAACCAGTGGATCCCTATGGAATCAGCTACACATGTGACTTTTCAACAAACATTACTTTTCATACCTCCTCTTGAAAAGCTGCTGAGAACTGGTATAAAAAGGAGAGGTGAGCGTGACTTGATGATGCCATTTGTGACTAAATGGGTGAGCAAATGGGTAAATGTGGACACAATGTGGATCATCATGTTGACCCTTTGGCATTTACTTAGGTGGGCTTGGCTTGATGATACGTTGTACATTATTACTTCATTCTCCACGTTCACCGTGCAGGCAGGAAGCATGCTGCTGGAGAATGACCTGCTCTCTTGGGAGTTCATAAGGCCTCCATCTATTTTGTGAGTTTTCTGGACAGTCCAGGAAAGTAAGTAACTACGCTTTCAAATAAGTTATTTTAAATATATTTAAGGGTGCACAACGCATTCAATTGTTAAGAGTGACATTAAAGCTTTGCTATTTGCAGACTGGTGTGTCTACTATGGAGTGTGTATTCCTCTCTCAGAAGGGCTGAAACTAGACATTTGTGGACCCTATAGCAAAATGATATAAGGGCCCCCATATATTCATAGGGATGGCAGGTCCCATAGCAGCTACATCCCTGGTACTATGGTAGTTACACCTTTTGCTCTCAGTAAGTAGAGGAAATTAAATTTAATACCATTGATGCTTGATTTTTGTTGGTATTGAGAGTGCTTTATTTAATGCAGCTCCATGATATGCGCCATTCCCATACATACATAATTCTCTATATTTTGTTCACCTTGTACATTATGGGATATTATATTATCTATAAACGTCTGTAATTCAGAAATAAAAAAGTGAATAATTACATGTATGTAAATTCCTCAATTTCTTTGAGATTGTTAGCTGCTTGGGCCAGAGTCTATTGAATAACCGTTGTTTCAGTTTGCTGAATTTATCTGTTAATATGTATGTAATGTCCATATGTCAGACAGTATTCCTACAGACGCTTCCTGGATTATAACACATGTTTTTCCCAGTTCCTCACTTTCTCTTATTTATTGTTCGGACTGATAATTTTTAAAACCTGTCTTTAACATCAAAGAAACACCAAAGTAAACAACTGAAACATACTATATGACTTTAAGCAAACATTAGAGCGATAGACAATAAACCAAATACACACCCATAGTTCAGTAACCAGTAGGGTGTTCTATTTCTTTTGATATTTGTACAGTGGGTGGATTTTGTGACACTAAAATATAAAATGAGCATGCTGTCATTCTTAAATAAATATTAGATCATTATTAATGAATACAAACTGTATTAGAGCTTTTGAATAGAGTTTTTTGCAGTTTTAAAAAGAATGGTGGTGTTGTTGATTTGGGGATATTAACGTTTCCTAAAGTCCATTGTCTAGATTTTACTCTTGAGAATTTCTGATCCTCTTGTGTTTCTCCGGGCTAACTTCTAGAATCAACTCTGATCAAGGAGGTTCTTCTGCTTAACCACAAATTCTGGGATTGGAAAGTGGTTAAGGACAAGCCTGAAGCTGGTCACACTACTAGGGTAGTAAATAGTGAGTGTGAGATAAAATTTGGGTAGAATTTAATGATTTTTAGACAATCCAGGTGTTTTGGCTTTGATTAGCCCTTTCATAACCACACATCATGCATGCTGAAGTGAGTCATGATTTGAGAGTTGGCCACATCAGAGCCCTTGGCCTTTCCTCCCACCATGACAACACAACTGTGGGTGCAAGGTGGGCCCAAAGTTCAAGGGGCTAGTACAGGGCAAACCTGACTTGTGGACCCATGTACACTGCGCACCCTGTACCCATGGTGGATACGTCATTCTATGCAAATTAAACAAAGGATACAGACGGTTCTATCTAAAGATGGAGTCATGCCAACATCACCCATTTCTTCAGTAATACATTGTCTGGTCTACTATTTTTTGCTTACTATTTCACTTAATTAACCTGTGCTCATTTAATTTAGTCATGTACAGCATGCTTCTTATATCAGTTGATTGTGCCCAAGTTAATTCAGTTAAAAAACGGGAAATACTGTATCAGACAAATGCAATGAATGGGTGAAGTTGGAATGTGTTGATGACTTCTGTCCCTGCTGCTTTATGAAGAGACGTTTTGTACTGTGGTGATGTCAGAGCTTTTTCTGCTGTATTTTTATTCTCACAGAAAAAGCTGAGCTTATTCTTTCTTTCTTTTTACACTAGTAGGTCAGCAATTATTGTATTTCAACTAAAGTTGGGTTTTTAAAACTTACTGGAACCATGCTGTTTTGATGTGTTGAGCAGAACTCCTTTCAATTCAGTGAATAGCATGAACACTACATAAAACATGTATGAAAATGAACAATCATGGGCTTGCTTTAGAGCTGGAAGTTCAACTCACAACAGTAAAAATATCCTTTGATTTACTATACATGCATACTAAAACAAAGTGAAATTTAAGTCAAGTGTAATTTATGGCCTCCTATGCCTCGAGAATCGGATGGGGATGTGCAAATAATTTACAGTAATGCATGTACACATAAGTGTTGCAGCCCTTGTGGAGATGCGGACTATGCAGAGTATTATGTATAAGTGTAATACTTGTGGTTCCATTCATTCCAGTGTAAAGTTATTTGCCGCTGCTGATCAGCAGGTATCTTACTAAAAAAAATAGTACCTCGCAAACTAAAACTAACCAGCACCTGTGGCTACAACCTACTGTTTATTGCTAATGAAGAGGAATAAAGTTTGTGCAGACCACCCACAAAAGCAACGGCTTTTGGGAAAAAAAGAAATCTCCAGAGGCATACTGTACACAAGTGTCAATGTCACATTAAATTCCAATCTACTACCACATTAGAACCACGTCCCCCCCCCCCCCTCCTAAGATACTCCATTAGCCTTATCTATGGCTTAAATAAATCTTGAGAGTGATAGCACATTGGGGCTGTCTTTACTTACTTATGGTACTTTGTATGTGAAGCTATTACATTGCTTGCATTGGGCCTAGATATGGTCCTTTCCACCAAAATGCCACCTAGAGACAAGATAGATCGTATTAAATGCAGAGATGTGTTTGTACTAGGAAAACAACTTTCTCCTAACATGACAACTGACTGCCAAAAAATTAAAGAGATGGATAACCACCTCAGTTATTACATATAACAATCGAGAGACCACACATGAAAGCTGGAGGTCTAGAAAGTGTACCATGAATAAAACCTCCATATTTATTAATATACATTTGTGAGGAATCCACTGTTAGCTGGGATGGTCATTACCCTCAGTGGGATTCAACTCACTCGGGTAGAACAGAGTATATCTAAAATAAGGCTTTATTATGACAGCACAACTTCATAAGACGTTCACAAGGTACAGGGTAAATGGTTGCATGTACCCTCCAGCAGCCTCTTGCAATTAGCACTCCAAAGTAATAATCTCAAAATCTTTCAGACTTGTATCCTCCCGCAGTATTACCATGATCATTTAGCTGGACAGTCCTGTAACCCTCACACAGACCCTGTAGTGGTAGGGTTCCTCCAGCGGCACTGCATTGCCTGGCCCAGAGACCTTTTTGCTAATGTCTTGTAAACCAGGATCCTCCAAGCTAGAATAGCCTTTATTTGTATTCTGCTCTAATTATATTCCCAGCTGTTTACATACGGAGTAGGGTCAAATGTCTCAATCCCCCCCCCCCCTTTCAGCAGGAGTCTAACCGTAGACACTTAAATGATTTAATCGTTAGACATTCTGTCTCTATTACCTTGATTATGCAATGGTATGGCTGACTGAATTAGCTATTTGGCTAGATACACTAAACAAAGGGTTACAATATTATTATCAGGAAAATGACACTTTACGTTTCTGTAAAACATTAAGACATTTGACACATTGTATCTGCAGCATTACTGAGTCTGTGTTACATTTTGATACAATAACATATAAATTGATACATATTAATACATTTCCCAATTATATTTCTGCCAGTATATTGCTGTGGAGGCAGATTGCATATCATCTAGAAGTTCTAGCCTAATTACCTCCCTAATTACTTGTTGACCTAACTAATTTGCTTGGTTTGCCAGCTAGCTATGTTAACAGTCACTCAGACATTGTTCTGATTACAAACCAGATCTTAGCCACACCTGATAAAAATGGACATTTAAGACAAATGGTAATTACCTTAGCTAACACAAGCAAAATGACTTCTGCTGTCCTGTTACTTTCACACAATAAATTAATATTCTTTATATTTCTAATACATACAATATTGCAGGTAATCTAGCTGCTAATCTCAAACATTCTGGATAACAAAAACTCCATCATTATCCACTGGATGTATCAGAATATCTTCATAATGACTAAGATTAGTAAGGGCTCTACTTTCATCCAATGGAAGATTATAGGTAACTGTCGTGGCATATTGTTCATATCTGGTTAAAAAGTAATCTAATAATGTAATAAAACTGTCAATGGAGGGATTAGAAGACTGGGGATCAAAGGATGGATGTGTGCAATTTGAAAGAATCTTGTAAATGCTGTTTTTCAAGGGTTGTCCAGTTGACGTTGAAAAATATTCTTGTAGTGTTAACTTATGTGAGAATCAATGTAAGTCTATATACTCCTCAGTTAATGTTCCAGAGTACAGATTAAATAGTAGGTCCTTTTATTTATTGGTGGTTTTCTTGAATTTCTTCTTCTGCCCCCCCCCCCAAAAAAACCCCCCTCCAGTCTTGTATCTCCTATATTTTCTGTAAAGTAAAGATGAAAATTAGTGTACTCTACGTTAATATACTGCTATATAATGATTAGGTTCTGCTCATCTGATCCCATTGAGATGTCAATTTTTAATAACTTTGTGCTAAATAATAAATATCTTAATTTTATTATACAAATGAAGTAAAACACAATAGTGCAGACTGTGCTTGAAAACAATGATACAGCATAAGAGGATACAATCAAATTTGGGCGAAGGCTAGATTGTTTATTTATAAAAGATCTCACTTGTAGCATAGGGAACATAAGGAAAATGAGTAAGTCCTCCAAAAACATCACTTAAATGTGTTTCCTAGGTGAGCAGTCTGCTTCATCAGAAAAGTATCAGTGTTGGCTGCCAATTCCAGAGGGGTTCTGCCCGTTTGACATCAAGGTTAACAACTACAAACATATTGCTACTACATACTTATCTTTCCAGCTGATACTCATTTCCTCTCATTCCCAACATGACAGACAGCTTTATTCAACATATGGATTGCCCTCCATGATCCTATTTATTAATATGTGGTTGATCACTAATTACAATACAGTCCCTTATGCTTTACCCATCTGAGGGCCAGTTCATTTTTATTTGTTATCCACTGACTTACTGGCCTTCAAGATGTCAGTTGTGCTTGTTCTTATTACCAGGTGTGTGGAGGGCAACATCTCTGACAATTTCTGGATATAAGGGAATAGCTTATTTCACCGTTAGTTTTGATGAATAATCAATGGAAAAAATCTCAGCATATTTGAATAAATCTCATAAATTCTCCCAGATATGGTGCGACTGGTTTAAGATCACATGCTCATAATGCTCACCCCCAAGATACTTCTTCCCTCTTCTTATAACTTGTTCTGAGTGTTGATTAATATTGTCTTTGGTCCCTTCACCATTGGATTGTTGGCCATCGGAAGTCCCAAGTTCGGTCTCAGCTTTCCCATTTGCCCCCCACCCCCCTTTCTATTTCCACCCCCCCCTCCTAATATTTTAGAACCAAAAATAAAACCTCACACTCTTATACAACTGTTAAGGTGTTTGTTAGGAACTCCCTAGCCAGCACAATAAAACTCGGAATCTACTCCGAAAGCCTGGTGTTCGCTGGAGCCCCTAGTGGTGGGGACAGACTTGGCCGCAGGCTGACAGAGGGTCGAGAATCGTATACCAGCCAAGGAGAACCCAGGAGTGGAGTGATTGGCGGACAGCAGCGTGGGGTTCAGGCAGAGTAAACCAAGGTCAGAGGTCACAAGCACAGGTTCGGAATCCAGGGACAAGCGAAAGGTCAGGGGCACTGTCGGAGGAGCAGAATCCGGTTTTCAGGCAAATGGTCAGGGTCAGAAGCGTAGATTCAAGGTCCAGGAACAAGCGAGGGTCATACACGGGAAGTCAGTCACAGGTTTAAACACCAAGCAGAGAGAGAACAAGGAGGCAGCAGAACTGTAAACAGGACGCTTTAACCGGCAGTGAGGCTCTGATCTCACTGCCTTAAATAGCACTAGGAGCCAATCAGGACAGAGGAGGGTAGGGCTGAGAATCAGCCTCAGGAGGCAGCTAATTAATTACTAGCTAGAACTAGCATAGGAAATAACATAACCAGGAAGCATGTATAAAAATAAAAGTGAACCAGTTTAAATCATATAGGAGCTCCCCTTGGTGTTGGAGGATGTCCCTACACCCTCCTACATCTATTCCACAAGGATAATAACAGAGCACAGAATCTAAAGCACACGCCCGGCTGCTAGTTCACGCCATGATGTGGCATACAGCCGCGGCTCGTGACAGTGTTATACTACAATTTCCTGTATATTTCAGACCAACGAAATGTATGTGTAACTTTCTCGTTTTTCGGATGTTTTTATGTGTATTGGTTCGGGCAATTAAAGTCCTTGACAGCTTTATGCATTGTAATTTGCCATGGCCTTTTCCAGTCCTTACTTTGTTTATGGAAAATGTGTGTTGCTGTTTTATAAATAAAGTTATTTTTTTTAATTAAATTTGTCCTCTGTGGGTTGTGACGAGCTATCCATTACTAAGCGGCGATGCTTAGTATGCTCCTTTGTAAACCAAATATTGGTCAAAATCAAATTCATCCTCATTAGCTTCTCCCTCCTCCTGATATTCCTGTAATTCATCCTAACTGCTATCTCAAACAGAGCATCTTTCCCTTTTGTCAGTTGTGGATCATCCAGCAGAATCCAGGTGTCAGGTTAGCTCACGAATAATTGAGTGAGATCCTGCTGTCTCAATGAGTATTAACTAAGCTTCTCTGAAGGGTCTAACAAATGGGAGGTGTTCACCAGGTATTACAGCAAGGGAATATGGGCTTCTGCGGCTCCCACCTTACAGGTCGCAGCCCTTCAGGAAAGCTCCCAATGTAATTGGGAGCTTTCCGGTTGGTAATACAACCGGGTGGTAATACAGGCCCGTAGCGGCAGGCCAGGAGGCAGCGGGTAGTCAGACAGTAGCCGAGGTCAAGGGTCACAGGCAAGCAGAGTAGTCAACAAACACGCCAAGGGTTAGGATCACAGGCAAAGTAGCAGAGTTCAAGGTACAGGCCAAAGGGTCAGGGTCACGAGCAAACAGGCTGTCAGGTGCCGTCTCCGCACCTCCGCTGGGTGTCGGAGACGGACACCCTCTAGCCGGAAGAGGGTGGAATCTCGCATATCTAGAGGTAAATGCCAATTTCTTATCCATTGGAAGGGCTACGGCCCAGAAGAATGATCCTGGGTCTCTGAAGAGGATATTCATGCTCCACGTCTGCTGGCAAAATTTCTGCAGGATTCTTGCACCACCCGCAAGAGAGAGGGGGAGGATACTGTCAGGTGCCATCTCCGCACCTCCGCTGGGTGCCGGACACCCTCTGGCCGGAAGAGACGTCCCGTTGCTAGGCAACGGGAAGCGACCATGTGATCGCGGCGCTCGCGCATGCGCGATGCACTGCTCGGTTGCCAGGCAACCCAGACGCTTCCCTTCCTCCATAGGGCTTCCTGCCTGTCCCTATTTAAACTTCACTCTGGCACCATTAGGGCGCCAGAGTTTTGGTTCTACCCAGCTCCAGCATCTTAGTTATAACTCTGTTCCTGAACTCTTGTGTATTGACTCCTTGGCTTGTTTTGACCTCTCTTCCGGATTCCCCTTGTACTTCGCTGCCCGCTCTGGTATTGACCTTTGGACCGTTCCTGACTACTCTTGCCTATTCTCCGTGGTACTTCGCTTCCTTGGTTTCGACTCGGCCTGTCTGACTACCCTCTATTCGCTGCACTGGTGACTTCCTGGGAGAACGGTGACCTGCACATAGCACGCAGCAAAGCCCAAACCTCCTTGCGGGGGTCCCTGGTGAACACCGGTGGTGTGTTAGACTCCGCGCCTCTCAGGTTAGTAGCGCTAATACCAGTCAGTGATATTCTCTGTGTAAAAGTGTGACACAGGCAGAGTCTAAATTCCAGGCAGAGGTCATACACAAGAAATCCAAACGAGTATCCACAGGACAGGGTACTGTACTAACAGACAAAAGCAGGTCAGCAAGACTGGGTCAGAAGCGCTATTACTGGCAGGGAGGCTAAGCCCTCCCTGCCTTAAATACTAGCATCCACCAATCAGGGCTTAGTCCTATAACAACATTCAGGAGGAGACTGATTGATAGTGCCAAAATTAATCAGCCCGCAGGCTTGCAGAGGCGCCCCCGGCTGTTCTGAATAGCCTAGGCGCAAGAGCAGTCACTTCGGCGTCTGGCCTTTGCCCTGGCAACGGTCAGACCAAGTACAGGAAGTGATGTCCCGGTCGTCATAGCGACGGACGGGATGCCAGAGAGGGAGGTGGTGAGTCGCGGTGGTGCCCAGGGCCGCTGCGGCTCTCTAACACACTCATTGAAGAATATGCCTAGGGTTAGGTCCTCTGCTTGTAATTTTCTAGTTACTTTAAATGGGTGAAGTAGCAACTCTTTCAATTCTGTCACCTGTGACTGCTGACCGTCGCTTAGCACCCTTTGAGAGTTGGCCCTGTCCACAAGAATGTGTTTCTGGTCAAGCAAGCGAGGAATCATTAAGTAGGTACTGCCCTAGCGTGTTTCTTGATCTACAATTGCCAGTGCATCTCTTCAACATGGAATCTACTTTAGGTGTTCACGCAGCTGTAACTATTTTCCTCGCCTTCCCAACGAGAGCAGCAGCATGTCCTTCTTTCAGACTGTCTCTTATTGCCAGCTGCGGTGCGTGCATAACACAGCACATGTGATGAATTGGGGAGAGTCTTTTTGAGGCAGCTTCAATAAGATCATCTAAAAGATAATTGTCTTGTTCTTCTATAACAACAACTTCAGTATGTGCTCTTCAATGTCAAACATTCCTGTATCTCTAAACCTGACATGTTCATATATCTGTTGGTCACCTTTATTATCTGTATTCATTAGTTTAATTGTGCTTTATTATGTTTGAAGTCTTGTCCACTAAGGCCTGGAGAAACTCGCTAGTGTGATGAGCTTTGGTATCTTTTATTGACAGTGACTTGTTAACTATATAGTTCACCTTGTGGCGTGTGCAGGCATCTATTGTAAGAAATACAAAGCTTGAGAGTTTTTTAATTTTTTTTCCTTTTGGCTAAGGGCTTCTTCAATCACTATTTTTCTAACCAGCATTTCTCCTAAAAAAAAGTTGATTGTGAAAATAAGGATAAAGTCACACCATTCTTTGCAACAAGTTCTATGATATTTTTGTTTATCTGCTGTCATTGTTACAGTAACTTTGTCACAGAGAAAATATCTTCTATTTTATGTAGAACTTTTCAGATCCTTTGCTTGGCTGGAACTTGAAGTAGAATTGAACATGAAATTATATATTTATTATATATTGTTATCTATGTTATTTATATCTGTCTTAATAATCACCTCTGCTGTACCAAGCACCATCATTGTTAGTACTCCTCACCTATTAAGCACAATATATGATTTCAATTTCAAATTTTGCCTCTGCCTATTCCCACCAAACCCTGGACCCAAATTTCTATTGACTTCTTTCTGATTTGCCTAATTCTGACAATTATTAGTATCAAATTGTGAGTTGCATACACTCACAAATCTCAGACTGTCCTTGCATAATAAACACTCTTTCCTGTAGTTTTCTTCTAATTCAACTTTTTCCTCTAGTTTTCACCCAAGAGACAACAACCCTGCACTGCTATTCTAGTATTCACTTTCTCCCCCTGCTGTTGAGCACAATATATGATTTCACTTCCAACTTTTAATCAATTTCAACATTTGCCTCTGCCTATTCCCACCAAGCACTGGACCCAAATTTCTATGGATTTTTTTTCTGATTTGCCTAATTATGACAATTTCTGGGTCATCGTTGATTGATTCTCCAAAATGGCACAATTTATTCCTCTCTGTGGTCTTCCATCAGCACCAATACTGGCTCAGCTATTTATCAAGGAAATCTTCCGTTTGCATGGTTGTCCTAAAGAAATTGTCTCATATAGAGGAGATCAGTTTGTATCGACACTCTGGCGATCCTTGTGCCAAGCACTACAGGTTAAGCTAAACTTCTCTTCAGCCTATCATTCCCAGGGCAAACGGAAAGAGTCAATCAGGACCTGGAAGCATTTCTCCAATTGTACATCTCCTCTTCTCAGGACAACTGGCTAAATCTGCTTCTCTGGGCAGAATTTGCTCATAATAACCATTATCATGAATCCTCTACTTCCCCTTCATTTCACATTATTTATGGTCTGCACCCCAGGGTACCATTGTTCACTCCACTTCCTACAGCCTGTATACCTACTTCTGAAATAGCTTTAAAGAAGTTTGAAGGCCACTGGCTCAAAGTACAGAAATCTCTACATATAATTATATGGCCTCAGGCCTCTAAGAGATGAATCAGCTATTCAGATGACAGGCTGTAGGTAGAAGCTTCAGACAGGGTTGCACAAATGTATAGCAGTGCACCTAGGTTAAGAAATACAGGTGTAAGACGTGTGACAAAGTATAGGTATGAAGTGTGATTTAACTTACAAGCTTTGAAAATGGTTTGCTAACAGCAAAGCTGACAGAGTTTGTCTGCAGTGAAGAGCAATTACAGAACACCAGCAGAGAACTCCCTTTTAAAGGCAAGATGGGAGTGCCACCTTGTCACGGGCACTAGGAGTCTTTACCCAGGGATCACCAGGTGATAGGCTTACCAGAGCAGTATAGGTGGTAATATGGTACTCTGGTAGCAGGGTGATCACGGAACAGGAAATAGCAGGTGATGAGATGCTCAGGAAAGTCTATGACTAGCAGCACTGGCAATATGGAGGTAGTAATACACGAGGAACTGTATGGACAAAGGACACGTGAAGGTAGTCAGTGGTCTGCGGTAGCAAGTTGTACCACTGCTATAGTGAGGAGGAATGTCCAACAGAAACGAGGAGGTGATGAGAGTCAGCGGTCTGCGGATAGCAAGTTGTACCGCTGTCTGAGTGAAGGAATGGAATCCAAATGGAGGTATCCGGGGAGTCAGTGGTCTGCGTTAGCAAGTTGTACCACTGCTATGTGAGAGGATACTGGAGCAGGTGAAACTGGAAACAGGGGTCAGTGGTCTGCCACTAGCAAGTTGTACCACTGAATATATATGTGAGGAGGTGCACGGGGAGAGACTGCAACACAATATATACACGGGCACCTTGACTTTGATCCACAGTAATATGCACAATATAAATGTATAAATGACTGAACAACACTGCCAATATAGAAAGTCTCTTGAAGTAATCCAGCATGAGATAACACAGTCAATGATGGCAATAGACTCAGCGGATAGTACACTCCAGAGGAGAACCAACACAGTCCAGCAAGGTATGCAATACACAGCACAGTCAATGGGAAGTATGCATACCGTGGTTCAGGAGAAGGCAGTCAGACAGAAGTGCAGAGATACCTGAACGGCAGGAGGCCGGCAGGATGCAAAGTCCCTGGATGGGTGAAGCGGTGGTCTAGCAGGTGCAGCGCACAGGTAGGTAGACCAGCAGGGAACCCAGGAAGGCGTGGAGAGCGGATCAGCAGTAGATGGATGCGTAGCGCTGAGAAGTAACAGCAGCGGGTCTCTGCGGGAACACGGAGGTAGCCAATAGCAACCAGCAGGTGCAGTAACGATGGGACACGGGAGAGCAGAGTTGAACAGGCACTGTTGATCACGGAGAATAGCGGGTAGCAATAGTGGAGGCAGACTCAAGGAAACACGGGAGCGTTGACAAGGACTGAAGACTGAAGCGCACAGAGGCAGCGGATAGGAATCAGCTAAACAGTCACGATGAAACACAGACGGGTTGCAGGTTGAAGACTGTAGTGCACGGAGGCAGCGGATAGGAATCAGCTAGCAGTCACGATGATGAAACACAGACGAGTTGCAGGTTGAAGACTGTAGTGCACGGAGGCAGCGGATAGGAATCAGCCAAACAGTCACGATGATGAAACACAGACGAGTTGCAGGTTGAAGCCTGTAGTGCACGGAGGCAGCGGATAGGAATCAGCTGGCAGTCACAATCATGAACAGGTGAGTGGATGTGAATGAAAGACTGTAGTGCACGGAGGCAGCGGATAGGCATCAGCTAACAGTCCCAATGATACAAGGTAGAGTTGAAGTGGTTAGAAGACTGTAGTGCACGGAGGCAGCGGATAGGAATCAGCTCACAGTCACGATGATACAGTAGATGGTAGAAGTGGTATGGGAACCACAGTAGTAGAAGTGGTTTGGAAACCACAGAGGTAGAAGTGGTTTGGAAACCACAGGAATCAGCTGGGCTGAATAAACGAGGAAACACAGGAACACCTTCAGAGACTCATGGGGAATGAGACTCCAAGATCAGGCAATGTGGTGATGACCACAGGTGCTTAATATAGGGAGGTTGCCTGATCTGCCAATTAAGTTAAAGGAACATACACTGAAGGTTTGGAAAGGGCTGCGCATGCGCAGTCCCTCAGGATAGAGGACGTCCACGGTTCCTAATAGTCCGGGAAGAAGCACTCACAGTCCGGTGAGTGACAGTACCCCCCCTTTTAAAGGTGGGCACAGAACGCCTGGAACCGGGCTTGTCCGGATTTTTGGAATAAAACTTCTTCAGAAGGGCAGGAGCATTAAGATCTTCAGCTTTGATCCATGAACGCTCTTCAGGACCAAAGCCCTTCCAATGAACGAGGAAACGGAGGACTCCTCGCAAAATTTTTGCATCCAATACCTCAGTAATCTCGAAATCCTCCTCCTGATGAACTTGAACTGGCTGCGGTGCTGAGGGAGGAGTCGAGAAACGGTTGATGATGAGAGGTTTGAGCAAGGACACATGGAAGGCATTGGAAATCCGAAGATTCTTAGGAAGAAGAAGTTTAACACATACTGGATTGATAACTTGAATGATCCTATATGGACCAATAAAACGAGGGGCGAATTTCATAGATGGAACCTTCAAACGAATATTTTTGGTAGATAACCAGACACGATCTCCAATTTTTAGTGGTGGAATAGCCCGCCTCTTCTTATCTGCGAAAGACTTATATTTATTAGATGTCTTCTTTAAACAGGTTTTGACCTGAGACCAGATATTTTTGAAGGTTTGACAAGCAGTCTCCACAGCAGGAACTTGGGTGGGCGGGAGGGCAGGAAATTCCGGAAAAGACGGATGGTGACCGTAGACCACAAAGAATGGAGTTTTGGATGATGACTCATGGTACATGTTGTTATGGGCGAATTCAGCCCAAGGGAGCAATTCTACCCAGTTGTCTTGGTTGGCTGAAGAGAACATCCTAATAAAAGTCTCAAGATCTTGATTGACTCGTTCCGTTTGTCCGTTAGATTGCGGATGGTAAGACGATGAGAGTGCTAATCGTATGCCCAAGGTTTTACAAAGGGCCCGCCAGAATCTGGAAACGAATTGTACTCCTCTATCCGACACAATCTCAGACGGACATCCATGGATGCGGAAGATTTCTTTAATGAAATGTTCAGCCAGAGTAGACGAGGAAGGTAAACCGGACAGAGGGACGAAATGGGCCATCTTCGAAAATCTGTCTACCACTACCCAAATAGTATTGTGATTCTTACTTGGTGGCAAATCAGTAACGAAATCCATACTAATATGGGTCCAAGGCTTGGACGGAATGGGTAGTGGTCGCAGCAACCCTGCTGGAGTTCTGCGGGAGGATTTGAACTGAGAACATAAATCACAGGAAGCAATAAACTCTTTGACGTCTCTCCTCATTGAAGGCCACCAGTAACTACGAGAGAGAATCTCAAAGGTCTTGTGTTCACCGGCGTGTCCAGAAAAACGAGAGGCATGGAACCACGAAAGGATTTTCCTCCTCAGAGTAGGAGGCACAAGGGTCTTCCCAAATGGTAGCATTTTGGTGGATGAAGCAGCCAGAGAAATACATTTGGGGTCTAGAATAGCATGGTTGGGAACCTCTTCTACATCAGAGGACGTCACAAAAGCTCGAGATAGAGCGTCAGCTTTCTTGTTCTTAGCGGCTGGTTTGAAGGTTATAATTAATTCAAAACGGGAAAAGAAAAGAGACCATCTTGCTTGACGAGGGTTCAAGCATTGAGCAGATTGCAAATATGACAAGTTCTTATGATCCGTGAAGATCGTCACCGGATGGCGAGCTCCTTCCAACAAGTATCTCCATTCCTCTAATGCAGCTTTGATGGCCAGCAACTCCTTGTCCCCGATAGTATAATTTTTCTCTGCGGGCAGAAGACCCCGAGAGTAGAAGGCACAAGGATGTAATTTTTGTTGCTCCGAGCGTTGGGAGAGAATAGCTCCTAAGCCCACATTAGAGGCATCTACTTCTAGGAAGAAGGGGAGTGTCACATCAGGCTGTCGCAGAATGGGAGCAGACGAGAAGGCCTCTTTGAGGATTTGAAAGGCTTGGAGAGCCTCAGATGACCATTGCTTAGTATTAGCCCCTTTCCGAGTTAGGGCCACAATGGGAGATGCAATGGATGAAAAGTCTTGAATGAAGCGTCTATAGTAATTGGCAAAACCTAAGAAACGCTGGATGGCACGAAGAGTAGTTGGCTGAGGCCAATGTAGTACAGCATTTACTTTGTCTGGATCCATCTTCAGGCCAACTCCGGAAACTATATACCCCAAGAATGGAATCTGGGGTAACTCGAATGAACATTTTTCCAATTTACAGAACAACGAGTTTTTCCGTAGTCTGGAGAGGACCTCTGCCACATGTTGGTGATGAGAAGGCAGGTCCTGTGAGAAGATCAATATGTCGTCTAGGTAGACAACGACACATACATATAATAAGTCCCGAAAGATCTCATTGATGAAACCCTGGAAAACAGCGGGGGCATTACACAGCCCGAAGGGCATTACTAAATATTCGTAATGCCCATCTCTGGTGTTAAACGCGGTCTTCCATTCGTCACCGGAACGGATTCTAATTAAATTGTAAGCACCACGAAGATCCAACTTAGTAAATATCCGAGCTCCCTTGATGCGATCAAATAGCTCAGTGATCAGCGGAATGGGATACCGATTCTTGATAGTAATGGCGTTGAGTCCACGAAAATCTATACAAGGGCGTAATGATCCATCCTTCTTTTTGACGAAGAAGAACCCAGCTCCAGCGGGAGAGGTGGAAGGTCGAATGAACCCACGCTGGAGATTCTCCTGTATGTACTCAGATGTGGCTTGAGTTTCAGGTAACGAGAGAGGATAGACCCGACCCCTGGGAGGAGTCTTGCCAGGTAGAAGGTCGATCGGACAATCCCAAGAACGATGAGGAGGAAGACGTTCAGACTGAGCTTTATCAAACACATCGGCAAATGAAGCATACTGAGGAGGGAGTCCCGGGGAGGAAGATGAGATGGAAGATCGCTGTACTTTAAGAGGAATAACTTGAGAGAGACAACGATGGTGACATTCAGACCCCCAAGACGTAACTTGAGGGGTGCGCCAGTCAATCTGGGGAGAGTGACACTGAAGCCATGGAAGGCCTAAGACAATCGGACTTGTCGTAACTGGAAGAATTAAAAACGAAATTTCTTCATGGTGTAGTACACCAATCTGAAGGGTTACTGGAGACGTACTCTGGGTGATGAGACCATTGATGAGGCGTGATCCATCTATAGCCGTCACAGTAATGGGTGTTTTTAAAGTGATCACTGGTAGGGACCATTGATTCACTAGTGATTTAGAAATGAAATTTCCTGCTGCTCCGGAATCAATCAATGCCTGTGACTCAAAGGATTTGGTAGCAAAGGAAATCGTAACATCAAAAGCGCAGACTTTAGATTTCATAGACAATGGAGAGGACTCCAGGGACCCTAACTTCACCTCTCCAGAACTAGTTAGGGCCTGGCATTTCCCGATCTCTTAGGGCAAGAGCTGAGCATATGCGTGGAATCAGCACAATAGATACAGAGTCTATTCTTTACTCTTCGTTTCCTTTCCTCTGAAGATAATTTGGAACGTCCTATCTCCATGGGAATCACAGAGGATGGAGCTGGACGAAATTGAGGGTTTAAACGAAGAGGTGCTTTGACAGCTGTTGTTTTCTCAGACTCTCTTTCACGAAATCTCATATCTACACGATGGCAAAGAGAGATCAAATCTTCTAGTGACGAAGGAAGCTCTTGGGTAGTCAGTGCATCTTTAATTTTATCGGAGAGCCCCTGCCAGAAGGCGGCAACTAATGCTTCAGTGTTCCACTGAAGTTCAGAGGCTAGGATCCTAAATTGAATGACATACTGTCCTACTGTATGGGAGCCTTGTCGCAAACGAAGAATGCTGGAAGCAGCGGAGGTCACACGACCTGGTTCATCGAACACACTTCGGAACGTGGAAATGAATTTGGCACTATCTTGTAGAATTGGATCGTTTCTCTCCCACAGAGGGGAGGCCCAAGCCAGGGCTTGTCCAGAAAACAATGAGATAAGATAGGCCACTCTGGAACGATGGGTAGAAAAATTTTGAGGTTGGAGTTCAAAATGGACTGAACATTGGTTAAGGAAACCTCTACAAGTTTTGGGGTCCCCGTCATATTTTGACGGAGTAGGCAGGTGAAGCGTAGGAGCTGTAGACACCTGGGATGGCACTGGGGAAACGGAGGCAAGCACAGGAGCTTCAATATTAGCTGTAACAGTCTGTCCAGATGTTCCTTGGGAGGTTAACGATTGGTAACATTGAAGTAACAGCTGTTGGCGAGCATCCTGTTGCTCCACACGGCTGACCAGATGCTGCAGCATCTCTTTAGCAGTAGGTTCCGTATCTGGGTCTGTCATGGCCTGATCTTACTGTCACGGGCACTAGGAGTCTTTACCCAGGGATCACCAGGTGATAGGCTTACCAGAGCAGTATAGGTGGTAATATGGTACTCTGGTAGCAGGGTGATCACGGAACAGGAAATAGCAGGTGATGAGATGCTCAGGAAAGTCTATGACTAGCAGCACTGGCAATATGGAGGTAGTAATACACGAGGAACTGTATGGACAAAGGACACGTGAAGGTAGTCAGTGGTCTGCGGTAGCAAGTTGTACCACTGCTATAGTGAGGAGGAATGTCCAACAGAAACGAGGAGGTGATGAGAGTCAGCGGTCTGCGGATAGCAAGTTGTACCGCTGTCTGAGTGAAGGAATGGAATCCAAATGGAGGTATCCGGGGAGTCAGTGGTCTGCGTTAGCAAGTTGTACCACTGCTATGTGAGAGGATACTGGAGCAGGTGAAACTGGAAACAGGGGTCAGTGGTCTGCCACTAGCAAGTTGTACCACTGAATATATATGTGAGGAGGTGCACGGGGAGAGACTGCAACACAATATATACACGGGCACCTTGACTTTGATCCACAGTAATATGCACAATATAAATGTATAAATGACTGAACAACACTGCCAATATAGAAAGTCTCTTGAAGTAATCCAGCATGAGATAACACAGTCAATGATGGCAATAGACTCAGCGGATAGTACACTCCAGAGGAGAACCAACACAGTCCAGCAAGGTATGCAATACACAGCACAGTCAATGGGAAGTATGCATACCGTGGTTCAGGAGAAGGCAGTCAGACAGAAGTGCAGAGATACCTGAACGGCAGGAGGCCGGCAGGATGCAAAGTCCCTGGATGGGTGAAGCGGTGGTCTAGCAGGTGCAGCGCACAGGTAGGTAGACCAGCAGGGAACCCAGGAAGGCGTGGAGAGCGGATCAGCAGTAGATGGATGCGTAGCGCTGAGAAGTAACAGCAGCGGGTCTCTGCGGGAACACGGAGGTAGCCAATAGCAACCAGCAGGTGCAGTAACGATGGGACACGGGAGAGCAGAGTTGAACAGGCACTGTTGATCACGGAGAATAGCGGGTAGCAATAGTGGAGGCAGACTCAAGGAAACACGGGAGCGTTGACAAGGACTGAAGACTGAAGCGCACAGAGGCAGCGGATAGGAATCAGCTAAACAGTCACGATGAAACACAGACGGGTTGCAGGTTGAAGACTGTAGTGCACGGAGGCAGCGGATAGGAATCAGCTAGCAGTCACGATGATGAAACACAGACGAGTTGCAGGTTGAAGACTGTAGTGCACGGAGGCAGCGGATAGGAATCAGCCAAACAGTCACGATGATGAAACACAGACGAGTTGCAGGTTGAAGCCTGTAGTGCACGGAGGCAGCGGATAGGAATCAGCTGGCAGTCACAATCATGAACAGGTGAGTGGATGTGAATGAAAGACTGTAGTGCACGGAGGCAGCGGATAGGCATCAGCTAACAGTCCCAATGATACAAGGTAGAGTTGAAGTGGTTAGAAGACTGTAGTGCACGGAGGCAGCGGATAGGAATCAGCTCACAGTCACGATGATACAGTAGATGGTAGAAGTGGTATGGGAACCACAGTAGTAGAAGTGGTTTGGAAACCACAGAGGTAGAAGTGGTTTGGAAACCACAGGAATCAGCTGGGCTGAATAAACGAGGAAACACAGGAACACCTTCAGAGACTCATGGGGAATGAGACTCCAAGATCAGGCAATGTGGTGATGACCACAGGTGCTTAATATAGGGAGGTTGCCTGATCTGCCAATTAAGTTAAAGGAACATACACTGAAGGTTTGGAAAGGGCTGCGCATGCGCAGTCCCTCAGGATAGAGGACGTCCACGGTTCCTAATAGTCCGGGAAGAAGCACTCACAGTCCGGTGAGTGACACACCTGTCCATCAAGCTAAGACTGTGAGTGTATCAAGCATAAAAACATGTATTTTATGCATTGTGACCAATGCCAAGCAGTGACCTATGACTAGACAGGAAAATTATATATAATCAGTTAGGTTGTCTTGTGTCATCCTGACAAAGTATATGCTGTTTATTGTGATGGAACAATAAAAGTGCTGTTTATACTTCAAGAAGATGTCCATGTGCGCATCACTAAAAGGGTGCCCATGTCACAAGTGGTGTCAGAATGGGGTCACAAAGCACAATCAAAGCACAGCTATCCACCCAGACAACCAGATGCAATGGTAGTGAGTGAATTGTATTAAAAACCACTATCACACGCCAAACTGTTATAAAGCGGTCAGTTGCAGTGGGGAGATTGTTGTGTTGCAAAGAAAGTAAATATTTTGTCTGTAGAGAGACAGAAAGGAACAATATTACTGTGAACTGTCCATCACCTGTTTTTGTTTTTCAAAGAAAGCAGAAGTTTTAAGACATACTGGTTGTTGTAGTGCCACATCTGATTGCACAGAAGTTGTGGGATGCTAAATTGCCTGTTTGTTTTCGCAATTGTTTGTGGAAAGTTAACAGGGTTTGTCTGCAGCGCAGAGCAATTACAGAACACCTGTAGAGAACTCCCTTTTAAAGGCAAAATGAGTCACCTGTCCATTAAGCTAAGGGTGTGCGAGAAGTCTCAAGCATTAAAACCAGTATTTTACTACCTTGCATTGCGACCGATGCCAGTGACCGGTGACTAACCAGGAAAATTATGTCTAGGCAGTTTTAGGTTGTCTGGTGTCATCCTGATGAAGTATTTACTGTTTATTGTGATGGAACAAAAAAAGTATTGTTCAACAGGGAGTGTGTACATCACCAGAATGGTGATATTAAAAAGTTGAAACTCCCTCCTCCTTCACAAGAGCAAATAAAAACTAGAAGGATATAAAGTCTCGTGCAGGGTGCCCATTGAGGTTCACTCAAACTCAGAAGGACAGAGAACTGCAGCCCTTGGCTCAAACACAGGACATTTATTTACTTATGTTGCTAGTGTAGATAAAAACAATGATTTAAAAAAAGTTCACAGCATTTACAGACAAAAGTGTACAAATTCCAATTCTGAAAAGCAAGTATAAGATTCTGAACATAACAATGATCATGCTGAAGGGGATGCAGATCAAGAAGGGGCAGATAGATTTCACAAACATCAACATATACTTATAAAATACCAGCAAATTTTGTAGTGCTTTACAATTGGGAACAAACGCAATAATAAAACAATAATGTGTAATATAGAAAGACAGAGAGGTAAGAGGGTCCAGGGCCATCTTAACAACATTATGGGCCCCCAGGCAAAGCAGTGCACCGGGGCCCCTAAATATAGATATATAGATGTATACAGATACAGATATAGATATATAGAGATAGAGATAGATAGATGTACTTGCTCAGAGACCCTTGAAGTTTTTTTTTGCAGTTTTTTTTCTTTTGCAGGATTATTTATTCTCATTAAGAGCAGTGCCTACGGGGCCCCCGGGCAGCTGCCCATCGTGCCCAATGGAAAAGATGGCCCTGAGAGGACCCTTGTCAGGATCTCCCTGCAGCCCTCTGCATTGCATGCTGCTTATTGGCAGCTCCAGCCTCCAGGACCTTGGAATTGTAGTTTATCATATTATCTGCAGTATCTCTATTCAGAGGTGATGCTATTGTGCCTTCCTTTTCTTCACTAGGGGATAACCTGTTTCGCCAATGATCTCCTGCACCTGGGTGTTCCCTATTTATACCTGCCTCTCTCCCTCTCCTGTGCTGGTCATTGCTGTTATATGTTGCTGTGCTGTTTCTTGTTGTGGTCCTGGTTCCCCTGTTCCATGGGATTTCTATAAACTACCTGTTCACCTGCATCAGTCGTATTCCTGTTATTTGTTTTCTGCATCTCTCTGCAATACCTGTTCTATATCTACACCATCCAGTTTGTACCATACTGCATTTTCTGGAAACATATCTGTAATAAATATTGTTTATTTCACCATATTCTGGTCTCCTTAGCTGTTATTTTCTGCAATTAAATATGACAATATGAAAAGCCCAAAAAAACTTTGGAGCCTTGTGAAAGATTCTGCTTCAGATTTTTATTCCTAGGACTTTTTCTGCAATGGTTTTTATTCACCTTCTCCTGCAAAATGTCTGCCTTACAAATCACTGAACTACCTCAGCTTTACACTCTACAAGCAGATATAATTTTATTACGTTCTAAGCTGGCTCGCTTTTCTGCCTGAATTATGGACCCACTAAAGAGACTGTCGGATTTTGCTTCTCACAATTCAAATACTGCTAATTTGCCTTAACCAACTTTCTCTGAAGCTGAGTCTGTGCAAACCGCATCTCTTAATAGTGTTATTTATACATTTCAGTCCTGAGGTGCCAGTTCCAGTCACTTGCCCCGAGGCGCCAGTTTCAGCTGCATGTCCCGAGGCGCCAGTTCCAGCCACCTGTACCGAGGCGCCAGTTCCAGCCACCTGTACCGAGGCGCCAGTTCCAGCCACCAGTCCCAAGGCATCATTTACAGCCACCTGTCCTGAGGCATCAGTTCCAGCCTCCAGCCGATTGTCCCAAGGCGTCGGGACAGTCGGCACTTAAGAAAACTTTCTCAAATTAAGATAGTATTTGAGCGTATGCGGCAATCTGACATCTTAAGGAAAGTGGGTGGGGAATGGGCTGAGACTCGTGCAACTTAAGAAAAGTGGGAGTTTTTCTTCAGATCCGTCGGCTGATCCGAAGTTGGACTTTGCATTTTTATTAAATTCAATCTCAACTCTTAAGGTAGCTCGGGGTCATGTCTAACTCCAACAGCTATAGCGGTAGTGCCGAATATACCACAAGACTAAACAGTGGAAAAACCATTGTTTGTTTACATTCAGCCATCACAATGCACTCCATACACTTCTCTCATAACATACCACTATGATTAAACATTTTTTTTTTTTAACAATGTCAACAATTATACAAATTTAAATGTTATTACAAAATCCATGGTTTATGCACATGTAAATAAATATGCTATGTAAAGAGGTCGGTATATATAATATCTAATAGTTAGGGAATGTTTGTCTTATTTTGTTTTTGGGTTCAACAGAGATTTTCTCTGACTTATATTTATTTTGTTTTGTAAACTATGTCGACAAGCATATCATTCCTCCATGGCTGGAAGAGTTATAAGTTGCTAGATTTCACATATGGAACACTTAAAAGAAAGATAAAATACAACTCAGTGTCAACTTAAAGTGTTCATGACATAAATTAATAATTGCACACACCTTCTGATTCACCGACATGAAAGATATGTCATCTGGAATATGGCTGTGGCAGTTTTTCCTATGCTCTATATTGCATGTCATTTTTGTCTTGGCTTGGCTGTGTATCTCTTATATTCGTTTATATTTACCAAATCTTTGCATTAAATTTATTTAGATCAGCTGCTTGTCTATGTGGGAGCCTAGACAAGCAGCTGATCTAAATAAATTAAAAAAGTTTCAATTTATGGATATTCCCCCAACATGGCTCAGGAATCAAACTCATAACCACACTGTTGGGAGGTGGACTAGCTAACCACTAAGCCAACGTGCAGATGGAAAAATGTTGATATTCTATAGAATAGGACTAGAAGCTCCACAATGCTCCATACCTACAAGGGATGGAAGTGCTAGATATAAACGCATGGAACAGCTAGTAAGTGTTCCCCAAAAACATACAACACAGCACATAAACTAGTGTAATCCTCAACGTTTAATGAAACATTAAGAATTACACACACCTTCTTATTCACAGAGAGGGATGATCAGTTTTAATCTTGGTTTAATGATTAAATCTGGGTGCTAATACATCTGCTCTGAATTCTCAAGAATCAATAAACTCAAACATTTTCTGTCCAAAAAATTAGATGCAAACCAACATAAACATTGGAAGCACATACAAACTCCACACAGATAAGGCTACGATCAGGACTTGAACTCATGACCACACTACTTAGAGGTGGAATTGCTAACCACTAAGGCAATGTGCTGGACAAAAAGTAAACTGTTTCTAAAGACTTTTTATTGCAAAACTTTAAAAAACAAACATTAAACCGATGTAAAAAAACAAAAAAGGTAGACGGCAGCACTAGATTTTAGGTGCATTGAATTGTGTACGGAGGAATGAACAAGCCATATCAATAATATAAAAAAAAACAAAAACAGATCTTTCAAATATTGTCAGGTAACAATTGGTTCTGCACATACATATTGTCACGGAACTTCAGAGATGGCCGCTAACCGGTATTAGCGCAACTGAACAGGGAGGCGCAGAGTCTAAAGTACCCCTGGTATTCACCAGGGACCACCTCAAGGGAGTTTGGGCTTAGCTGCAGAGGGTATGCAGGTCATGGTTCTCCAAGACAGTCAACGGTGTAGAGACAGTAGTAGACGGGTGTAGTCAGACGGTCCAGGTCAGAGAGTAGTCAGGTCAAGCCAAATAATCAAACCAGCCAACCAACAAGGTACCAATTCATAACACAGGAGAATAGTAGAAAGCAAGCCGAGTCAGAACCGAAGAACGCTGGATCAGAAGTACTGCGTTCAACCTCATATTCGTCGCCTAAAGCCGGCTTGATAGGAGGAGGCTGAAGGTGGGAGAATTCATTAAGATCCAATGGTTTTAATAAGGAGATATGAAATGAATTATGCACGCGGAGTGAAGGCGGTAGATGGAGCTTATAGGTAACCGCATTAATAATATGGGAGATGCGGAAAGGACCAATATATCGAGGAGCGAATTTCATTGATGGTAGCTTGAGTCTGAAGTTGCGCGTGGATAGCCAGACCTTGTCCCCTACGTGAAGAACTGGAATCTTCCTATGATGACGATCAGCAAAGAGCTTCCTAAGACTGTAAGAGTTTAGATTGTACTTGAGTCCAAATTTTCGAAAAGTCACAGACCATAACTTGAGCTGTCGGTACCGATGCACTGGAAGCTTCTGAAAAGATGGGAAGTACAGGGTGTCTGCCAAAGATGGTAAAGTAAGGAGACACACTCCAGAGGATTCATATTGATGGATATTATGTGAAAACTCTGCTCAAGGTAGATAATCACTCCAGGAGGATAGGTGATCGGAGCAGTAACAACGAAGGAACGTCTCCAAATCCTGGTTGACGCACTCAGTTTGACCATTCGTCTGGGGATGGTATCCAGAGGAGAATTTTATCTTGATTCCTAGATTGTTGCAAAAGGATCTCCAGAATCTTGAAATGAATTGTACACCCCTATCGGAGATGATCTGAAGGGGACAAACATGGATACGAAAAATATTTTTAATGAAAAGAGTTGCTAGTTCGGCAGCAGATGGCAATTTCTTAAGAGGGATGAAGTGTGCCCATTTGGAGAAACGATCGACCACCACCCAAATAGTGTTGAAACCATGCTATTGGGCAGGTCAGTAATAAAGTCCATACTGATGCTTGCCCAAGGAGAGTCTGGAAGAGGGAGCGGAAGAAGCCCGGCTGGGGGACGTCTAGGTGTCTTGTGACGAGCACATACTCCGCAAGCTGTAACATACTTGTGAATGTCAGCACTCAAGGAAGGCTATCAATAGCTGCGGAACAAAATGGCAATGGTCTTTTTAACCTCAGCATGGCCAGCAAATCAGGAATCATGAGCCCAAGCTAACAGTCTGGGACGAAGATGGGTCTCCACAAAAGAGCATCAAACTGTAGGTGTCTTAGCTGAGGATTTAGTCAAAGCCAGAATCTTCAGTGGACTGATGATAGGTCTGACTGCCTCCTGAGGCCAGATTTTGTCTAGTCCACCTTTACAGGTAAGGTGACATGATGAGCACGATCAAAGAAGAGAAGTTTTTAATGATTTGCCGCTAATAATTGCAGAATCCAATAAATCTCTGATTAGCCTTTAGGCCAGAGGCCAATTAAGGATGTATTCTACCTTTTTAGGATCCATTTGAAGACCCATGCTGGAGATTATATACCCGAAGAAGAGGACCTGATGTTGTTCAAAAAGGCACTTTGCCAATTTGTAATACAGGTGATTGGTAATGAGATGAGACAAAACTTTGACATGATCTCGATGAGAGTTAAGGTTCCGGGAAAAGACCCGAATATCATCAAGGTGGACGACTACCAATTGATACAAAAGATCTCTGAAGATTTTGTTGATGAATTCTTAAAAAACCGCAGGGGCATTACAAACCCCAAAGGGGATCACGAGGTACTCATAGTGCCCGTCTCTAGTAATAAAGGAGGTTTTCGAATCGTCACCCTCGTGAATGCAAATAAAGTTATAGGCCCATCTAAAATCCAATTTGGTGAATATCTGGGCTCCACGGATCTGATCAAAAATATTTTATATTAGGGAAAGAGGGTAGCGGTTTTACGCCGTAATAGCATTCAGCTTCCAGTAGTCGATGCAAAGTCTAAGGGTACCATCCTTTTTTTCCGACAAAAAAGAACCCTGCACCTGCTGGCAAAGTAGACTTGTAGATAAAACCATGTTCAATATTTTCAGAGACATATTCTGACATGGTTGAGTCTCAGGGAGGGATAGGAGGAAGACCCTGCCCCTTGGGACGCTTTTGTTGTGTACGGGGTCAATGGGGAGATCCCAGGGACGGTGTGGAGGCAGGGACTCGGCTGCAACTTTGCTAAACACATCTACAAACTTGGCATAGGCCTCAGGAAGAACTGGCTGCGGAGTAGAGGCTAGACAGGAGATCGAAGTCTTGGGAGGGTGTACGTACAGCAGTCAAACAATGTAGTTAAAAGGTGGATCCCCAAGAAATGACTTGGGCATGAGAGCAATCCAACTGCGGATTGTGAGCTTTAAGCCAGTGAAGGGACTGGTAATGCGATCGATGGAACCGTTAGGTGATACGATCAATTGCGGTCAGTGCCAGAAGCTGTGGCAATAGAAGGGTGGAGAGACAGAGCTTAGAAGCCAACTCAGTGGAAATAAAGTTCCCAGCGGATCCAGAGTCCACGAAAACTGTCAACTGCTGGGAGCCACCCAGAGAGAACAGAGTAATAGGCATAAAAAATTCTGAATATATCAAAGAGTACGGAGTGAGGGAATTGGATCCTAGGACATCCCCCCTATCATCGCCAAGGATGGGGCGTTTCCTGGCCTCTTGGAACATGAGGAGAGAAGATGACCTGAGTCCCCACAATAAAGGCAAAGGCAATTCTTGATGCATCTGTCACGCTGCTCCTGGGAAAGACGAGAGTGGCCTATTTGCATGGGTTCCCCAGGAGGAATTGCTGGAGACTGGAACGGAGGCACCAGGCGAGGGAAGGAACGCCGGGTCCGTTCTCGTTCTTGAGTATGCTCCCTATGGCAGATGTCCACCTTAACACACAGAGAGATCAAATCATCAAGATTAGACGGGAGCTCACGGGAGGCCAGGTCGTCCTTAATGCGGTTGTTTAACCCCTGCCAAAAGGTGGCTATTAGGACCTCGTTGCTCCAGCGAAGTTCTGAGGCCAATGAACGAAACTGCATGGCATATTGCCCAGCAGTGAGTGAACCTTGACGGGGAGCTAATAGGCCAGAGGCGGCGGAGGAAACACGGCCAGGGTCATCAAAGACCTTGCGAAAATTCTTAATAAAGGTGGAAGAATCCCGGAGCGTAGGATCATCCTGTTCCCAGAGGAGATGCCCAGGCCAAGGCTTGACCAGAGAGGAGGGAAATAATATAAGCCACTTTGGTCCTCTCGGAAGCAAAATTTTCCGGAGCAAGCGCAAACTGAATAGCGCACTGCTTCACGAACCCACAACATCACTTGGGATTGCCAACATAATTCTCCGGCAAGGGAATACGTAGGCCTCGGGAACTAGGGGTGCTAGCAGTAGATGTAGTGGCTGAAGTGGATACTGCTACTGCTAAGGCAGCTTGGCTCACAGCACAGCATGACACAGTGATACACAATGTTGTACCACCGGTATTTATCAAATCTTACCTGTCCTTCAATGGCATGTGAAAATACTCCTCCTCTGCATTAGAGGATTTCATAGGGGCACATTTATCAATGTTCGCATAAAGTGAAAAATAGTTTTCAATCCTTATCGCATTGATAGGATTGAACTATTTCTCAAATTTATGAAGAACCCAACACACAAACAGCAGTTCCGATTAACTGCTGTTTCTGTGATGAAAAAAAAACTTACTTACCCTCCACACATGCGCTGTCCAGCTCCGCTCTTCGGACCAAAACTGACAGCACTGAAATTTTTCAATTATGATAATGTACCCCAAATCTATTTTTCGGAACTTGTTAGATTGCGATACGGAGCAGTCACCATACTATTGAGTGGTGACTGCTCCCAAAAACGAAGCAGAATCCAAAGCATCAGATATCCACAATATCTGCTGCGATGCACCTTTCATAAATATGCGGCACACTCCAACTTGTGTTGGAGTTACGGAAAAAGAGTGAAACTGTGCTAGCACCACATCATAAATATGCCCCATAGACTGCCCACTGCTGCTGCTGCAAAGTGCTCCAGGATGCTCTGGTCTTTCCTGTATCTACTTCGCATAAGCTTGCATACATGCGTAGTTTAATGCTCAGTGTTCTAAACCTTTATATGTTAGACCTAGATGTAAAATAAGCCTAGAATAGAATTCTATGGGGACTGGAGTTAACAACAAAAAATATGTTAATGCAGGAGGAATCTCATTGGTTATCCACTTTATAAATTAAAAGAAGACTTGTCATAGCCATTCTTTTTCATTCATTTTTGGTGGATCAGTTTGTTTAAAAGACCACTAAATAACTGAACCCATGGTATTGCACCTTGAAAATGAATGGAAAAAGCAGAATGGAAAAAGCAGAGTGCAAAAAGGATTGTTTGGCAGGTATACTCCCATGAGAAATAATGTCACTGTGCTGTAGACACAGAGGAGCATACAGAAACGAGACACAAACAGCTGCTTGTACACGGACCAGCCCAGTCTATTGGAATCTGCGAGGACTGGATTTCGGTGGGTGTTACCCACCTCTCACACTACAGCCTGCAGGCAGGACACGTCCAGGGTGTTATGTCACCAGGGCCGCAGCCAGTAAGGAAGCCTCTGCCGACCCGGATGTAGTGCGCAGAGCGGCCTGCCAGGGTCTAGGCTGCAGATCATACATTCAGGAGAGCTCGGAGCGGGGCCTGGCAGTTATTCCCAGTGAGGCTGCTGCTGGGATACTATGTATAATGAGACACTAAGAGCCTGTGCCACGTCATAGTAACGCAGAATACCCCCAGCGCCCTCCGGCTGCATCCTGACTCTCTCCGCTCAGACATGGCGCCTATGGGCATCCGCCTGTCCCCCCTGGGCATCGGGGTGTTCTGCTTGCTCGGACTAGGGGTGCTGTACCATGTGTACTCGGGCTTCCTCACTTGGCGAATCCCCTCCTTCCTCCTGGGGGAGCGGGGGGAGGACACCGTGGACCTGCGGGAGCTGCTGGCGGTGTCGGTGAAGGCTGCACAGCTGGGCGGCGTGGAGGTGAAGGCTGTGCGGGAGAGCAACAAGCTCAACGAGAACCTGAAGGGGAAGACCAGGGAAGGGGCAGACGATAAGATGACCCGCGGGGATCTGCTATCTAACAAGAAGATGGCCAGTCTCATTAAGAACAGCTTCCCCGGGGTTCAAGTGAGTGTGTAAAGTACCTTTATTATAGTGTAATATTCATGCAGTCATCTGTAGTATGTAGGTTGTGTGCTTCCTATACATTAGTGCCATGCAGTTCCTATACATTAGTGCCATGCAGTTCCTATACATTAGTGCCATGCAGACACTGAGTTCTGCCCTGACATGGAGGTACAAATCCCACATATACACGTATATACTGCAACATTTTTTTTATTATGTTTTATATTATGTGGATATGCTACTAGAACTGCCTATCTCTGTTGGTTGTTACATTGACTATGGCACCTAAAATGTTAGAATATTTTTTATGACTATTTCATCTGAATAAGAAAACACTAAGGCTATGTGTACACTGGTGTAGCGTTTAATATGGGTTTTTTAACACTAGCATATAAATGGGTCCATACATATTTGCATTTTTGTTTTTCTTTTGGTGTGCTGCAGTGCATAATTTTGAATACTTCTTGTTCTACTTCAGTTGCTTCTTGGTAGACTTATGCTAAGGCCATTGGAAACTTAAATTCATTTTGGTAAGAGCGTATTCTAAGCGCAATGAGTTGCTGCTAAGAAGAGTTTATATACGTGTTGACTTGAACAAGATAATTTGCTGTTTTGTAACAGCTGTATCTTTAAAACAGAGATTGAGCGCTAAACACACGCCAAGCGCTTATTAAATGTATATATAAACAATGTAGTATACTTTTAGAATGTTAAAAACCGCATTGCAAATGCCAGGGTGTACGTAGCCTTAATGTGGAAATGGTAGTGACCGAAGGCCACAAAATGCTCTGGCAGGCTTCATAAAGTAGTGTATAAAAAAGTGACTTCATTCTGTAAAATAAAGTAATTTAGTAATTACATTGCAGTTTAATTTAAGGAGATTACCGCTGGGGTTCTCCAGTTTGAATTATCCTGGTATCGACAGACATGTGTCCTCCAGGCCCATTAACCGCCCTTAAATGGGAAATGTTACTTAGTCGATTAATCACCAATATGAGTATATACTAGAAAAATGGAATGTTATGTGACATGTTAGCATATTCCAGTACTTGAAATGACATTGGTACTATCTAATGTTTCATAAAGGATAAAAATAACGTAGATATTCTTGAATGATTAAACATTTTCTGTTTCCTTAGGATGCAACATGAACCTTTCAGTAACTAGTTTTGTACTCTTAAGGTTCTTGCACATAGCTGCTTACTCTGCATCTGTTTTCTAATCTGAATTGCATTTAGCCACATCAAAATGCAGCTAGAACATGTGTCAAAATAAGGATCATTATTCCCTATAAAAATAAGTGGGGTTGCGTACACTGGCTTTCAGTGCTAAGTGCTGAGTGATGGATCAACCCAGCAAATAGAACATGCACATCGACTAGAACGACGTAAAAAACAGAGAATCCTCAGAGTTCATTTTAAAAATCCACAAAAACTTAGCTGCAGCCATTATGTTTGGACACCAAAGTTAACTAACTTATGATTTTATCAACACTTACTAGAAGTATACTGAACCTACATCAATTTGTAATTAATTCAGCATTTTACGTGTGTTAAGAATTTTGTTTTATCATTGTGGGGTAGTTATATAAGTAAAGAATAAGGTGATATAAGTTAAGCAAGAAAATCTCACTTGGCAGCGTTCAAACGGGAGTCATGATGCTAATAATTGTGTGTTTGGGTCTTTTTGGCTCATTTTATACCCAAGAAAATAAAATACAAATGGACTTATTCTTTTAAATATTTAATGTAAAGTTATCTAAAATTTAACAGGAATGTAGCCTTACATTTTTATATATGAAGCATATAGTGTGGCAATAATGCCATAATTGTATATAAACTCTGAACTGATGTACTCATTTAGCCTCACACGTCCCCCAGAGAACCTATACTTATCTGGGCAGCTAACATGTTTTACCAAGTATGGCTTTGTACAACAAGGGATCTTTTGATTTTGGTATTTTGTTGAACAATTTCATACTTCTTCCCAAGATTAAGGTGAATGTTGGACTTAGAAATCTGATTCTGCATTTAATTTTTTTTTTTTTTCTTTTTAATCCATCAACCATGTGTTTTCATGTACACCCAGTGTACTTGTCGTGTGGATATATTTTACTAAATACATTTTTCAAGGCATCAAAGTGAGTGCTGCTGAAGCCATTGCTAAGAGACCCTGCTTTCTGTAAATTGAATGAGTTTTTTTTTCTTTTTATTTAAAACCATAAAAATACTGCACAGTAACAATAATAACCTCTTCCTCTACATAAGTGTGCGCAGTGTTTCCAATGTTTGTGAGCATAAATGGTAGAAAGCAAATGACATACTTATGTACAGTAATCGGCATGTACACGTCTTCAAGCAGAACATTTTTTATGAGGTGCATTGTAAGCGTCACATCATTGACGTCCACCTTCCTACACCTTTAGTACTATTGCCCTGTTCAATTAAATAATGGTTTATGACTCTGTCCTAAAACACTGCCAGGTTAACAAATGTTTATAACGTCAGTGCTTGTTTCATTGTATGCGTCACTTTGTGTGTGAAGTTTTTTATTACATTTGTCTGTCTGTACTTTGAAATGAGCTTATCTACCGAAGGTCTACACTTTTAATAGGATCTATTTTGGACACACAGGGTTTTTAATAGGATCTGTTTTGGACACACAGGGCTTTCTGAAGTGTTTTTGTAGAACCACTTGCTACATATCACATCAGCCACACTATATAGTGACCTGCGCAATGGTGCTCCGCATTTACCGAGATTTGTGGAGTGAGTTTACTATAATAAAAGGGTGAAATGGCACTCTTTGCCGTGCAGGGCTAGCAGGAGAAGGACTTAAATCAGCTCAGAGCTAGCTGGTAGTGTTCGTTCCCTGTCCTATATGTTTAATGAGAGAACGCTTCACATTTACAGTGCACTATATAATAATAAAACATAAAAATGTCATAAAACCAGTAGTGTACCTCCCTCCAATTCTTCAACCAGCACTAGACAGTCTGGGCAGATTTCCACTATTACAGGAAGACCAAAAGTCCCTATTAATTTTCAAACACAGCTGTACTCTTTATACACAGACACAAAACAACCACTGCGTTTTTACCTTAATGCACCTTCCCAGTTCACTTGCAGTGTTGTGCTGCCTGCTGCTCCCACTGATATTTTATGAAGTATGTGGATTGAATTAGGATTCCAAGAATTGAAGCGATTTGCATGCTGAATTTCTAAACAACGAATTTCGATGTGATTAGCCTTTTTCTGCCAAAATTATGCTGAATGATGACGAACAGAGTTTCTGGGACTTCATACAATCCTGCTAAGGAATAACATTAAATTTCTGTTGCTACCACGTTACATTTCTGTGGTAGCAATTGATCGTATCCAGATCAATTGCTACCACGTTGATCTGGACACGAAAAAAAGAGAAAGCTCTTTGGATAGGAAGGGGTTAACAGAGACAGAACCTTCTCCTTCAATACAGATACAAAATGTACATTATTGTATTGTAATAATGCAAAAATCTAATTGAAATATTTAGAACGTAATCTTGGGACCTTAAGATAGGCTGCCGGGTGTCCATGAAACTGCTCACAAAACAATATTTTTCTTCCTGTGTCTTCGAAAATTGTTTGAGTGAGTTGAAATGTTAAAAATATAAATTTTACATTAAAATATTTTTTAACAGCATTTTTCCAAACATTGTAGGGAAGCATGGGATAAGGTATAGTAGTCAATGTCACCCTGTTGCTGTTTTTAGAATAGTCTTAGCAGAGTTGCCCATGGATAAGTATTTAAGAAACACGTGTTTGTTTGTTTTGTTTTTTTGTTTTGTTTTTTAAATTATTATTAAGGGCATCAGTAGATTTGAAGTCATTGATTACCAGGGTTATTTTATATGTTTGTGCTCATACCATGTTTTCCAGTATCTCTAACTGATATGTACTTTTTAACCTGTGTACATTTCTAAATTTCATTTTGCTTTTTTTTTGGATGCACATTTTTGTATTTTTAGTTCATCACGCAGTTTAAATTTAGTGAAACTAAGACACACGTTTCCATGATTCTTTTCAGGTACAACCATTGAGTTATCCCAAAAGACAATTGCTTAGTTCTCCCAGGTATAAGGATTTTTTATACGTGTATGTTATGGAGTTAAAGGGCCTAAAAACAAACATGATTTTATTTCTTCTTGGTTTTTGTTTTTACTTTCTCTAATGGGTATTACCTTTATTGTAAACTGTATCTTGCAGTACCTGACATAACAGATATACACACTTATACACACACGCCCACTGTATTATACATAGCACTCGGTGGTGGCCTGGAACCAACAGAGACAGTTCCTAGGCTATAATTGACAGCAATGCTTCCACTATGGAGCCAGGTGTCACATTATTCAGCAGACTTAATATCTATCTGCTCAGCTTGTAGGCCCTCAGACATCTCCCACCTTGGACATCAATGTACAGTCAGTAGGAGGCTGGGAGACAGGGCTGAACAACAAAAAGCTCCGAAGAAAAAAATTGCTATTGCCCAAATTTTGGAGACCTTTCCATTGGTGATGGATGCACATACTTAAATACCCTGCTGACTCCTACATCAGACTGCCTGGCTTCTCAATTATGTGTTATTTTGTACAGTTGTGGGTTAAGGTAAAAAGCTTCACCAAGGAATTGTGGGTATTGACTTGAAAGTGGCCACATTTATGCATCTGTTCTATTAAGACTGATTCAACATTGCTGTCGTGTTTTGTTGGGGTCAGTTAAGAATACTTGTTAGAATTGTTTTTTAATAAACATTTTTTATTGAATCTTACAAGAGTAAATACAGCATAACTTGTCATAGAATGGCCGCTTGAGCCAGGCGTACACGTCAATAGAAAATTTCACTTGAGGAAATAAGAATTCTAAAATATACAGTTATGTAAGGCATTGGAATGTACAAACGTTGTTAGATTTTTTTTTTTAATGCCTATTTATACTTTTTATGTAATGTATTTTATTCAAGAATGTAAACATATTTGCTATGTAGTTAATCATTTACAATGTAGTTTCAATACGTTTTATGTGATTAAATGCGTGGGGAAAAAACCTCACATGTGGAATTATGCATTAGGTCTTACACTGTTATTGTTTACAGTTCTTAAGTTTTGCTTCCTGTATTGATTTCAATTGGAGTTTACTATAGAAAACACAAATATTGTGCTGTTACCAATGAAAGTACAGTCTTATCCCTACTGGAGTTTGAACAGATTCAAAGGGGGCAGTCTGGATTATTGGACAGAGGACTTTGTATGGTGGGCATTGGGGCTATATGTATTCCGCTTGCAACTATATATGCAAGGCTTGGGGACATTCTGTGCTAAATATGATGGTAATGTGGCTGTATAATATTCTGGACAGTTGGGTTTGCTGTTAGTGTGCCCAGTGTAGCAGAAAATTAAATGAAGCCTTGTACAGGTGTGACACTGAAAACATCTGTTAAAAACAAAACTGTACTTTTCCTCCCTTTTAATAGAGCAGTCAGAACATATTCTCAAAGCCTCTCCACAGCAAAGTATACAAAATATCAAACGTTAATGCCTGTGAACATTATTAATGCAAGCAACTTTGAAATTGATGTGCAGCGAACGCTTTTCACAAAGTGTGTTTGTACAGGTCCATTCACTCTACATTATTGAGCAGGCTTTAAAAGAGTGTGTTGCTTTTAAGCTGGGATAGAACGATTGGGTCCTCTAAAGACTCCATCTTTCCAACTAGCAACATCTCTTTACTTACAGTCTATACTTTGCTCCCTGATTTTGATATCGCCAGCTGGAGTCACAGGGTCCGCTCTTCCCTCACATATTTGTTTGGCCTTGGGGGTCTCTGCTCCTTTGCACAGCTGCAGGAAAAATACTGCATCCCCTCTAAGGATTTTTATAAATATCTACGATTGCGGCATTTGATCGGGGACCTCTTTCGCTATGGCTGCCCGTTGCATCCACCTACGCCTCTTCTATATACCAAACTAACTAGGGACAGTAACAAAGGAACATTTTGGTATCAACACCTATCTAGCCTTTCAGATATACCAAAACACACTTCCCAGAGCAATTGAGAAACTGACCTCAACACCTCACTGTCTCTGTCCCAATTGGGAATTATTTATGGGACCATCTCTAAAGTATCCAAATGTACCAATCATGTGGGAACGTTGCTCAAATGTTTATATAGGAGTTATCCTGCCCCAACCTGCACTCTGGATAGAAGTTTTTGACAATTTCCTTGACTCCAGCCCCACTTATAACTCTTCTCCAACTACCCAAGCACTATGTACGTCTGGGGCCACATTCTGGTGGCTGCTAGGGCAGCGATGGCACAACTGTGGAAACAAACAACTCCCCATACCATTTATAAAATTGTTACCAATATTCATTTTAGCTTTCGCATGGAGACACTGGAGGCCCTCTATTCCATAGTGTCATACTCCCCTTTTGTTAAATGGACGCCCTGGCATGAGTTCACAACTAGTGGAGAAGGGGCTGGGATCTTGGATGCTCCAGGGACAACCGACTCTCTCACCCCTGCCCAGGCTGCCTTACCCTTACCAAATCCTTGATGGCTCTTCACCCGCGCCAACTTCGGCTCCCTTAGTATGTTTGCACAGCTCTGTATTAGAGATATTATATTTATATCTTGATGTTTATTGTTCTTTCTGCTCCCCACTATGTGTACCCCCCCTTCTTCTTTCTATATCCCTCTTCCCCATACCTTTAAAACTATTAATGTTTAAAAAAAGTGTGTTGAACACCAGATTTTAAAGCCCTTTTGTATGAGCGATAAGTATTTACTTTTCCGCTGAACCTTTTACCACACTATCAATGGTGCAGTGACCGTGTCCTTTTTGTTCCATCATGCTGCATACAGAAAGGATTTCCCTTTATTTTACTACGCTATGCTTGGTTTACTAAGTGTATAATTATAGAGCACATATGAATTATTCATCGGCATGCCTCAAATTCCTAAAGGGGACAAGCTTTTTGCAGCTTGTAAAAAGAACCACTGCTTCTGAAGTATTCCTATAACAAAAGATAGTTTAGTGACATATTGATAAATGTACAATAACATTAAACTGAAAGTAATAAAAAGAAAATCTTTTGTTGAAGTAAAAACAAGAGTACTCCGTCATTACCTGCATTCATAAACTGTAATTGTTGCCACCTATTAGGCTGCTGTTCGGAGTCTCAATTATCTACTATATAAATGCCTAGTGGCGTGTGTGAAAAAAACAAAAAACAAAAAGCTGCAGCGCCACCTGCTGGGCAGAGTTATACACTGACCTATATATTTCTTGAAGGAGAAGTGACAGTTGGGAGTGGTTGGTGGTTGCCGGGGGTGACAGTGGGTAGTTTTTAACACCTTAAGTAGCTTGATGAAGGATGTGGCGATGAAGATGAAGGATGTGGCGATGGAGAAAAATGATGAGGTGGTGACATGTGGACAAAACCACGTTAAAAAAGGGCGCTTGCAACGGGAAGTAACACTCTTCCCCTGAGGGGGCCTGGGCTAGGCCCAAATGCATGACAAGAACCTTTTTAACACCTTAAGTAGCTTGATTTGACTAGAATGCATGAGTATCATGCACGGGTTAACTTGTTTAAAATATTTGCGTTAAACATTGTTGTTCATAAATTCAATAATGCACTGTAACCTGTATTTATAGCAGATAATAACCACCTGCTTATTGTTATTTTTCAGGTGAACACTGAAGAGCATCTCGATGAAGAGGACAAGGAATCTAGCAACTGGGATCACACTTTACCTGATGAGATAAAAGATCTAATCAAGCACCCAAAATTAGTCCCTGCAGAAAGTATCACTATATGGATAGATCCGCTGGATGCAACTCACGAGTATACAGGTAATATATTTAAAAAAAAATAAAAAAATCTTTGAATGTTTTTAGTTCTGGTATGTAGCAAGTCACATTTCTACATTAACACATCTATATTTTAGACTATACTTAGTATATTTTTATGGTAATTTCAATAAGTATTGTAAAGAGGTAATGAACCCAATAGTTGGTCAAACAATGACAGGCCACATATTATTATGTGCCAAGGGAGATAGAGGTTGGTATAATTGTGTACTCTCTGGGCATATGCTAGTATCATTATGTGCTGGGGTGCACAGGCTGGTATAAAAATATTTTGAGGGTGGGCAACTGGTATTATATACTCAGACTCTTTGAGCTTCATCGGTCATAATTAATGGCATGCTGTTCATTTTATAAGAACCCTGTTACCAAATCAAGTAAATAAATAAACTGTTGCTTTCCTATCACCTGTGCAATGGCTCCAGTGACAACAATCTATATTCGTTATTATATGTAATAAGCTTTAAACGCATTGACCCAGTTAATCTGTGTAATAACAATGTGAAGATCTGTAACAGGGCAGATAACATTGTAAAAAGCAGTAACAAGCAGACAGCACTTAGCATTAACTCAGAAGTAGGGATGGGACGTCGTAAGAAAACATTGGTTGTACCAATGTTTTAAACATCGGAACAGAACATTGTTTAGTCCTAAACATTGGTTCTAGAACCGATGTTTCAATTTTTTTTTTTTAAATAGGCTACTTAAACATATAATAAACTAACTTCTGAAATCATCCCTATGTTTGTCTAAATGTTAATTGTAGGCTTACAGTCTGTATATGTGTGTGTATGTGTGATATAGATAGATAGATAGATATATAGATATATATATATATATATATATATATATATATATATATATATAATATGTATGTATTATATACACAAGTTAACCCGTGCATGATACTCATGCATTCTAGTCAAATCAAGCTACTTAAGGTGTTAAAAAGGTTCTTGTCATCTTCATCGCCACACACACACACACGCCGCTAGGCTTTTATATATTAGATAATGCTAAGAATTTAGTAGGTCAGTGTAGTATATAACTCCGCCGAGCAGGTGGCGCTGCAGCTTGAGCACTCTGTCACCCGGTAGTTTTTTACACACACTAACACAGCATGTGTGTTCATGAGGTAAAATTACCTCACGAAAATGAGTTTGAGCCCTCAACTCGTAAATTTAGCCTTTACTACCCCTCCCACGGGGGGGAAGGGGGGATGATGGAAGTTAACTGACTTCACTATTATAACTTTTTTGTCAAATAATGTCAGTATACCAAATTGCAGGTCAATTGGATGAGCCCTTTCTGAGAAAATAGTTTTTTCCACACAGACACTAACACACGCTGCTAGGCTTTTATATATTAGAAGATAATGCTAAAAATTTAGTAGGTCAGTGTAGTATATAACTCCGCCCAGCAGGTGGCGCTACAGCTTGAGCACTCTGTCACCCGGTAGTTTTTTCCACACTAACACACGCCGCTAGGCTTTTATATATTGGATATATATATATATATATATATATATATATATATATATATATATATATATATATATATATATATATATATATATATATATATATATATATTAGAGAGATATATATTACACACACAAACAGTGGAAAAATTATAAAGATGTAGCCATTTTTTAGCAGTAGCACATGTTTTTGGGATAAAGCAAACTTGTTATTGAAAAAAAACAAAACATGAAACAGTAACTAGTAAAGCTTTAATAAACCAGACATGCTTATCAGTCTCTTTTTCTGCAGATGAACCTGGGACAGGAGGCTGCAGCACAAGAGGGTGTTTGCTCTCACGGTGACACTTTAAATTAGATGTGTCGCCACGTGATTTTATGTGCTTGCTGCAGTATCTGTCTTGTGCTCATCATCAGCTTTCCTATCAAATTGTTTCCACAAATGACTATTTTTAATACGACACTAGTGACAGACTAACTAATGAAGTACTGTGGTGTTTTGCACTTTACTGCTGGCGGCTCCTGTTGTTGGTAGCAGCCAGTGGTACAATACAGTACCTTAATGTTCTTTCTCTCCAAGTCCTGATTGGATCTCCACCGGCACAAACAAGTCACACTGACAGACAGACTCTCTCTCCTCTTATGCTCACTCCAAGTCTCACACAACCTCTTCTCTTTCTCTTTCCTCCAGACCCCACTCTCTCAGCCTGAGCCTTCTTCTTTTTTTTTTTTTTCTCTCTTCATCACACTCTGTCTCCGCTCTCCAGTCCTCCTCTCTTCTCTCTCTCTCTGTCTCACGACACTCAATCTGCTCCTCGCCAATGACGTCACTCCAGACTCGCTGACACCGCTGGGTCTGTCTCATACAGCAAACACAGTGAGTGACTGACACTGTCACTCACTGATTAATTACCAATAGCTGGCAGCCAGTCGGCCCCCCTGTCCAATGTGCTGCTGGTGATTGGCTGACCAGAGTGTCTTTCACTCTCAGCCACCACCCCAGCAGCAGCCAGTTCAGTGCGTCTCTTGTCAGACTAGAGTCAGACTTTCTTTAGTATTATTATTATTATTAATTTTTATTTATAGGGCGCTACTCGGGGTCCGTAGCGCCATACAGGGACAAACGAAATTACAATACGAGGAGAGACAGCACAGTACAGTAAACAATAAGCACAATAACTCTGAGAGCTCAAAGCACAGCTAGGGGTGGGGGAGGGGAGAGGGGAAGGTCCGCATATGACAGAGCCCAAGAAGCAAGGCACGGATGACGGAGAGACCCCCAGGGGGGAGAGGAGGAAGTGAGAGGGCACGGGAGGGGGAAGAGGGTCCTAGAGGAGGAGGGCAAGGTAGCTGGAGAGCAGAATTAAAAGTGGTGAAGACAGGAGGAGAGGGTGACCCTGCTCAAAGGAGCGTACAATCTAAGGGGTGGGGTAGACAGACAGAGAGACACGGGGGAGAGAAGGAGGATAAGGGAAGGGGAATGAAGGGAAGAGGCATAAGTAATTAGTAGTACTGAAGACAGAGAGAGAGACAGCAGGCAGCACAAAGCACCACAGTGTAATTAAAAAGGCAAATAAAAATACCCACCATCAGTAAGCATCGGAAAACATCGGAGGAGAAGTCTAGTGATGGTAGGGAACATTGGACCCTCACCATCGCAGATTAAACATCAAACATTGGAACCATCTAACTGATAGTTCCGATGAAACATCAAATGATTCCCATCCCTACTCAGAAGTTACCATTTCACTGACAGTGAAGACTATTGCAAATGTCAATGAGCATTGCATATATATTCTCCTCAGTAGTAAGTTAATTTTGAAGGTGGCTCATGTTCCTGTGCTGTGTAATACACTTAAGCATAGGTCCGCAATGTAGCTGCAACTCATGTCGGGAAGTAGGTTTATCTCCCCCGAATAAACCGCCACACAAGTCAATAAAAATCAAAGTCACAGTGAGCAGAGGGTGCTGCAAAAATAGGGAGGTTGTAATGAATCGGATGTAAAGTTTATTTTGGATAAAATAAGCTAATCTCACTTGGATTTCAATGTTCATATATGCAGCTTGGAACTTCATCCTCCATCTATTTATATAGCGCCACTAATTCTCCAGCGGTGTACAGAGATCTCATTCACATCAGTCCCTGCTCTTTTGGAGCTTACAGTCTAAACACACAGACACACAGACACACAGACACACAGACACACAGACACACAGACACACAGACACACAGACACACAGACACACAGACACACAGACACACAGACACACGTTTTTGGAGTTTAGGCTGCTCATCACCAAAAAGGCAAACAGGTTACCCTACATCAGTATCTTGTTACACGTTTCAAAGTCTATTTTATCTTCCTTGGGCAGTATGGACAGTATTTGACTAAACACAGTAGGCCTCTGAATATACAGGTGCTTCCACCTTCACATTCCTTAACCCATCAAGATTCACCTGGAGGCATTTTTTCACAATCTGTTTCTAATACTTAAAGAAACCACAGTTTAAAAACAATACATGTACATTGTATGAAGTAATATTATCACCCTAAAGGTATAAAGTTGATATCAATCAATTCTCACACCAATTACTGAGCACACTGTATACTTGCTACCAGGCTTCCATATATTTATGTTCTCATTTCTTTTTCTAGAGAATCTCATTAATTACGTCACTACTATGGTATGTGTTGCTGTGGATGGAAAACCCATTATAGGGGTAATACATAAACCTTTCACAGGTTATACTGGTGAGTGTTTTTTTTTTTTTTTTTTGGGAGGGGGGGGGGGGTGGTTCACATTCTGAATGGTTTCTGGTATGATTTGACTGTTACTTAAATGTAAACATTTACACAGTAAAATGTTTTTATTATTAAATGCTACTAGGACAGTTTATTTCTAGAGTAAACCTTTTATTTATGCGTTCCTGGAATGCAGCATAACTATTCATTTATGAAATCCATTTACTTTGAAGGGTCCAGATACATGATGTAATCCTGTTCACCTTGACATAGTAAGGAGAGGAATCTGTTTTATGGAAATGGTACTGGTTAAAATGAGTACTGCTAGTAAATGTATAATGAACTGGAATTCACATGGCTACATCCTAGTCTGCTGGTCTGTCATAAATTGGTCATGGTTATAAAACCTCCTTTCCTAGTTTGTCTGGTCTTTAAGCATCTATTCTCTTACAGTAAAAAATAACAAAAAATATATATATATATCCGGGCAATGGACAGAAAAGTGTGGGTGCTTCAGAGGATGAGAGAAACTTACACGCACTCTTTCCCACACAGTTACATGCACACATTATTTTAATGGACATGAGTAGATGAAATCACCAGTGAAGTACACGAAAAGCAAAATGTAACAATATGCAGAATAAGAGCTAAGTGGTCACTTTCTCGATTTTTGACAAATAATATGACAAACTTGACTCTAATATTCTGCCAAAAGTAATCCCTGTTTGTAAAAGAAAAATCTGTCTAATCTTCCCTTGGCTTCAAGTGCTTAACGAATAATATATATAACTTATTTAATTATTTTGCGGTAACAAATGTATAACCAAACATTTTAAAATTGATCTTCTCATTGAGTACTGCTTTTTGTTTGTTTTTGTTTTTTCATTTTTAAAGTCTACCTTGATTTTGCCGGAGCCAATTAACATTATGATGTAGGTGGGATACTTGTGTGATTTGTAATACAATCTAAGTGATTCTCTGCTGAACCTGCTAAATGTGTTTCCACTTTACCTTTCCTAGCGTGGGCAATGGTGGAGGAAGGCTCAAATACAAAGAGGCGAGACTCTTACAATGAGGAATTTCCAAACATCATCGTGTCCCGGAGCCATTCTGGGAAGGTGAAAGAAGTGACCCTCCAGTCCTTTGGCAACCAAACTAAAATCATATCTGCTGGAGGATCAGGTATGTAGCTTGACTCGTTTTTAGGATAAGTCCGCTTTAAAAATGTACCATAAGTATTCCCATGTTACCTAATTGCAGCCCTTGCCCACAGTTTGGAACAAATAACGTGATCAAGCTCTGGTCAAGTGATGCATTAATTGTGATGTTTACTCCTCATTGCACTCTAGTAGTTTCCAATTGAGTTGATTTTAGTAGTACAGCATGATTGAGCATATATGTGGCTGCTGTAGTGTATTTTGACCTTTACCTCTGAAAGACAGATGTTCTTTGTGCTGTAACTGACATAGAATTAGTTTACTTTCTCAATGTTTTACATTCTAACCATTCCACTGCAATCAGTGTAACCTTTAAGTTGGGGCCCGTCACACAATTAGGAGTCTGACGGCTTAGACTATACTACATATAGAACCTGTTCTCTCAGATTTGAAGCTGTGGCCCTTGGTCGCATCTTAGAAATTTCCTAAGCTAAGAAGCACCCGGCTCTCATATAAATAGTAAATGGGGGCCCTCCACACCTGACCATCACTTAGACATAGGAGAAAGCAATTTCATATAGATTATTCCCTGACAGGCAGCAAACACAGATGATTTGATGTGAATGAGTTCTCTGTACAGCACTGCGGAATTAGTGGCGCTATATAAATGATGATGATGATTTAATAATCTCTATTTGTTGCATGAAAGAGATGATCTGGATCTAGTAAAATCCAGATCATCTCTGCCACCACACCCCTAGTGGTAGAACATGTGTTTAATATGCTTTTCCATAGACCAGGATATGTCTAATTCTAAGGCTATGTACACACTACTGTGTTTTGCGCTGAATATTGGGACAGTCCGACGATAAACCACTGTTTGACCCGATATCACAGTGGTTTTTACCCTGGAACAATGAATAATTGATCAAGATTTTCAAACCGACTTGAAAATCTCATTTAACGATGAAACGGTGTCATTCCAATGCTGCAGTGTGTATGCACTCTGCAGAATTGGAGCAACAATTTAGCTATTTACCTTGCGTTTGACAGCTGGTGTCCAGGGGTACGGAGACTGCCCATGCTTTGTGAGGTGCAGGTTGGGTTGCATCAGTCTACATACAGTGCTGTAGAAAGTTCAGTCTGTCCAGCTGGTTGCTGGAAGGTTTAATGCTGCCCTGTGTGCTGGTTCTGTAGTTGCCATTGTAACAGTGTTATCATGCTGTGTGGGTTGCACCACTTTTCAGAGGAAGGTCTAACCTTGACTTTACTGCGAAACTTGCACATTACTGCTTGTATGAGAGGCCCCCCATTAGCAACAATTATCAGTCTAAGTTCATGGAAAGTACATTTATAAAATTGTTTTGAGGTGCAAACATTGACACCATTGTCCTTTTAACATGTCTGACAATGACATATCCTTTACTCCCGCGCTGCAGCACAATGGTTCAGCCTTGACAGAAAGGTGTCTCCCTCCAGCCCCCTCTTCCAATAATGGAAACTCGGTAGCACAGAGGGAGCAGGGAGAAAGATGTCAATGCAGGGAAATCTCTGACTCACACTCAATGCACTATCAGAGCCAGGCAACTGACACACAAGCACTTCAATAATCCAATATCTGTTATACTAGAAAACATAATGCCTTATGTGAGACACTTGTGCACTTCCCTAACCCAATCTCCATAACACTGGAAAACATCATGAATGGCCAGGTTTTTGTTAAAATAAATTGAAATAAAATGCGAGAACAAGAGGGAGCTGTGAGGATGCAAGAGAACAGGGAATCAGAAAGCGACAGGTAGATCACTGGGACTCACAATTGAAAATGTCTTCAGACGATGGTTATGACAAATGAAGATTTTGTACGCATGAACCTGCATGCTGATAGGGACTCTTCAACCCCCTGTTGTTGGTAAAATCGCTTATCGTTGGGCTTTCCCTGTAGGGTGTACCTAGCCTAACTCCCCACAAAAAGAGTTGCAGCCATCAATTCACTAGGAACCAATGTCCAATGAATATTATCAAGATATCAAGTCCCTCGTGAAAATCTCATGAATTTTGGTTTGGCCAACAAAATTGTTGCCTGCACAGTGTGTAAGTGGAGTGTGCTCTTTTATAACTTTCCCCTCAAAGCTATACTCTTTTCATATTTTAAATATATAATTTTTTATTTAAATATTTAGTATAAATGCAAGTTATTTGCCATAACTAATCTCCTCCTTTTTGTCTTTAAGGTTATAAAGTTCTTTCATTGCTGGATGTGACCGGAAATGAACAAGAAACTGCTGATGTGTATGTTCACATAACTTACATTAAGAAGTGGGACATTTGTGCTGGAAATGCTATACTGAATGCACTTGGTGGTCACATGACTAATCTTAAAGGAGAAGAAATTATTTATACAGGATCGGATGGAAATGAAGGGGGTCTGCTAGCAAGCATTGGGGTTGACCACAATGCACTTGTAGAAAAATTAGCGCTAAAAATATCACCCAAGTAAAAAAATAAATAAATATCTATATATTGGTACAAATTACATAAAGACTTAAATTGGTGTTTACGAAAACTGGAGAAAAGCCAATGTTGGGACAGTGTCAATGCATTTTAATGCTTACAAATCTGAGGACTTGATTTTCAAAATTTTTTTCTGCTGTAATTTTCTGAGTTGAAGAAGCTCAGAGGCCAAAATGACTACACTAGATTTGAAAGACTGTTTTGAAAGTAGCATTGAATATGGATTCTATAATCTTCTCTTCAGATTTTTGCTTTCATTGCTATATTGATGGCATTTTTGAAATACTATTATTTTAAATACATTTTTTTTTCACTCCAGCTTTCTAGATAACATTAAAAATAATAATAAAAATGCATTTTGCCTTGTTGCTTTTTATCACAAAATTATATCTAAAATATAGTGTTTCACTCCTAAGGATTGCGGTTTCTTTTCTCTTACGTTCTTAGATTAAATGTCAATTGAAGCCACCATTTACTTTCCGGTTGTCTTAAGGAATTTTTTAATTAAAAGTACGCTTCATCTGCAAGTTGTTATTTATCAGTTGGACGTATGTGAATTTCAAAGAACACTACAAATGTTTTTAATCCTTTTATGTATGGACTCTTGGTTGCCAACTGTAAAGAACAAGTTAGATAATTGTAAATGGACACAATTTAGATATAAATTGTTAATATATGTAATTCACTTTTTTTTTTTTTCTTCTAATATTTTTTTTTCATTGTCAAAGTATGGACTCAAACTATGTCATGACTTGTATATTTATTTGTTTTTCTTTTCTGTGCATAGTTTGTCTTTTGTATTCTTGCACAAACCATGGATGTTGAAAAATGTGCTGGAGACAAAATAAAAGTTTGAACTTTTGTGGAATTAAGTACATGGCTAAAATGGAAATAACTTACTAAAGTGTTTAACATGGAAAGGTGGAGATGTTGCCCATAGGAACCAATCAGATTCTAGCTATTTATCTAGGGCATTCAAGAAAATTATATCTGATTGGTTGTTATGGGCAACACCTCCACTTTTCCTTCTTGGAACCTTTTAGTAAATCAACCCTTTAATCTCTGAAGACACTAATACCTCACTACGTATGGCAACTAGGTTATCGTTTGTTCTGCTTTCCTGGTCAAGCTGTGGGGACTGCAGCTCAAGCTTAATGTACTGTGGATTTGTAACAGATAACTTGTAATCAAGTAAATACCAAGCTTACATGGAACTTTTATATATACATTTGTGATTCTTACTTGTATTTTTAGACCATTTAACCTCTTTTTGACACATCTTCTCAAATTTGTTTTACTTAGAGAGGTGGTGCAAAAGGGAGCTCTTGGCTCCTAAACATCCAGACAACCTATTGATATAGTTCCCAATATTACAAGCTGAAAAATTGGAAGAAATTTACAACTGGACTAGCACCCTTTCTGGCAGGAATTGGGACTGGCACATGAAAATAAAGTATATTTGGTGAATGATAGAATCTATCTCAGCGAATTTATATAATAAATAGACAAGTGCAGGGGTTCAGATCAGTTTAATGCTTTTGATTGAATATCTGCTTGGCTCTGAAAAGTACAGTGTCCCTAAAATGCAATACAAACCAAGTGCAAATTAAAAAAAAGCTTTTAAGTTTTGTGAACCAATTTAACAATGACTTATGTGAATGGAATGCACAATGAAATGTCTCTATTACAGTTAGAGACAGAAAAATTAAATTAGTACAAATATGAATGAATTAACAACGTTTGGTTGGTAGGGTGCATTTCTATTCTCAAAATGTCTAGTAAGGATAGATTAACCTGCTGTCCCACAGTGATGCTGCCTGGACAAATGCATTTGGTCTTTACAATCAAATTCAACTTCAAGCATAGATTGCTCAATAACAGCCTGATATCTGAAGCCAGGCCAAAACCTTCCACCAATGATACCCTTTCCTGCACACCCAATTTCAACATCATTACTACAAAACTGGGAGGTGGTAGTCATACTCTCTACAAGCTCCATATATTGTTATCTCGCACTGTCCTGCTGATACTATCACTATGAAGCTATCAATGCAGTTCCATGCATATACAACCCTCTTGCTGGAGTCCGCAAACAACTAAATGAGTAGGCCTCCAAGCCTTCACTTATGGACCCCCTTATTTGTTTGCTAAAGCTTGTTACACTTGTTTAAAATGCCTGCTACTATGTTATTACAGATAGGTGTCTCTTTCTTTGAATAAATGTGTTGTCATAACTTATTACTAAGATTAAGAGTAATGTGCAGCCCTTTGAAGGCCGTACAGTGTGCCCTCCAAAGTGTTTCAGGTTGCCTATCACTGATCTAAATGATCTCCTCTCCTCTGCCTAATTAAAACCACCATAAATCATTGAAATTGACTGCTGTAGTTAATCTAACCAGTATTCCCATACATGGACCAGTTTGTATTTGTAAATATTCTAAGCTGATGGGAATGTGAAAAATTCTTGAAAGCCGCACAGAAAATAACATATTTACACCTAAATTCTGAGTTGTATGCATCTTGAGATGCATCCAGCTCTGAACCACTAGATTTATTTACACCCGGCTACACTTGCACCTAACTAGGCCATAGGCACAAGAAAATTATTTTAACGTGTTTTGATAGCGAAAAATGGATTTGCTTTTAGGTTTGATAAATTTAAAATAAAAAAAATCCTCTCTAATATAACAGGTATAATCTTCCTTCTTGTGTACGAATAAAAGTAACAAAAATTAATTCTAAAGTACTCTCACATATAGTATAAACACAAACAATGAAGAAAGCACATCAACTTCAGAAGGGTACCTGTAATCTGCTAATAGCGTATATTTGCACCAGCACTCAGGCACCCGCAATTAATATGGCTATTGACAGGCATATATGTGTGTCCATGCATTCCTGCCTCATTTAGCAGTTAAGCAAACACTCGCTTACTGTATTCAGTTTGTGTTTGCCTTTCTCTCCCTCCTCCATTCCACCTCAGAAGGTGTAAGGGGGTGCAAGTATTAAACTTGCATATGGATGTAGAAATACACTTTTATGTGTGCATGCACAGTACAAATTTGCATATTTTACACTGAGCAAACTGACATATGCTCAACTCCACATGAGTCCCATAGTAGTGAAATGCTAAGTGGATTACACTCCAAGGGGCAGATTCAATTCCCCGCATTCTAAAGAGAGAGTTGTCTATATGCTATATAAATTTGTATCTAGATTTTGTTTTATTACTATTATCGTAAATGATTTCGGAATAATGTGCACTGACTCTTCAAATTTGTCTGTGTATTTTCTCTCTCCTTCCTTTTAGATCATCGTACCGGAGAAATACCTGCTGAATCATCTATGAACGCTTGCAGTGTTATGTGAGAATAAGGACGTTTGTTTCATCCATTTATAATGTACATTGAATTGTTTTCTTAAATATGAGATTAACTGGTTGATTGTCATTGTTAAAATTGAGACTTGACTTTGATCTATTTATAAGTTGTGGGTGCTTTTATCGGTACACATATGATATTATGTATTTGATCCACTTTTTGATCATATGCTGCTATACCTATTTTTTTCATGTGGTATGCGCCTGAGATATTTCTTTGTTTCAGGCCTTTCACAGGACATGCTAAAGAAACAGGCTCTGCAGGGGGCAATTGTTTCTCTTCTGTCCTCAAAGATGATGGTTCCAATCCCAGAGGATCAGGAGGAACAGGGTTTTTATCCCATTCTGTTTCTGGTGCAGAAGCCAGACAAGACATTTCAGCCTATTTTAAAGCTGAAGTCTTTAAATGTCTGTCATTGAATAGACAGGTTCAAAATGGAATCCCTCAGGTTGGTGATCAATTCTATTGCGCAGGGTGAATTCCTAGCTTCTCTGGGGGTAAACGGAAGGTCATCAAAATCTGTTAAGGTTTGCAGTAGGCCATCTCCACCTTCAGTTTGGAGCTTTATCCTTCGGACTGGCCACTGCCCCCAGTGTACTCACTAAGATTGTGGCAGGTATCTTCTCAGTGATTCCGTATTTAGATGATTTGCAATGTCATCTACAGTTCTCAGCAGATTTGATCGAGGCTCACGGATGGATCATAAATTACAAGAAGGTCCAGTTTGATCCCATCCAGCGGATGATGTTGTTGGTTTTTTTTTTATGCCCAGTTTCAGAGGTTGTACTTCCTCAACAAAAGGTGTTATTCATTCAGATGCTGGTAAGACTAGTTCTGAGCCATAGGAAGCCATCTGTTCTGTGCATGAGATTATTTGAGAGATGGTTTTCTCGTCATGCAGTAGGTTCGTTTACGTTCCAGAACGATCTGGTGAGGAAGTAGTCAAGATCTAACTTGCATTCAGCGAGTCAGCTTATCAGACTGCCACTGCAGTCTCCTCTGTGGTGGCTCATAGGAGATAAAAGGAGCAGGGGGCATCCTTTTTTTGCATCTGGGTCTGAACCATTATAATGACAGATGCCAGCAGCCACTGTTGGGGAGCTGCGACGCTTCATCATCAGCTGCAGGGTCTCTGGTCCAGGTAGGAGTCGGAGCTCCCAATAAAAGTGTTAGAGCTCAGGCTCAGCCTCTTCTGATAGGCATCCAGTCAGACAATGACTGTGGTTGTGGCATATGTAAATCATCAGGGGAACACCTGAAGCCCCCTAGCAATGAGGGAGTCAGCCAGGATTCTTGTTTAGGTCAGAACATTATGTTCCTGTAATTTCAGCAGTCCACATCCCATGGATCGTTAATTGGGAGGCGGATTTTCTAAGTAGAAATACAGTCCTCCCAGGAGAATATTCTCTCCATTCAGAGGTTTTCGATCAGATCATAAAAGGTGGAGACAACCAAAGGTCGAAATGATGGCCTCACGCTTCAATCACAAGAGAGAAATTTTGCTTAAGGACCTAGGGATCCTCAGGCAATCATGGTGAATGCCCTCACAGTGTCTTGGGATTTCCATCTAATATGCACTACATGGACAAAAGAATTTGGCGACACCTGTTAATTATTGAATTGAGGTGTTTCAATCAGACCCGTTGCCAAAGGTGTATAAAATGAAGCACCTAGCCAAGCAGTCTCCATGTGCAAACATTTGTGATACAAAACGGGTCATTCTGAAGAGCTCAGTGACTTTAAACATGGTATTGTGATATGATGCCACCTTTGCAATAAGACTGTTCATGAAATTTCATCCCTGCTTGATATTCCACGGTTAACTGAAGTGATGTTATTAGAAAGTGGAAGTGTTTTGGAACAACACCAACTCAGCCACGAAGTGAAGACCATGTAAAATCACAGAGCAGGGTCAGCAACTGCTTAGGTGCATTGTGCGTAAAAGTCACCAACGCACTGCTCATTCCATAGCTGAAGAGTTCCAAATGTCCGCTGGTATTAATGTAAGCACAAAAACTGTGCATCGGGAGCATAATGGAATAGGCTTCCATGGCCGAGCAGCTGCATGCAAGCCTCACATCACCAAGATCAATGCCAAGATTCGGATGGAGTGGCGTAATGCACACAGACACTGGACTGTGAAGTAGTGGAAAAGTGTTCTGTGGAGTGATGAATCACGCTTCTCTGTTTGGCAGTCAGTTTGGCAGATACCGGGAGAACATTACCTACCTTAGTACATTATACCAACTGTGAAGTTTGGTGGAGGAGGGATAATGGTATGGGTCTGTTTTTCAGGGTTTGGGCTAGGTCCCTTATCTCCAGTGAAGGGCAATCTTAATGCTTCAGCATACCAACTCATTTTGGACAATACTATGCTTCCAACTTTGTGGCAACAGTTTGGGGAAGGCTCTTTTCTATTCCAACATGAGTGTGTCCCACATGGTTTGATGAGTTCGGTGTGAAGGAACTTGACTGGCCTGCACAGAACCCTGACCTCAACCCCATCAAACTGAAACGGAGATTGCAAACCAGGCCTTCTCGTCCAACATCAGTGTCTGACCTCATAAATGCTCTACAGAATGAGTTGGCACAAATTCCCACAGAAACACTCCAACACCTTGTGGAAAGCCTTCCAAGAAGAGTGGAAACTGTTATCGCTGCAAAAGGGGAACCAACACAATATTAAAGTGTGTATATATATTTGAATACAATGTCATTACAGTCCCTGTTGGTGTAATGGTCAAGCATCTGAATATTTTTGTCCATATAGTGTAAGTCTTTCCTCCAAAAGCCATGTTGCCTCGGGTGCTCAGGAAGGCCAGGGAGAAAAGCGCTCAGGTGATCTTTGTAGCACCAGACTGGCCAAGAAGAACTTTGTACAGGGACATCCTAAGGATGTCAGCCAATCCAGAATGGAGATTTCCACTAAGAGAGGTTCTTCTCACTAAAGGTCTGTTCTTTCACCACAATTTAGTTGGACTCCGTTTGATGGCATGGGTATTGAAGCTGATATTTTATGGGTCAAGGGGTTCTCCGAAAGGGTGATTTTCTTCTGCTTTAAATTATCATAGACTTTGGAAGACATATTTGCTATGGTGTAAACATACAAGTCCAGAATTCAGTTTTCAGTTTGATAAGACGGATACTCTCCTAGTCCTGTATGGTGCACAGAAGAGGGTTTGGCCAGCAACTAAGCATACCATTGCTAGATGGATAGATATGACAATCCACTAGGCCTACGTCTGTGAAGGTAAACCTGTGCCAGGTAATATTCCTGCTCATTTGACCAGATCAGTAAGTACTTGGGCGGTGTGACATGGGGCCTTGGAAGAGCAATTATGTCGAGCAGTAACCTGGTCCTCCATCCATACTTCTACTAAATTCTATTGTTTCAACTTTTTTGCTAGGTAGGAAAGTTTTGCATTCAGTGGTGTCTGAGCTTATTCTGCTTTAGGGGCAGCTTTGGAATGTCCCCCTAGTGAAGTAGGCCCCCCAGGTAATATGACTGAGAGAACTGGATTTATTGTACTCACATTAAATCCATTTCTCTGAAGTCATCTGGGGGACACTGAACACTCCCTTAATTTACTGTTTTGGTTTTTTTTTTGTTATTGTTAACATGAATTGTGCATATTCTGGACTTTAACTATTAACTGGTGATATGCCAGCAGGTGGGGGGTTGGGTTATACATAGAAGGGAGTCCTTACTTTTAAAATTAAGTGCCCAGCTCTGCAGCTTTCTCTGTATGACAATGGGGAAGTAGTGTCCCCCAGTTGACATCGGATAAATGAATTTAACATGAGTACAAAAATCCTGTTTTCTCAATGCCTGTTTTTATATATTAATTGCAGAGGGTTTTTTTGTAGACTTTTTTTTCACACTGTTTAAACTGTTTTTTACCTGTTTACTTGTAATTATTTGTAATTGTCTGCTTGAATTATGCATGAAAATAGGCATTGTTATGTCTAGTGCACTCTCCCAATCAACAAAAGCAGAGAAATGGCAAACTAAAGTACAAATTACAGCAGCATTATTAGGAATGCAGGATAAAACTGAAACACCATAGGGAGGATGACTTGGGATCTATCAGTGAGGAGTGGGAGAAATGCAAAAGTAGCTATTAGCACCAATTGATACAGCTTAAATTTGTTCAGAGATTTTACTATATTTCACAATGCTTATCTCAAATTAATTGTGCATCCACCCCAAATTGTGAACAATGTTATAAAGTTGTTGATACGTCTATATAGGTGTGGGATTATGTCTAAAACCAAACCTATTGGAGAGAAATGATACATGCGTTTCAACTTGTGCTTGGGCCACCATACCTGGGACCTACCTGCTATTTCCCCACACTAACCAGAGGAGATTGTACCTGGAGTTTAACCGGCAACGACTCCTGAACCAAGTGTATGCGCACAGGGTTACCATTCAGTCTCTTAAATACCATGAATGTGGGAAATTATTTCACACCCAAGCAAATATCCGAATAAAGAACAAATCCTCCAGACTTTGCAACTAGCCAATTAGTCAACTGGAAACTAATTAAACTAGTTTTGTGTGCTCTAGAAAAATTATGTGGGGGAAGGTTTCCAAAACTAATTTGGATGGCAGCTGAAAACCGTTTTATACAAATGGCCTGATTTAAAGTTAATGTAACTTAAATGAAAACGAAAAATAATTGACCGCAGGAAATTGAGATTAATTCATGCTGATTGGCCCACTGTAAAATGGCTATAGAGTAATAATACCATATACCAAATTACAAGCCTCTTTGCATGTCTGCAGTCCATCACAATTTGTGTTGTAATTCTGTGTAAAGAGGCCCACATAATTAGTATTAATTAGTGTTTGCAGTGATCCTGCTCCGATTTTACACTGTAATTTAGAATTGGACTAGGTTGCCCCTGATCCCAATTTTATAATCAGATGGTACATTTTACATGTCCCTCCCACCCCCTCTACAGGATAAGATTTTGTAATTTTTTTTTTCAGTTGCACTTTTTGCACTCAGTAGCTGAGTTTGCTCTATACTGTATATAAGTCACATAATTAGCTTCTGTTTAATATCTCTAATTAAAGTAACATTGTATTTAATATAATTAGTAGGTCTTGATTCAGTGGTGAAGCTAAGGGGTAAATTTTATTAAAATTTATTAAAACGTCTTAAAAGGAAAAGTGGAGGTGTTTCCCAGAGCAACTAATCAGATTCTAACTATTATTTGTCTATTACATTCTAGAAAACTATCTTTTCCTTTTTAGAAGTTTTAGTAAATAAGCCCCCTAAATATTTTAAGGTGATCCAGAGATGATGATAGACAAGTGTTAAGCTGTCCTTGACTGCTGTGTCTACCGGGAATAGTATAAATTTATTCAATTTAATTACTAATCCTGAAAAGCTGCCAAATACGTTTACTAAGTAGGTGTTAAGGGATAATTGAGGCTCTGACAAATATATCATCATTTTATTGCAATAACATGATGTTATTAATGTGCATGTTATTAGGTGCATGATGTACATGTTAGTGCACCTCTCAGTTGCTATTGCAACTGACAGGTGGGTGAGTTAGCACTGGTCCATCTCATCTTGTTACAGTAGTCTCTTATCTGGCTGCAAAAAGGTATTAGTAATTACTTATACTAAATAACTTTTGATACATTGAAGATACAGTATAATATACAGTTTTAACAATATTTGAAGGAAATCATGAATCGAACAGTGATAAACATTAGAAAAAACTATATCCTATAATGCATATACCAACACAAGTTTTCTGTGCATGAATGTTAGATCTTGACAGTTAATTGTCCCAGACTATAATACATAGTATAGTTATCACTGTATATTTCAAACTGCCTAATTCTATCTGCAGATATATAACCTACAATTAGATGAAGGCCATAAGTTGATGCACATAGAAATAACCGCTGCAGTAGCATATAATTAAAGTGACGAACTCCAGCAATTATAATTATCACTCCTGATGTAACGGGCAGGTCAGTAATTAATTTCAGTATGCAGAATTAGTTGTCACTGACCTTAATAATAGCCTCTTCCTAGTACTCTTCAGTGATACCAGGTCAACTATAGTAAAGGGTAATTAAAGTCACTGTGTAGGTCTTGTACACCCTTTCTCTGTGCTGTCTATATAGCAGACAAATTCTATTTCCATTGAAAACAATATTGTACTGGTGTCAATTCAGTTTAATGAAGATAATATGTCTATAAGGGTATAATATTAACTTCTTCACTCTAACAATAATACATTAGCAATAATAGTCTATATTGGACTTCCACAATAAAGGTCTGTATAATCATTTAAGTTAGCGAGTAGTCTCTGTTGATCAGAACTAAGAAGTGGCCAGTATACAATTCACACTTTTACTTATAAAGCCACATTTAATCCGACAGTATTCCAAGAGAGAACTATTGCAAGTGTGGTTATGGTGTTTTTGACATTCCAACACAAGTTGATTTTCTGTGACAAAGAGAGTCATATTCCAGTGTTAGTTGTTATATCCGTCTGCCTATTGTGTTATTTAAGCGATTTTATATATTATATATATATTGTGGCAAGAGCCCGCTACTGCAGAAGCACACGCGTACAACTTCTTCTTTTTTATGGTTCTTTATTATCAGGATGGTAATAATGTTTTGACACCGTATACTTGCACAGCAATTATGGAGACCCTCAACGCTTACTATACATAGTCCAGCTCTCTGTCCAGATCAGCCAGCTAGCCCAGCGTTGATCTCCCTGAACAATGAAACAAGCAGGGTTTTATACCTGACACTCCTCCCACAGGCCTAGCTTGATGGACAGGTAACACACCCACCTTCTCTTTAAAAGGAAACGCCCATCCCTGGCTCTGTTTAGACTATCAGACCCACCCTGTCTGTTTGCTGAGAGGAAGCAGCTTTTAAATCATGTAAGTAAACCAATTTTAAACTACACATATGTTTTTACCTGGTTTAATCTCCACCTAGGTACATAACTGTGCCAATGTTTTACTCTACTTCCCTGCTTTCTCTGCATATTGCCAGCTAAATGCCTCCTTTTGTTACAATATATAAAATACATTTATTAAATGAATAGTAGCCACTTACATATCTAGTAGCAGATAGTATGCCTATCTGTATACGAACAAATCCCAGTACAATAGGGAGGGCAGCAGTAAGTCTCAACGCGTTTCGTCTGTAACAACAGACTTCATCAGGATAAAAATCGATATTCCCTTGTTTACTTCATCTCCTGAGGCAATCAGCTGTGTATCCTGATGTGGAGAAAGTGTGACCTGTATGCTACAATCTATGGGATATCTTTACAGATAAACTGCAAAGTTTTTGTTTCTGGTCCGCATATATCTACACAAGCGTGTCCTGGGTGACCTTTTCTCTGTATGGTGCTCCATGGTTTACATCAAGTGACCAGTGATTAAGTCTGTGTGACTCTTTACAGATAAGCGACAAAGCTTTTATTTTCGGTATGCATGCATCTACACTAGTGTACCCGGGGGATATTTTGCATTGTGCCTTTTAGTTCACTCTACACACTGGTGATAAGGTTCTATCTTGGTTTCCTGTGTGATCCTATTATATTACTATACTACAATTATATTACTATACTACACTATTGTGCGCCTCCTCCTCTATTCTTTTATATATATATATATATATATATATATATATATATAGCATAGTCATCTTAGGGGTTGATCTAAGACAATTAGTTTGAACCAAATCTATTTCTATTGTCAATTTAATTGTAACCAGTTTAATTGTATTTATCCATTGCTTTTGTCTATTTGGTTTTATTAGAGTGAGGTCAGTCCTAACAGGCAACCAGGCTTAGTTTGTGAATGGCGTTGTTTTTCAGTGTGGTGAGACTGTAGGTACATACATACTGTTTGGAGAGACGGGTCTCTTAGAAGTGGAGATTGATAAGTGTATTCTAATTGTATCTTACACCTGCTGATACTGTGTCACCTGCTAGATTAATATTTTTCAATCATGCTTACCTTATAAAAAACATACCAAGGTGACTTTTACATATATTCTGTTTTGTGTTACTCCTGAGAGGCCTGTGTGTTTTTCAAGGGAGTCTCTCAAGAACGTCACCTGGTAATACCAGCTATGTACATTCCCACAACGTGCAGACTAGAAACTTGGGTAGAGGTACTGCTCTGATTAGAGTAAGTAATGTGAACACAGCAGGCCTGATTCATTAAGGAAAATAAAGCAAAAAAATTGAGTAACTTTGAACCTTGGTAAAACCATGTTGTTTTGGAGGGAAAGGTAAATTTAAAATGTGAGGACAGATTTATAATTGGTGTAGAGTATGTCCTAGATCAACTTTAAATTTCAATGTACTACATGTAAAAGCAGACAGTATATGACTCATGTGCAAAATAATAAACTAATTAACTAATTTGCACCCCTTGCATTGTAACATGGTTTTGTTCAGGAGAAAACTTGCTCTATTTTTTTGCCTTACTTTCCTTAATGAATCAGTATATCTGCAACACCCCATTCTAGAGTGGAATGGAGTGGAGCGGGTGTAACAGATATACTGTAAAGTAGGGGAATAGCAGCAAAACGGAGTATGGTGATTCAAACAGCATTTGCCACCTTTATTTTTAACTCGCAAAGAGTGTGGAAAATCATATAACATCTTAACGGTTCATCAGATACGCCCATTTTAACTCCTCCATACACCTGTGCAGTTTTCTCTCCTCTGAGGCAGTGCGCAGCAGCTCCATTTCAGCGAGTCTGAATTCTACAGCAGCCGCGGCGCTATCAAGAAGCATCCGCGGCAGTGCTGTATTATACTACAATACAGCACTGCCGCGGAAGCTTCTTTGACAGCGCCGCGGCTGCTGTGGGGTACCGTTGGTTCCCGGAGGGGAGGGGTTTCTGGGGAATCAGAAACCCCCCCTGCGTGCGCCACTGCATATTACCTCAAGACCATGCTTTGATGGCGTTTCAAACCATGAGATTGTAAACGGTTTTTAAATTTACTGCAAAGCTTTTAAGCATAAGCAGTTTCCCTGATATCTGTAGAATTTTATTTATGTATTTTCACATTTCAATGGCCCTTTTATTCTTGCTATGACAAGCATTTTTATTCTATGATTTAATTTAGAGGTGGCTCCTTGCTTAATATGAGATGGGATTGCTCAACAGAGAAAGTTTGTTTTCCACCTGTCTCAACAAAAAAAGCTATTAAAGAAATGCTCAGGCTCACCCTACTCTGTGCTCTCAGGGAAGCCAATGAAGCAGAGGCAATATCTCCTTGGATGATTTTCCAGATCTTCCAATTTCAGTAGGAGAGCTTGATTTTTTTTTTACGGAAGTCAATGGAGGTGTTATTGATTGCAGAATCTTCAACCTCCATTTGTGACATCCAGGCTTTCGGGTTAGTGGTGTGAACAATGTTTTTTTTACGTATGCTGCCTAAGCAGGGAGATATTGATACTTACTGTGTAGATTTGCTGTGTCAATACTGATTGACAAGTAGAGATTGCCGGTTTAGAAGGTGTTTCACCAACATTCACCCTATTACTCATGTCTGTTTGTCTGCAGAGGTCAAACGGCAGCTCACTCAGTCGATTGCATGGTCCGGATGCTTTTCTCAGACAGTTTTTCAGTTACCAGAGTGGAGAATGGTTTGTGCAGAGTGCAAGAGGATTAAACTTATATTAAGCTTCGGGCGCCTGCATTGTACAACATGCCTGTTCCTACATGACCGAATCCCTAACAGCAAGTTTAAATACACATGTATGTTACACTGTTTTGACCCATACAGTTTAGTAGTGTGTTTCCATGCATAATTCTTGCCATAAAAATGCATATCAAAAACTTAAATGCCCAAATGTAGAAGCCCTCTAAAAGTAGCGCTGCATGTTTTTTTAATCTTGTTTCTTGTAAAGGTACTCACCGAGAAATACGAAGGCATACTGTAGTTTCATATTATCTCTATATAGGTTTTGCATGATATCTCCTACAAAGCAACCTTCTGCCTCGGACCTAAATGTGATTATATCCTGTCATTTAAAGTTGAACTTACATTTGTTGAAAGTTAATAACATACTAAAATAACACTGGACAGAGACCATCTGCAAATACTAAATTCCTTAAATGCCTGCTAGAATATTTTATGATTAAATGAATGAAGATTATTTAATAGGTACCTATTTATATTACTATTATGCATATCTTAAGTAAAGCACTAATGTGCACATCAACATTTAATTAGACTCATCAAAGCCAATTCCTGAAAAAGAAAAACCCTATGGACTTCATTTTTTGGACATCTTTCATTCTTTATTAAATTGTATTAACATTTGTGTCAAACATAAATGAAATGGCTGAGCAGTCTGATAAATAATGCATGTGCTTTTTTTTTTTTTACCTCTATTAGAAGTAGAGATGTTCACTGACCCCTGTGTTTTGATTTTGGGTCTGGATTAACTTCGTGTTTTGGTTTTGGCAAAACCGCCCTCGCGTGTTTTGGATCCCGATTTCATTTCTAAAATCCCTATTTTTTTAGGCTAAAATCACATAATTTGGCTTTTTTTTATCCCTATATTATTATTAACCTCAATAACATTAATTTCCAATCATTTCCAGTCAATTTCTGTCAAGTGACAAGAACACTGCTGCCCCTCCTGTTTCTGTATGAGCAACGGCACTGGAGAGTGACAACAACACTGCTACCCCTGTTTCTGTGTGAGTAATAGCGATGGATCTCCTGGGGAGGGAAGTACTTATGGAATCCACAACCCGAGAGATCCGACAATGCAACAATGAAGTTTTGCCTCGATTCAGATCCAAGGACATGCAAAAGTAGCGAGCCGGCTCCCCTAAGTTCGTGTGGGCTCGGTTTTCAGAAAACCAAGCATGCGCATCTCTAATTAGAAGGGATATACATAGATATATTTTGGTTTTATTTCTCTGTTTTTTGACTGTTATTTGAGCGGCAGGAATACCTGACACTAAAAACTGCCCTTTGTTTTCTCAGCCTTTAACATGATTTTGTAAGCATGTCTGCCAGCATATAAAAATTATTAATTATTTTTTATTACTTTCACTTAGAGGAGTCAGGTACTGTCCATGGCAATCTATTGTGATGGGACAGGTGGCAACAGAAAGATGTCTAGGACGACAAAATAAGTTCAATCTAGCACTGACAATACCTCAGTGCTCCTGATTGTTACTTGTTCTCACACCAGAGCTGTAACTTAAAATGTTAGTGCCTTGAGCGAGAATGAAAAATAGCGACCCTCTAGCCCTCAATTTTAACCAAATGAACCTAAAATATTCATAAACTGCACCGCCTTCAGAGTTGCACCCTGGGTAGTCACCCCTACCGCACAGTCTTAGTTATGTCTCTGTCTCACACCTTCTCTGTCCCTTCTATTACTACCCAACAATATCTCATCTCATGTTCCTCAGTTACAGATATAGAAATTGCTCATGAGTGTGTAATACTCTACACCATAACAAGTTAGATCTATGAACTTCATTTTATATAGGAGGTGTATTTCATACCATAGTTTTCCTTCATCGCATTGACAGGAACAGTCAATCTGGCCCACCCGAGTAGCCAGGACATTGCTGGTTGACCTCTCTGTTAGTGGGCCTCACTCTTCTACATTTTACCTAAAGCAATGAGGCAGAAGAGGAGCACATAGAAACCTTAATGTTAGTAGTAGTCCTGAAAAGATCTCCAGAGAATGTGGAAGGGGATGGGGTGCTAGCTTTAAAGAAACAAGAAGGGAGAGGGAAGCTAATTCATAATACTAATCCTGTTATAAACTGGCTTTTGATTAAAGACATGTAATTTTTTAAGCAGAACCTGGTTTAGACTGTCCATTGAAATTGCTTGGTGATCCAAGTTGCGATACAGCAACAAATTCAGACTTAATGTTGCATCAGTGATTACACTGGAGGGCCTGCAGGTGGAGCTGTTCCTAAATATGTTATGTATTCTGTGTTATTGTCATAGTTGCCTACTCCTCCGGAATGTCCGGGAGACTCCCGAATTTCTGGGAGTTCTCCCGGACTCCTGGGAGAGTAGACAATTCTCCCGGATCCCAGCCAGCTCTGTAAATTAAACCGTGGAGGTGGGGCTGTGCACGCATCATTGTAGCCCCACCCCCTGTTTTTAATGGTCCAAAATAGTGATGACTGTTTTGGGGGCTGGGCTAATGACGGGATTCTTCGAGCCCCACCCCCACACATCCACCTGACCCCTGGACCTCCTGAGAAACAAGTTGTCTATGTTGGCAAGTATGGTTATTGTAATGTACTCTGTTGTACAAAGAATATTCAAGCTTCTTCTCATGTTGATGTTACATGCAAGATGTGATCTGTCTGTATGCTGATATAACGGCACAGTTTAATATAAATGTATTATTCCACAAAGAACTTTCCAGTGTGTGCCTATAGATAGTGTATGAAAGAAGAGCAGTCTGCAACAATCCATTTCCAGGCTCCAAGTATAAGTAGGCATTCTGCCATGTCTGATACTAAGGCAACATTTTAAAGGGATCCACTTTATTCTAGAACCCTGATTATATATATATTGTGCCTTTAGAGCATAAAATGAATGTGCTACAAATAATAGATTTTTGGCTCCACCTTGGGCCTATATGCCTAGATTTCCTGGCGAGAATTTCATATAACATCTCCACCACTGGGGCACTGGGGCACTGGCACTATAGGGATATGAGCACCAGGAGCAAAACAAGGTTTATATACATTGGCGCTTCTTATATATCTTTACTTTCTGTAGTTCTTCTACTTTATAAAATGGAATTAAACTTGCCATACACCTTTTTAGTTTATAAGGTGAGTGCACGTCAGTTAGGGCCTCTATGGGTTGTAACATACCATTGTATCATTGAGAGTACCACTTTTCAAAATAGTGTGTATCAATGAATTAATGGTTTTAATATAAGGCAATTTAGACTTTTGATGCATACTTTATCTTATTTATTGATTTTAGAACTGATGTTTGTCAGTTTGACTGACTTTTTCTAACACAATTGGCGCTAATTGATTGGATTTTTAACTTGATTAAAAAAAAACCAAATTTAATTGAAGTGATACATTCAAAACAATTAATTGTGATATGCAGACAAAATATACAATGATAATACCTAAAAAACCTGTAAAAAAATCTAAGTAAATATGTTTTATTCTCTTGTGTTAATTAGTAATTAATTAGACTAAAAACATGATGTTTATAGCAGGTTTTTATACTTATCATATACCTGAGGAAGGGGGAAGTCGCCCTCCCAAAACATCTGGGGGTACTGCGAGTAATTGTGAGCTGAGGGTTAGATACTCATACATTATCTACTATGCTGGACAGATAAAACAGTCCAACATAGCACCATTAAGTAATTCCAGTCTCTTGGTATCAACAGCACTCTCACATAAGTGCTTATTTTTTCATTAGTGCACTGTGAGGGCTAGGAGACAGAATTACACTTTTAATTAGAAGAACACCCTACCTATTGTTAAACATGGTGGAGGATCCATAATGTTGTGGGGCTGCTTTGTGGCCTCTGGTACTGGAGGCCTTGACCGTATTGAAGGAATCAAAAAATGTGCTTCCTACTGTAAGAAAAGTAGGTTTGGGTCAAAGAACATGGGTCCTCCAACTTGAGAAAAACCCAAAACACACATCCATAATCACAAAATAATGGTTGAAAAGGAAAACGAAGGACTGTTTTAAACTGGCCAGCAATGAGTACTGATCTCAATCCAACTGAAAATCTTAGGAGAGATCTGAATTCTGCCATTGTTAAAAGGAATCTTCCAAACATTCAAGAGCTTCAACAAATTGCTACGGAAGAGTGGGAGAAACTACCAGCAGACAGGTGCAAGAAGCTTATAGATGGATACAAGAAACACTTGGAGACAGTCATTGTTGCCAAAGGGTGTGCAGCCAAATATTAAGGAAGGGTGTAGTTACTACTGTCCAGGTCATATTTTAAATGGTGTCTTTGACAATACTACATGTAATTTGAAAATACATTTTTGGGGGTTCTTAACTTTGGATAACCTATTAAAATATTCTCATGATACGAAGTTGGTACATTTCCATTTAAATCCCAAAAATTCAAGGGTGCCAATAATGTTGTCCAGAACTTTATATACACTATATATTATACCTCGACAGAACTTGTAATGTTTGACACTGTAAGTAAACTTGCTACGTAGCTGAGATATACTTTTGATATGAAACTTATAATAGTCTGAGCGGCTCAAAGCAGTGTCATTGTGTAAAAAAAGTAGCTATTGAGTCTGGTCAGATGGATGTCCTGGTTTTACATTTCATAACACCCCGATCTGTAGGATTGAGGTGACATTGTTTTTTTCTAAACAAAAAAAAAAATATATATTGTCTTGATAAATGCAGATACTTAAGAAAATAAAAACTATTCTTGTATTGAGAGCATTGCGTGGGCGCTGTTACAAAGTGTACAATTTTATTTCAGTTAGTAGGGTATTGTCTTCACGGTTGTGTCAAACTATGAAGTTTAACACAAATAAATATAACAATCCATACAGTGACAGCTTGAGACATTTATTAATCACTATTGATTGTATTTTGGCATTTTCAGTATATGCTTCGGTAGTCCCTATGGTTACAAATAAATAGAGCTATTGAAGTTAACCTAGAAAGTGAACAATGCAGCCAGCAACAAATCAAGGTTATTCTTAGGCCCCTTGCTGGGCAGCCACCTTTAGTTATAACAATACAACCTTCAGCAGCTTTAACCTTCAACAATATTCCCTTCAGTAACCCACTGTAGTTTTAATGCTAGCTCACTCGTATTTTGTGCCTTATTTTCTGCTAACAAAGCTTCATTTTCAGCTATTGTAACTATAACTCGTACAGCATTTTATCCTGGAACATCGTGTTTCATTAATGAACATGATCTATCTTAGTGTTAAAGTGTAATCACCTATACAGCAATGGCACCTATGTAGCGGGTTGGACTGTTATTCAGTTTATTAATTCATCAGGGACTAGTGACATCACTGAGCCGCGGGGCACGTTTCTGTTCAGCCTACAGTATGGCTGCCTCCAGTGTGTGTAGGTGACTGATATATTTAAATAATTTTATTTTTGTTATTTATAAAAAAAATTATCAGACAGAGGAAAAACAAAAAGCTCAATGAGAGGGTGCTGTTTATTTACAAAAGTATTCTAAAATTTTCAAGCATGAACCTGATGAGTGTTATTATTTTCCAGAAGTTTTCTGTGTGTGACCAAAATGCTTCACTGTAATAACACTCACAACTAAAATTCTGATTTACACCAGTGGAGTGAATATCATGTGTTGCTAACATGTTGTGTTGTATACCAGCATTTTGCCCATCTTCAGTTATTTGTCTTGTGCCGGGTTCGGACCAAGGGGAATTTGGAGACCCATGTACCAACTCGCTTTGCACTGCCTAAGCTGTCCACCCTCCAGTGTGTACTCGGAAAGAGTTTTTAACACAGTCGGGAACCTTGTCAGAGATCGGCGTAGGAGGCTACTTCCTCAAAATGTGGAAAAGATGATGTTCATAAAAATGAACTTCAAGTTCCACGAGGACGGCCATTCCCACCAATTACATCAAAATACTGACACTTCTGTAACGGTGGATTCCAGCGGTGATGAATTAATAATGTGTGAGGATGATGTACACACTGATGAGGGTGAGGATGAGGCTGAGTATGATGACAACAACATCTTGCCACAGTAGAGTTCATTAACACCATTGTTACCTTAGATGGCTTAAGGCCATTGTTACCTTTTTTTGTGGGGGCCCAAACAAACCAAGCACTTCAGCCACAGGGAGTAGCATTTTTGTGGCTGAAGTGCTTGGTTTGTTAAAGTGTGCATGTCCTTTTTAAGACCCAACATAAGGGTGGGTGGGAAGGGCCCAAGGACAATTCCATCTTGCACCATTTTTCCTTTCAGCTACCGCTGTGTGCCAATGTTACCTACATGTGCTATATACTGTTGTGTGCTTTGCAAAAATCTTAGACACCCATTGATGATGCAGATGACTCAGCACAACATTTTGACATCTGGTCTTGTCTACTGTAAAATAACTGACCAGAATTAGTGACACTTCTGCTGTAACTTCACCTGATCCTACTATTAACTATCAACATCCTAAGAATGGTGGAGGATTGTTTTTAATTTTTTTGAACAGTGTAAAGACAACAGTTTTATTCACAAAGAACAAAGTTGCTTGCAGAAGTAATGTAAGCATGTATGTCTAAATAGACGTGTATATGTATTACCTTCCACTTTGCTGCTGTTTCATCAAGTGTTTGTAATCTGCACTGTACATGAAAGGTACCTAATTAGATTATAATTTTGTGGGAATTGGGGCCGATTCGAAGCTCACTGATGAAATTACTATTTGCTCTCTCTTTTTAGTGCATTTTCTGGCACCCTGGATTGGTGAGTGTCAGCGCTCGTTGCCATGTATTAGATGTAGAATTACCACAGTTATCCAAGGAACGGGTGGAGCGATCAAATGAACCATAACTTGTTTCATGATCAAAGGACAATTGCATATTGCCCCACTTTTCTTTTCTGCCACTGCTGTGTGCCAATGTGTCCTAGATGTGGTAGGAACTGCCGTGTGTTTGAGTCATTGCTCTATCGCTTACCATCCAGCCAGCTCGAAGCAGTATTTGCCCAAAAGTGTATGAAAATAATAATGTGACCTGCGAGGTGGTCAAAATTAACTGAAAATGACTTGAAATTAGTGTTATTGAGGTTAATAATAATGTAGGATCCAAAAAAGAACAAAATTATGTGATTTTGGCATATTTTAGCAATTTTTCTAAAAAATACAGATCCAAATCCAAAACCAAAACACACAAGGGTGGTTTTGCCAAAACCAAAACACAAAGCTAATCCAGATCCAAAACCAAAACCACTTCACGGGGGTCAGTGAGCATCTCTAATATACACACATTGAGAGAGAGAGAGACTAGGGTCAATTTGATAGCAGCCAATTAACTTACTAGTATGTTTTTGGAGTGTAGCACCCGTAGGAAATTCACGCAAACACGGGGAGAACATATAAACTCCACACAGATAAGGCCATGGTCGGGAACCGAAATCATGACCCCGGCGCTGTGAGGCAGAAGTGCTAACCACTAAGTCCCCATGTTGATAATTTATAAATGTGCTATTTCATTTACCCTCCACTAAGATTAGTAATTAAAAACATATACCTATTCATCAACTCATAGGAGAACTGCCAGTGCACTTCCCAGTAAGTATGACAGTTTAATTGCAATTTAAACTCGTAGATTATTTTAATGCAGCATTTTCAAAAAAAAAATTCTAACAATAACTCTTACCACAAGAGGGCAGAAGAACATTAGTTTTAAAACACTTCCATTTTACATAGTGAAGACTATGCAATATTGTCATATACACATATTTATTAAAACAAGTGTTCCAATGATTTTGTATGCTGTATCTAAGTAATACAGTTATTTTTGGTGATTATATATTAACTGTTTGATCACATACTAAGTTTACAAAGAGATACAGGTGTACACTTACTTTACCTTATTTTGCAATGTAAACAAGTGTTGCATTGTATCGGCACGACCTACTGAACGTCTTCTACTAGTGTGGTAGTACAGTTCTGGCATCGTCGTAGATTCTTATGGTGGTGCAGCTAGACTCTACTTCCTTTCCCACAAAGTTGGGTTTTGGTTATGGTGAACTTTTTGCAGTAAACGGGTGCGCTTATCCATGAAATGGGCAAATATTACCAACTTTTAGCTCTTATTAGCTTAGTTTATTCACCTCACTATTTTGGTTTGCTCTGATAAATTGTGAAGTATTTTCCATAAAATGATCTTCAGAATAAGGAGTCTTATAATACACAAGTGACATAGATATATGTACAATTTCTTGTAAAATATATTCAGATATTAAGTGTTTTCTTTTATATCTGGAGAGTATTGATGTCACTTCTGTAAAATATAAAATATTATATTTGGTGAGCAGTGACGTTATTTGTGTCACATACAGTTCCAAAACTACCATGGGCAGCCCCTCTAAGGCCTCCACGTCACAAGTCCCCAAGAGTTCTTTTTATGCTCAAAAGAGCAGAGCATGGGGTCTGGGAGGTTACGGTGGCATCGCCGGGTCCCCTACCAAACCTTAGCTATGAGGCCCAGTTCCAACCCTGGTCACATGACCCATGTTGAAAGTTCTCTGTGATGAAAACACTGGCAAAACACAGCTTATGTGCTCCTAAAACTTCTCTGCAGCTTACGCATTCTTTTTACAGTGCTCCTTCTTTATAACACAGTCTCCCTTTATAAGAACACCTTCATTTATCACCAAATATCATCTGCAGAAGAGTACATTCAAATGTATTATTTCCACTATGTGTCACACCCTCTTTATCATCTGCACAAGAGTAGATTCAAATGTATTATTTCCATTATGTGTCACACCCTCTTTATATTGCTGTCTTTCCTGTAATGTTTGTTTTGTGGGTTAGACTAGTGATATGAAGAGGTTTTTGTTTTTGTTTTTTTACAGTAGGTGGTATATTATTATCATTATAATAGACACATTCATACCTTACTGACATGTGCATTGGGTAAACAAAATTACTGCATTTTAAATGAGAATGTGCAGCTCAATCTATCCAGTGGTGCTCATTTCCCCGATGGCCTAAACCCCGACAACAGTTACCACGGCAACTTAAGGGCGACGCTGTAATTTCTGGTGTAATAGTAATGCCTACTGGTAGTTTGACTGATGTTCAAGTAATGCGATCAGTGAATATCCCGATGCCCGATAATGACGTCAGTCTTTGACGCGACTCTGTTATTGCTCTTCTTAAGGGGGTAATGGAAGCAGCCGGCACCAGTACAATGGGAAAGAGTTTCTGAAATATATAATATCTGTCGGCTGCTTCCATTAACCCCTTAAGAAGAGCAATAACAGAGTCGCGTCAAAGACTGGCGTCATTTTCGCGCATTGGGATAGTCACTGATCGCATTACTTGAACGTCAGTCAAACTGCCAGTAGGCATTACTATTACACCGGAAATGACAGCATCGACCTCAAGTTGCCGTGGTAACTGTTGTCGGGGTTTAGGTCGTCGGAAAAAGGTTCCCCACCCTATCTATCTATCTAACTATCTATCCATCCAGTAGTAATCAGTATCCTGATACTTGGGATACCGACACCCAGTATACCTACAAAAAAAACATGAACACTTCAATAACGACATAATTATAATGTACACTTACCTTTACAGCGACGGTACAGATTACCGAAAGTACTGGTATCCATCTGTCTGTCTGTCTGTCAATCTCCTGAGATGATGGTCTAAAGAAAATGATGCTGTTTGATGTGAAGTTGACAACTTCCGTTTAAATAAGAATTGCAATGCTCTGACTGCTGATTTGTAGATAAAACATTTTTAAAATCACACCCCCCCTTTTAAAGAATATCTTAACTCAACATTAAAGAGCAGCCTTACTTACCTTATAAGTGCTATGAATAATTGACCACTACCACTGCAGGCTACGCGCTGCTGAGTCCTGGCTGTAAACCGTTATTGTTCTGATTATCACAGCTATATAGCTCATTATAATGTACTATAATGTGACAGCACATTATAGTTTAGCTCTTTTAATAGCGTGCTAACATAGTTCAGCCCATTATAATAAGCTATCTGTTTAAGGGAAATGGAGAACTGGGAATTCCATCAATCTCTAAGAACAGATTACAGCTTAGGTTTCGTGAACTTTTGGGTAAGATAATGCCCATACTGCAGGACATGTTTAAAGTTACGTTTTTTTCTTACATCACAGCACTTCTGTTATGAGGATTTCACTTCTAGTACCCCTTCAGAAGACTATCTGCAGACCATCTCTATATTGTCCAGTTGAGTAAAAGCTTTACTTGTAAATCATTAAAATCAAAGTAAAGTTATAATGATATGACTTCAATATTTATTATTTTGTTATCATTTTTTTATAATTTTGAAACCGTAAATGTAAATGTTTCTCTTGCTCTTTTTGTTATATTTTAAATAGCACATGAGAAAGTTTTAAAGAGCCTTGTTAATTGAACTTTGAATTTATTTCTTTAAGTATTTCACTGGTGTTTGCATTGCAACATACAATGAATCTTCCTACTCCTGCAGTTTCTGTAGCACAGGGTATTACCAGAGACGTTTATTGGGGAAAATTGACATTAGCTAATGTTGCACAAAATATGGACATGACCAAAAGACATGCCTCTAGTTTACCTGGTGCTAGCATGGTTTTAAATAGCCCCATTTAGCAATTATATACAATGCAGATTCTCCTTGTTGTAATACTAAGCCCCAATATTGACCAGGAAGTAATGGTGTCCCATCTAACCTTTGGCTGTTTCATGAGTATAGCATAATCAGGATAATTGTGAAACTATGAAATGTTAATGTTGCCATGATATATCCTAAACTCTGCAGTTGCATTAGTCAAAATGGTTTCCAGCAAATCACTGCATGTAAGCAAACAAGACGTTAAAGTATTTTGATGAAGGAAAGAGATATACTCTAGACTTTCTGTCACCTCACCTGTTATCATATAAGGGCAATCAATTCTTTTTTATTATCCAGTTAAGAGTTCAAAGTACCCTAAAAGAATGGTTAAATTTATTGGGCCAGAAAGAACCTTATGTGTAGAACCCAAGTTTAATATATATTAAGTATGGAAAATATATTGGATCAAAGCAATATTTTCCAAATTTCATGTTTGTGAAGACGTCTGTATATACATATGTAACATCTAAAAGTGACAAAATAACATTAGTCAATGATATAAACATTCCCCATTAGGGACATAAGGGGTTAATGTATCGCTTCTAGTAATCAATATAACTTAATCAGATTTCATATGTATATGTGCAGAAAATTATACCATGTTTAGTGGAACTAATGTAATATCTCTCCTATATTTCAGAAGGGAATAATGGTATATTTTTTTAACTGTATATTAAAGCTATTGCACAATAAAGTGGTTGTAAAACCGATTAGCATACCAGCACAGCTTCTTCGATGACACAATATCACAGAGAAGAGGTGTTTTTGGGAAGGAAGAAAAAGGTTTAAAAAAACAGTGAAATATATGGCTAAATGTCAGTTATTGGGATCAGTCTGTAGTTTTTCCATGTAAACTTTTATTTTCATCTTATGTTTTAATATACAATATTCAGAAAAGCATATGGAAACCTATACTTGTTACTTAACTGAGTTAATATGAAATACCAGCTATCTACTTCTTTCAGTATGTTGCATTTTCAGTGCTGCAGCGCTCATGTGTGACGTGTGACATAGTAACAAACTTTCCAATTAAAAGCTATACATGTTCCACTACAGTGAGTGGTGATGCTTTGACCACTGCACACTGTTGGTTGTAAAAAGCATCTGTCACCAGCCAAATGTGTATAGGAGACACCAAATGTACAATAGTGCTCTCTTGTAGCTATGTATGTATGTATGTATGTATGTATATATATATATATATATATATTCTAAAGGATACAAGGAAAACAAAGCGCCTGATAATGTAATATTTCTGGAACTTTTAGCCAAGAAAAAGGTGATATTGTATATGCATACCGAATGGATTCTTTGGTAAGGTGTGTAAGAGTTGTGTGCTTCACAGGCTGCTCCCGTATAATGTCCAAGGTTCCGCACCATATACAAGATACACATGGAAAGCAGCAATAGTGTAATATTGTTTCAGTATAATAACCAACACCAAAACATCCCGTGGATGTGATTGTGCGCACCAGAAAATAAATAAAAATGGCTTATCTGTAGTAGCTATCGAATCTCTTGATGTCTCTTTCCACCTCCTCTTTTATAGCAAGTACAGAGTAACAAAAAAGAAAGAATAATACTTAGACTATCCAGGCTAATGTGTAGCAGACAGGAGGGAGGCCAGCAGCAGCCAAGTCTGTCTGAGTTTGGTAGTCTTGCATATGGTGTGGAGCCGTGGACAGTATCCGGGTGCAGTCTGAGAAGCACACAACTTTTACACACCTTATCAAAGTATCTATTTGGTATGCATATACAATATCACCTTGTTTTTGGCTAAAAGTTCCAGAAATATTACATTATCAGGCGCTTTGCTTTTGTTTTATCCTTTAGAATATCTTTGCCGGACCATTTTTATATATATATATATATATATATATATATATATATCAACAGTATATACTTCGTCAAGGTGACACCTATCACTGGCTAGTCCCAGTTTCCCTCTCTGGACACCGGCCACTAGCTGGCATCAGTCGCAATGCACAAGTGCACAATACAGTGTTTTATATATGGCACTCCTCCCACAGCCCTGGCTTGACAGAGAGGTAACACTCTCACCGTTCCTTTAGAAGGATGTCTTCTCAGGTGCTCTGTAATTAACCTTCAATGCCTAGGTGGCTAAGTGGTTAGCACTTCTGCCTTACAGTACTGGGGTCATGAGCTCAATTCCTGACTATGGCCTTATCTGTGAGGAGTTTGAATGTTCTCCCCGTGTTTGCGTGCGTTTCCTCCGGGTGCTCCAGTTTTCTCCCATACTCCAAAAACATACTGGTAGGTTAAATGGCTGCTAACAAATTGACCCTAGTCTGTGTGTCTGTCTGTCTGTCTGTCTGTGTGTGTCTGTGTGTGTGTATGTTAGGGGGTTTAGATTGTAAGCCCCAATGGGGCAGGGACTAATGTGAGTGAGTTCTCTGTACAGCACTGCAGAATTAGTGGCGCTATATAAATAAATGGTAATAATAATAATACACACCTTGTCAGCCTTACTGTTGCTGAGGAAAAAAGACACTTTCAAAGTATGCAAGTTGATTCACATTTTATACTTTTACTCTGTCACAGGTGTCTGCAATACCTGTGTGTAACCCGGTCTGCAGTGCTTACATGCAGACTGTCAGATGAATAGCTGCTCCTTCTCTCATAGACCTGTGGCACACCACTCCCTTTGTCACTAATATATATATATATATATATATATATAGTTATTTCTTTGTCGTGTGTGTGTGTGTTTTATCTTCACAGCTTGTTTTGTGGAGGTGGGATTAGGTGGGATGAGGTGCAATTATACCTTTCAAAATACTTTGTAAGTGATAATTGCATCCGTTTAAAAGACGTAATTTGCTTGGTATTCAGAACAGTATGACTGATGTGGGTGCGTTCTCTGTACAGCGCTGCGGAATTGAATTAGTGGCGCTAAATTGCCAACATGCCATTCTACACACGCAGTGGCAAAGAGAAAATGAGGCCTTCACCTTTGGCTATTAGTGGCAGATCCCAAAAAGTTACCGAGCCTACAGTTGGTGCACAACTACTGTTACGCGTCAAAGCCGAGCTGCAAGATAACAGTAAGGCATTAGAGGATAATGTTTGCTCTGATTCACAAATGACAACAATCCCTGTGGAGAGTCCATCCAACAGTGGGATGTCTAATCGTGAGCATTCTGCTGATGTGTGCCTTAATAGCCCGAGTGTAGCCGGTGATAGCCAAATTGAGGATGCCACTTTGGAATTAGAAGAGGATGAGGGGGAGATTTGTGTAGGCGACGAGGGCGCTAATGAGGATGTTGATGAGGATGAGGTTGTTTGTGTAAGTCCTGCACCAGTGGCAGCAGTTCTGGCACGTGACAAGAAAAAGGCCATTGTCATGCCTGGGCATAAAACAAAAAAATCCACTTCTTATGTGTGGAATTATTTCTACCCAAATCCAGACAACAATTGTATAGCCATTTGTAGTGTATGTCAAGCCACAGTCAGTCGAGGGAGGGACCTTAACCATCTTGGAACCTCGTCTATGTTACGCCATTTAACAAGAGTTCATGGCAAAGTGTTGGGAAAAGCTGAAAGTTCTTCCCAAAAAAATACAAGCACTCCATCATCAGCTAAGACCATCCGCTCACCGACATCCTGACGGCTACAAAATACACCCACCACACCATCCTCATCAATATCCTCAGTAGCGCTCGGAGTTAGCCCGGCATCCCACTTAAGGCTGAATGACTCCTGCACTATTATTGATTCCTCTGAAGAAAGCGTTAGTCCCACTGCTGCTGCTGTTGCTGCTGCTGGGGGTGAATCGTCATCCCAGAGGCAGGTCAAGAAAATGAGCAGTCCTACATTTCAGCAATTAACTGTGAAACAATCATTTGCGAGGGGAAGCAAATATGACAGCAGTCACCCAGTCCCCAAGCGAATCACAGACGCCATGGCTGCAATGTTAGTGTTAGATCTGCGTCCAATCTCCACAATAAACGCAGCTGGTTTTTCACAGTTAATTGAGGTTTTGTGTCCGCGTTACAGAATTCACACCATTTCTCTTGTAAAGCAATTCCACAACTATACCAAAAAGTGTGTAAAAATGTAGAGATTGCGCTGAAAAATGCCATTTTGCCCACTGTCCACTTAACCACAGATATGTGGACAAATGGAAGTGGCCAAACCAAAGACTATATGACTGTGACAGCCCACTGGGTTGGTCATTCACCTTCACCAGCAGGAACAGCAGCAGCATGTACACCACTACGTAACATTTGTCACAGGCAGGCCACTCTTTGTATCACCGGCTTCACTAACAGGCATACGGCTGACAATTTGTTACGCAAACTGAGAGATGTGATTGATGCATGGCTCATACCACTCGGACTCTCCCCAGGGTATGTCATTTCTGATAACGCCAACAATATAGTGCGAGCATTACAGCTGGGTGATTTCCAACATATTCCCTGTTTTGCTCACACTATCAACTTGGTGGTGCAGAGCTTCCTATGAAATAACCGTGAGGTGCAGGAGATGCTTTTGGTGGCCCGTAAAATTTCAGGCTATTTCAGGCATTCAGCCACATCATGTAGGAGATTACAGCAGCTCCAAGAGCAGTTTAACTTGCCCTGCCACCAACCTAAGCAAGAGGTGGTAACTAGGTGGAATTCCATCCTGTACATGCTTCAGAGAATGGAGGAACAGCGCAAAGCCATCCAAGCATATTGCACAAGCCATGACATTGGGAAAGGAGGGGGGATGTATTTCACTCTTGCACAGTAGGGAATCCTTTCAGTCCTGTGCAAGGTGCTGAAACCATTTGAAGTTGTGACATGTGAGGTGAGTGCAGACTCTGCTAGTTTGAGTCAAGTCATTCCTTTAATTAGACTATTGGAAAAGCAGCTTGAGAAAATGAAGGAGGAGCTGAAAGCAAGCAATTCAGCAAAGTATGTTGGCCTTGTCGATCAAGTACTTAATTCGCTTCACAATGATCCTCGAGTTATTAAGATCTTGAACTCGGATCAGTACGTTTTGGCCACTGTGCTTGATCCAAGGTTTAAAACCTACATTGAGTCTTTACTTGTAAATGAGCGAGATGTGAACTTTTGCAAGGAGCTATTGCTCAGCAAGTTGGCCACTGAACTGGGCCTCGGCTTGACAACGTGTCCTCCTTCACTTTCTCAAGCTACTGCTGCTCGTAAAAAATTAAATTTCCCAAAAAGAAGCAGGGAAGACGCAGGGGGCAGACCAGAACAATTTAACATCTAGGCTGGTTTGAAGGATTTTTCAAAAAAATGTGTCACTTTGCCCATAACTCCATCCAATATGAGTATAAACATGCAAAGGATGGTGGAGGATTACTTTCAAGAGGTAGTTGAAATGTAAAGAGGTAGTAGGAAATGTCAGACAGTCCCTTTCCTTACTGGGAAGAAAAGCAGGCCATTTGGAAACCCATGTACAAACTTGCTTTGCAATACCAAAGCTGCCCACCCTCCAGTGTGTACTCTGAACGAGTGTTCAGCACAGCAGGGAGCTTAGTCAGTGATCGCCGTAGAAGGTTACTTCCCAAAAATGTGGAGAAAATGATGTTTATAAAAATGAACTACATCTTCCACGAGGAAGGCCTTCACCATCCAAGACATCCAAGCACTGACTGTTCTCTAATGGCGGATTCAAGCGGCGATGAATTGATAGTCTGTGATGATGATGTACACACTGATGAAACTGAAGATGATGAGGATAACATCTTTTTAAAACTTTCTATGTAAGTGTAGGGTGCAATCTACCCCCAAAGAAAAAGGGACTTGTGGCATTTCCATATCACGTACCATCTTGAAAGGCTTCTGTTTGGGCAATTTTTCCTTAAGGGTAGGGTGTCATAGACAGAGTGACCCCAAACTGCCTTTGTCCATTTCTCTTAATATTGTACAGTCTATAACGGCTGAATTTTTTGGTATTTTATACAAGTGGAGGGGGGCCTAGAGAGACAGAAACCAAACTGGCTTTGTCCATTTCAATTAATATTGTACAGTCTATAACGGCTGAATTTTTTGGTTTTTTAAACAAGTGGAGGGGGGCCTATAGAGACAGAAAGCAAACTGCCTTTTTTCATTTCTTTACATATTTAACTATAAGTGTAGGGTGTAATATACATCCAAAGACGATGGCTGCATTGCCAATATGCATAGATGGAGAGGAAGACAATCTGTTTTGTGTGTAGAATAAATGAAGGCCTACCAACGAAGAATTAAACTGTTTTTTGGATGATTTATTACCTCTACAATTAGATTACTTATCTCTAAAACAGTTGGAGCACTAAATTGGGTTATTTTAGGCCCAAAAACATTGATTTTCTAACAAAATAGCAAAACAAAACCAAACAAAACCAAAACCAAAACACGCAATGGCGGTTTTGCAAAACCAAAACCAAAACACGACGGTAATCCAGATTCAAAACCGAATCCAAAACCAAAACACGGGGGTCAGGGACCATCTCTACTCTGTATAAAGACTGAAACGTACACCTTTTTACTGTGCATGCACAGTACAGAATAGGGCATTTTATGTTTTTCATAAGCTTTACAGTAGTTTTTTTTTCATTCTTGTGTGTCTGGAATTATGTTACTACGTGGTACTGTCAAATTGCATTCTTTTAAAAACAGCACAAAAAATGCTCAAAAAGTAATAGTAATATTTGCGCTGAATATTCAGTTTGCTCATCGTGCGGAAAATGTTTACCTGTTGGCTAAACATTAAAGGCGCCATTTTGTACTTCAGTGTTGCCACTAGATCCTAGTGAATTCTTGGCTGCATTCTTATTACCGATTTGACTCACAAAATGGCTTCCTCCTATATTTGTATGTAACAGGTCCATTATTACACAGATTACATACACACTGAATTTATAAAACGTTGAACTTGATGGAATTGTGTTTGTCTTTTTTAACCTCATTAACTATGTAACTGTATAATCATACTGGTTTGAAGTAGGGTGGAATCACTGATGAGGTGTTTAAATGCTACAATAGTAAATAATTTGCAGTGCTTGTGGTCTGCAGAAATAGATAAGAGAAATGCAGACTAACCAGTGACAGCTGCCTCGGGTTGCCTCATTATTGGCACTAAAATAAAATGTATGTCTCCTGCATTGTCACATCAGGTAATTGTTTCCCCAAAAATATTTATTACTCCATCTTAATTAAATCGCTGTGTAATCAATACTTTTACTTGATGCTATTTTTTATGTTGTGTGTTTGCCAATGACACAGTAAAATGTCCATTAATGGAACCATACATCCGATTCTATACTAACTGTCTTGTATGCTCCAGTTTCCTCCCACACTCCAAAAACATACTGCTAGGTTAATTGGCTTCTGACAAAATTGACCCTAGTGTGTATATGTTTGGTAAAGAATATAAATTATAAACAGCACTGGGGCAGGGAGTGATGTGAAGGATTAACTATGCTCTGTAAAGTGCTATGATATATAGGTGCTATATCAATGATCAAGTTGCAAATGGGTGGTGAAAATGGTCCTGGCATGAGCAAACCATGAAGTACAGTCCTGGCACCCACCTCCATATTTTTTCCCTTTACTACTCTATTTTTCAGAGCTTCTTTTCCACAAGTACCCCCAGAAGATTTTACCCTTTTGTCTCATAAGGGGTTGATTTATCACAACTTATAAACAAGGAAATGTGTTGCCCATAGCTACCAATTAGATTCTAGCTATCATTCACCTAGAATTATATAATTTATCTACATTCCAGAAAATAATAGCTAGAATCTGATTAGTTGCTATGGGCCACACCTCCATTTTTACTTTGTAGAAGGTTTGATAAATCTACCCCACATGCACATACTCCACACAGATAGTGCCCTGGTCCAGAACTGGACCCGTGACCCAGCGCTACAATGCTGACCACTGTGATACCATGCTGCCATGTCAGCAACAAACAGTTGTAGGAATAGTTGATGGGGACTTTTGGACATTGAAGAGGAAGTTTTTCTATTAACCGATAGGAGAGTTTTGTGTAAGTGACTTTTGTATTGGAGACACCGCTGTATGTTTATTTTAATTTGCTAATTGTATTGAGAAATGTTATAAATCACATTTTCCCCTCAGCTATCTTTTCTCATCCCTACCATTGCTTAATTATCTCAATTATCTCCCCCTGGCTTTCTTTTTTAGTTAATATAAGACCATTTAAAGAGTATGTTAAATAAAAAAAAAATGGGCAAATAAGATAAACTGTTCAAACAGCTATGTCCCAACGTCATTTGCAAAGCACATTAGTTTTGAACCAAGATGGTTTACCAAAATACGTTATGGAGCAGACCCTTCAAGATGACTGTCTCACTTTTTAGCTGCTCCTGAACCCACTCCCCTCTATCATTCCTCTTAAATCATACCTTGGTTTACTCACGCCCCTCTTAAATATTTGCTCATTCTGTCATTTTCCTCTTATGTCTTGCCCCTTTAATTATTTCCACCTTTAATTAATGTTCCCTTCTTAAATTCTTCTTTTCATCATAATCTTACCTTTACTGGTAAGAACCTTCGTAATAATTATCTGACTGTTACTTCTAATGCCGGGCTACACTCCCTGACAGGGTAAAGGAACCTTCCCAGTCCATGTGTGTATCCTACCGCAGAGCACCTCCTACTGTGTATACAGAAGGACCACAGAATAATACTGTTGGAAGATCCAGTGCCAGTGACAGAGGATACACCATTATACAGATAAGCCTACTATACATTATTCTCTGGTACGCAGATCTATGATGGAATGTTTGTGGTCCTAGAACTTTGGTTTTTAAAGGATAATACACTATAATCTTTCTCTGTTTCTTTTGTGAGAGTATCTGATCGCCCTGGACGTTCTTGAGAGGACACTGCTACTTGGAAGAATCACCAATTCAACACAGCTTTTGAAGTCTCTGTTACAATCATCTTTTTGGTACGAATATTGGAATATATCTACTTATAAAAAGCGCCTACTTCATATCTACTTTTTTATCATATACATATATATATATACATACATGTGTGTGTGTGTGTTTGTGTATATATATATATATATATATATATATATATATTTGTGTGTGTGTGTGTGTGTATATATATATATATATATATATGTGTATATATGTGTGTATATATATACATACATATCTATATGTGGTGTATATATATATATATATATATATATATATATATATATATATATATATACACACGCACAGTATATATATCATGTGTGTTTACACAACTGGCATTGTTGTTTTGTAGTGATAAACAGCTGATGAACTAAAATGGTAGCCTGCACTCAACTGCATAGTAAATAGAATGTCAGTCATCTCAAGTTCTGTCACAGTATGAATACATTTACATACCTTTACATATACATTTATGTATGTTGTTAGCAGCTCCTGTATAAAAGGCAGCTTATATTTTATGCTAAGTTGCTGGTTGTAAATATTAATTTATAGGTGCACTGCATACAGATGCAAGAAAAGAACAAAGAAAAAAATAGATGACATTACTGTTGCCAATGAGACTTTTACATTTACAGACAGAGCATGAGGAATGGTGCGGCACATTATAATACGCATCAGGGGGTAAATGTATGAAGCTCCGGGTTCTTCAACACCCGGGAGTTCGGCGTCTTCAGCGCTTAAATTTAAAGCGGCACTGCCTTGTAAAGGGAAACTTCCCTGGTCCCGTTAAAGCGGCACTGCCTTGTAAAGGAAAACTTCCCTTTACAAGGCAGCGCCTCTTTAAATTTAAGCGCTGAAGAGCCGAACACGCGGGTGTTGAAGATCCTGGAGCTTCATACATTTACCCCAAGATCTCCACAACGGGACCAGGGCAGGATGTCCCATTATTCAGGTACTGATATGGGTTATTCATTTAAAACAAAAAAAACCTTCTTTGAAGTATAATAATTTTTTTCAGCCACAATGTATTGTAGGTTTGAAAGTAATCTGGGCTCTCACATGAACTGTCCTTCCTAGTTTTTACAGTGAGGGTGTAGGAAAGAAGTATAAAATAATACACTAAGCATAACTTATAATACCAGAACTAAAGATGTTATTTTATTCAATGTAAAAGTATCCAACATTTTTAATTCATTAACTATTTACAAGAGTAAACATGTACATGAACTTGTATGTAACAAGCAATTCAAATGACTAATTAATATTAATGCTTCAAATTTAGTTTGGACAACCAGAAGTGACACATTTCCTAATGTCCCCTGTGCTGTACATGTTGTACTGCCAGAAATAAATGGGGATTCAGATCAGAGGATGTAATCAGTTCCATTTCACATGGCCAGCAACACATTCTATTAAGCTATCTGTGTAATGGGAACTTGCACAGCTAAAAATAATAAACTATGAAATCCAGAGGGAGGAAAATAATAAGATTATTCTTTCATTTTCTCCGTCCCTATATCATCACACAAGGAAAGATGACATCTTTACTGTTTTCTGTTTATACCAAGGTAATTATGTTTCAATCATAGCACTTTCGTATGTTCATTTAGATGCAGGCACCATGTGGTTTGTTGTGCTCAAGTTTATTTTATTTATTCAGCGTGTGAAATCAATTATACCTCATAACATTGTCAGACTCCTCACACTTACTATCAGCAATGTAACCCATGATACACTGCTTATGGCTAGTACATATTAAATAATATTACTGTTTGCCACCAGCGTTTATTCAAATGCTGTGCCGTCCAGCATCCAGGCCTTCGTATTCTCTGTGAAGATGTAAGGTAGAGCGATTGTCAATAGGGCAGCACGGTGGCTTAGTGGTTAGCACTTCTGCCTTACAGCACTGGGGTCATGCGTTCAATTCCTGACCATGGCCTTATCTGTGTGGAGTTTGTATGTTCTCCCCATGTTTGCGTGGGTTTCCTCCGGGTGCTCCGGTTTCCTCCCACACTCCAAAAACATACTGGTAGGTTAATTGGCTGCTAACAAAATTGACCCTAGTCTGTGTGTGTGTGTTAGGGAATTTAGACTGTAAGCCCCAATGGGGCAGCGACTGATACGAGTGAGTTCTCTGTACAGCGCTGCGTAATTAGTGGCGCTATATAAATAAATGGTAATAATAATAATTTGAACTACAGTTTGTCAGCCTGACCCTTTGTACACAGCCTGGACTATACTATATACCACAATTTGTAGTTTAAAATACATTGCGCTGTGCCAGCATCTGTACAGGGAGGGAGAATACAGGCACGGGAATGCCAAAAGACACCAGGGGGTAAATGTATGAACCACCGATTTCTAGAAATCGGCAACTTTGCAGTGAAATTTTAAAGCGGCGATGGCTTGTAAGGGCAAACTTACCTTTACAAGCCATCACTGCTTTACATTTTCCCTGCAAAGTCACCTATTTCTGGCGACCTGCATAAATTGGAGGTTCATACATTTTCCCCCAGGTTTTGAAATGAGGTAACACACCAGATTTTGAAGGGGAGGTGGGAGCAAATAGGAGTGCTCCCAGTACATAGTTCCTTTTTAACTTTTGTATAGTGAAATCCTAGTGTCACAGCTCAGAGAGATAAATACCCACAATGCTACTGCAGTTGTGTAATTAAAGCAGATTTATTTTTGCTTCTTTTTATACATAATAGTGGGTTTAGTGATTGGGATGATTGTGGCAAAACAGAATGGGGGATATCTTAGCTGTTCACAAGAATCAAGCTAGTTATTGTGTTCAGCCTGGAAAAAACTTTTCCATTTCATTTTTTAGTTTCTCTATCTATTCAGCATAGCGATCACTTGTCACCTCCAGAGCTTTTCTTGCTGATAAGCATAGGAGTTTGTGTTCTGATAAAAATGCTGTAGTTTTATCCCTGACTAGAGAGAACTTATAGTTTGTAGGTTCTCTGTGTGTGAATGGGTTTCCCCCTTTGTTCCACAAACATACTGATAGGTTAATTGGTTTTTACAAATTGTACCCTAGTTTGTGTGTGTGTGTTACAGGGAATTAGACTGTAAGCTCCACTGGGGTGGGGGAAGTGAAGAACTACATATTTTCTGTACAACGCTATGTAATTTGATTTGTGCTAAATAAATGATGATAACCAGAAATGTAGCACATCAAAATATGAGGACTTTAGATTTCTTGCTGGCGAGTATATACATTTGTGCTCTGATAGGATAAGAATGTTGTAGTTTCATCCCTGGCAACAGAGAGGACATAGCACAAATTATAAATAAGGGCAGTAAATGAGAGGTGAAATTATGAATTGTGCAGCACAGTGGCTAAGTGGTTAGCACTTCTGCCCCACAGCAGAGAGGTCATGAGTTCAAGTCCTGACCATGGCCTTATCTGTGAGGAGTTTGTATGTTCACCCCGTGTTTGCGTGGCTTTCCTCCGGGTGCTCCAGTTTCCTCCCACCCTCCATAAACAATACTGGTAGGTTAATTGGCTGCTATCAAATTGACCCTAGCTTGTGTATTAGTTTGCACCTATAACTATAATTAAAGGGCCTATTTATCAAAAGAAAATTAACCCTATTGTCAATGGAAATGGTGTTTTCATTGGCAATAGGACTTATAATCGCATCCCCAAAATATAAGTGGTTACTGCCAGTTATAAAATCTCTATCACTGTCGACAATCCTGCTTGCAGTAAGTGTTACTACATTTCACCAGCAAATGCCTTACTATGTCTATCATGGTGATACTTGTACTGCAGTTATACCTGTTCTGTTAATGCCATCTCTGGATATCAAACAAATACATTACAAACATTCTTTATCCTCAGATTAAAGCATTTATTAAATGCAAAAATGTTTAACTATATTTATTTCATTTTTGAAATAAATAAAATATATTTGATACATTATTTTGTTTTTTCCATTATTGGAACCGAAAACCCAAAGGCGGCTCAATCTACAACGACAGAGACTGGCCGTTCAAGCTGTAAATTAACGCTTGCCGCATATCGTGGCAGCTGAGTAACAATGCAAACGTAGAAATACAAGCCTGTTTTGGTAGCAAGCATGGAAAACAAAGCCCATTCTGGTGGAAAGTATACAAAAGAATGCACATTTATTTGAAAAGTAAAGCTCATTGGGGTCCTGCTAGGTGGCTAGTATACCATAGTATACATTTTTTTTCTTACTCAAGTTTTCTGGACAAAACCATGTTGCAATGCAAGGGGTGCATATGAGTTTATTATTTTGCACATAAGATAAATACTGGCTGGTTTTTGATGTAGCACACAAATACTTGATAGCTTTATTTCTACACTGAAATTTAAAGTTGATCTAGGACATGCCCTACCCCAACTATAAATCTGCCATCACAATTTAAATTTAATTCCCCCTCCAATGCAACATGGGTTTGCCTTATTTACTTTTGCTTAACTTTCCTTAATGAATCAGGTCCCACATAACTACCACCATCTTTATGCTTAATTCTGTGCCTGATCCTGGCTATCCATGTCTATTACTGTAACTGCTGTTTTGTGATGTAATAATATAATTTGTAGGTCTGAATCACTGTGAGATGGCATCCTAAATGAATCCCACTATATTGTCTGCCATGTATTAGAAGCCCTCACAATTAAACAAATATATGGTTTTGCCTATACCTCTATATGTTTCATCCTTCGAAACAGCTGCAAATTACCATGGAGTTTTGAAATGTTTGAAATTCTATTGCTCTCATCTCACAAGTTGTATACACATCACACAAGTAAGTCAGTCAAGTATGGGATCCTATAAGAAGACTAAAACTCTATTACGACAGAAGAATAAATGTGCTTCACATAATGCATTTAGATACAATGTATTTTCTTTTCATCTCCTTTCATTATTTGTAAGAGATGTTGGGACCAGAGATATTTGTATCATTGTTTTCACCTAGCTGTACCAATGTAATGTATCACTTTTTCCATCTCTTATTTGAAGTCATCACTTCACTTTTAATGATTCTTATGAAAGATGCAGGTGCCACGAACAATGTGCTTTTTTCTTCAAGATCTGGCAATGAATACACTTGCATTGTTACTGACCTGGAGACAATTCATTGCAGGAATATATTGTTAGGCTTCAGGGCCACCTGATTCCTAACCTAGTATAAACGTATGTATTATGAAAAGGAAACAATGAATTCAGCTTATTTGCATGTAGAATGCACAGAAAATACTAATCTATACCTTACAGATGTGTTTTGTGTATATATTGTATGTTCGCTTTGCAATATAAATTGTTTTCTAAAAGTTACATGAAAACTATTTTTTTTAAAAAAAATAGCATATTTAAAATAAACATTTTTATCACTGGAGATCTATTCATTAATGTCAAAATGTTTGTTTTTTTTAAGTCACATTTAATAACATCTAAATGCACCTTTTTGGGTGAAGTCAAGGTCACTGCAAGCGATGGCACAGTGATTAGCATTGCTGACTCACAGTGCTTGTCTCATAGGTTCTATTCCCACCTGTGCCCTATGTACAGTTTGTAGGCAGGGGGTGTTTGCGCCTTTGTTCCAAAAACATACCGATAGGTTAATTGGTCGTTGCCAAAATGAACCCTAATTTGTGTGTGTGTCACAGGGAATTAGATTGTAAGCTCCTCTGGGGTTGGAACTGATGTAAATGACTCCATATTCTCTGTTCAACGCTATGTAATATTATTAGTGCCATATACATGATAATAACCAGAAAAGTAGCACATCAAAATAGGATGGCTTTAGCTTTCTTGCTGGCGAGCATAAGATAAGAATGTTGTAGTTTCATCCCTGACAACAGAGAGGACATAGCACAAATTAACTGAGGAACATTCTCTTAGTGTTGGTCTTATACTCTTTTTGCTACCTATCCTAGTTTGTGTATTAGTTTGCATCTTTGCATCTATAATTATGATTAAGGGGCCAGAGGGAAAAGGACCCTATTGCCAGTGGAAAGGTGTTTTCATCAGCAATAAGGCTTATTTTTCACATCCCCCCATTATATAAGTGGTAGCTGCCAATTATAAATTCTGTATCACTGGTGATAATCCTGCGAGCAGTAAGTTTTAATGGCTTTCGCCAGCAAATGCTTCCCTATGTCTATTGTGGTGGTATTTGTACTGCAAATATACTTGTTCTGTTAATGCCACACCTGAATGGCGTACAAATGCATTACAAAAATACTTTATTCTAATATTAAAGCATTTTTTAAATGTAATAATTTTTAAATATATTTATTTCATTTTTGAAATCAACAAAATATATTTTATACATTATTTTATTTGACTTTTTCAATTACTGAAACTGAAAGCCCAAAGCCGTCTCACTCTGCAACTGTAAGTCAGCGATTACCACTTGCCAGTAAGGTTTCCTTGGTGATATTTATTTCAGGAATGCTAGCGATAAGTGATTATTATATGTGCACAGGAGATTCCCTCGCAATTTGATGGACTTTGAACTGTTTTGCAGAGAAGAGTGGGATAGAATTGCAAAATCCAGGTATGCAAAGTTGATAGAGACTTATTCAAAAAGACTAACTGCTATAATAAAAGCAAAAGGGGCTTCCACAAAGTCTTAGCCTAGAGGTATGCACACTTATGCAACCATGGTATTGAATGTATTTTATTTTCATTACTGTTTCCTAAAAAATATCCATTTGCTTTTCATTTGAATTTTATTAGTTGCACTTTTCAATTTTTCACATTAAAGCTGGAAAAAGGACTCCCAATGATTGCTAACTTTATATCACAAACACCTACAATTTCAATATGGGTGTGTAGAATTTTTAATTTCAATATAAATATACGTTCTTAACATACTTTTGGGAGATTGTAGATGGAGCTGATAATCTTATAGGGTTCTATAGAAAATTAGTGTCAAGCATCAACAAAACAGCCCAGCCATGTATGTATCAGGGTAGGGTGGAAACTAGCCTCCGAGAACCAGCTTAATTTCCATTTTAATTTTTTAATGAAAAATAATATCAAATTTAAAAAATTAGTTTAAAGAAAATAACATTTATGTTGTAACCAATGACAATCCTGATCAAGGACACCCCGTGGGTCCTGAAGCCGGGGCTGAGGAAAGCACCCTATTTGCCATGCTATAAATCTTGTCCAATGCTCACTCCTCCTTCAAATCTAACTTACTTCAATTTGGATTAAGAACCTTTAATTTACAGCAACAATTCAATGTTATGCAGATTCAGTGTTCCACAACACTGTAATATTGTCTAAAGTACTAGGAAGCATAATTGGGCAAACAAGAACACTTGAGCCATTTGAACATGTCTTTACAACTTGTGATATGATATAGATTCTTAGTGTCCCAAACACTAGACTTTATTCTGCTATTCGATGATTCCAAGCTATACAAGTCTATTAACATCTATTGCCCATTGTGACTTTCATCTTTTTTATTCCGACATCATTCCCTGTTGTGGCGAAACTACAGGACCAGGCACTAAACCACTGCTTTTCTCTCCTTATTTATCTGATCCCCCTGTTCAATGCTGTGCAATCTGGCTTCATTATCTGCTAAGTAGCCCTGTACTATGAGATATGAGGTTGCTATGGAGGCGCACGCTGAGCAGTGCAAAGTAGGACCACGGTGATAATAGACTGCTATGAAAAAAATCAGCACCTTCACTGTAAGGTTGGATATTTCCGTATGTCAGTCATCCATAACAATATTTCCCTTGTCATAATAAGTCAATAGTTCTAATGACTAGAACTATGCTGCTTTACTCTTTGCTCTCCATTGTACTAACTGAAGTGAACATTGACATGAAACTGAGTCATCAGGTGGTTTTACTGGTTTAATTGTCATTTTTATATTGAGTTTTTTTCATTTGGATCCCTTTGATACTATTAATTATGTTGTACCTTAAGTCTTCTGTCCTTCATTGCGAATACAGGAACTGGTTTATAGCATCATACTTATTAAAGAAGCTAACTTTATTTTTCATGTTTTTTATTGCTTTTCTTTTGCAGGATTAGATATTCTAATGTAGTTCAAGGTCTGGAGAGTACAATTTTAATAAGGTGTTCTCAGTGTAGCATATCTACAGAGCCATTGTGGACATGTCAGACTACTTAATTTCTGAGGTAGCAAAGTTCAGGCTTTGAGCCTTATTTTAATGGGATACCTCTTACATGGGAATGTACAGGGTGATTTAAAAGTCGCAGTACACCCTTTTATTTCAAAAACTCTACAGGAATTGGGCCGATTTCAAGATGGCGCCCATGTTTGGTACATACTGTAAAAGATAGACCACGTCACCCATACCTTACTGGAGTATTCAGGTTTCCCAATTTCCTGTAGAGTTTTTGAAATAAAAGGGTGTACTGCGACTTTTGAATCACCCTGTACATTTATTAAGTGTACACATATTGTTTATTATCAGTTATGTACATAGCGCCTACATATTATGCAGTATTTTATAGAGAATATTTAATCGTTCACATCAGTCCCCGTCCCAGTGGGGTTTACAGACTATATACCATAAAACACACACACACGCACACGCACACGCACATAGTAGGATTCATTTAGGTAGATTATCAATTAATCGTTAAAAAAAAGATTGTGTTTAACCATTCATGGCTTGAAAATACCCATTTTCTTGCTGTCTAAAAATATATTAGAAATAAACAACCACTTTATTATAAAACTGGTCAATAGAAAGAGGTGAATCAAATGTGCATTTTTCAAGACACTGTCCTGACATGTTTACTCATTGTAACTATATTACACCATAATTCATAGCATATAATAAATCATCCATAAAGTGTCAGGGCAAACTCAGGGCCTCAAACAAAATCTTTGATTCAGTAGACCCTGTGCTGCTTCCACAAACGGATCATCATTAACATTTATTTATATAGCGCCAGCAAATTCCGTAGCGCTTTACAATTGGGATCCCATTAATGGCCTACAAGATCTTTATTTTCCACAGTCACTGTGGATCTTAACGGCAGCAGGTTTAAACACATTCATATTAATTGTATGCCTATGGATCTGAATTTACATTTTGTAGTTAAGCCCAGTGAAGCGTGAGCTAGGCCAAAGTATTTATATTGTTGAAAGCAGTGAGACTAATTGAACTTCTCCACCAGACTTATTTACAAATCATATACCCACAGAATCAAATGAACACATTAGTTGAGGGCAAAATTGTAAAAAGATCATCATAGCAAAGCAGATGGTTAAAATATTTGTTGAAACATCAGAGAATGATTTAGAAATATATAATTTCATAAGAGCATTGTGTGTCTGATTCATTAAGGCACATAAATGCTGATTTGTGCCGTATTTTGCTTAAAATCGCTCTGCGCATGCCCAGAAACAAACCATACGCCTGAGAGTGCAGCAATTCATCTTCGAGTGCAAAGGGCCCTTACTACAGCCTACGATTTCATGGGCGGAACGGGGAGGAAACTGGGCATATACACTTAGTCAATGTACAGTAAGGATGTGCCAAGCTATAGCGCATGCAGCAGCGTCCAATTCAAGCTTTGGGAATCTCGATGGTATGTGCTTTTCTGTTGTATCACTTGCACCAGCTACAGGTCAGGTGTAATGGCCGATTACGAGTGATGATGGTCACGTATGTATGCTAGGACATGTGCTTGAATTCAGGATCCACTGTAAACTAGAGATGTCCACTGGCCCCTGTGTTTTGGTTTTGGATCTGGATGAACTTTGTGTTTTGGTTTAGGTTTTGGTTTTGGCAAAACCGCCATTGTGTGTTTTGATTTTGGTTTTGGATCCCTATTTTTTTCTAAAATACCTATTTGTTTTTCTAAAATTACATAATTTAGCTCTTTGTTTGTTCCTACATTATTATTAACCTCAATAACATCAATTTCCAGTCATTTACAGTCAATTTTTGTCAAGTGACAAGAACACTGCTACCCCTCCTGTTTCTGTGTGAGCAATGGCACTGAGCAATGTCACTGGAGACTGGAGAGTGACAAGAACACTGTTACCTATGTTTCTGTGTGAGCAATAGCGCTGGATCTCCTGTTAGGGAGGTAGTTAAGGAATCCAAAACCTGCGAGATCTAAAAACGCAACAATGACGTTTTGCCTCAATTCAGAATCGAAGGTTCACGAAAGTAGCGAGCCGGCTTGCGAGCCTACTCGGATCCTCTAAGTTCAGGTGGGCTCGGTTTTTAGAAAACCGAGCCTGAGCATCTCTACTGTAAAGTGTAAACATGCATTTTATGTACAGTAGACATTCATAACATCCTAATAAATATATTTTATGGAGAAAAAAATCAAATAAAATCTTTTTTATTACATGTTTAGTCATTAATGACTACATTATTAACAGATGATATAAATAGATTTTTTCTTCTCTGCATTCTTTTGGGACTTTATATTCCACATATGTATTGGACATATCCTGCAGTGTATTGTCTGTTAGAGCAGAGTGGACCTAGACCTGTATTCATCAACGGACGAATCTTTAAATCCACTTCTTGTTAGATACGGATGTACGTATGCCCCATTTATGTGCATTTTAATGCTTTTCTTTTGCATGCCTTAATGAATCTTTTCTTGGCTTTGTTTGTATGTAACTATCATACCGATTAATTTTCCCAGATCTTTCAGTTGTTCATCACTCTTGCTTTACTGCTAATTTGTATTATTTTTATTATTGTTTATTTACAGAGCTCCAAGATATTATGTAGCTTTGAACATTGATGGGACTATGATGAAAATAAATAACATAGTCACATGAAACAGAAGGTAAAGATGGCTCTGCCCAAGTGCGCTTACTGTGAGCTGTGGGCAGGGGAGGGCTGGCAAATTTTAGCCCGGTGGGCAAGACTTGACTCAGCTGCCTGTTTTAATGGGAAAAAAAATGCAGATGGCCCAGTGAGCCAGCCCAAAGTAGCCCACAATGCCCCCTGCCCCCCAACCCAGCCTGCCACTGGCTGTGAGGAATAACGGGTACTGGTAAGTTAGTGAAATGACACTTGTAGTTGGTAATGGGGGAAGTATGTCTGGCTACTGTAAGGCAGGAGCATTGTCAGCTACCAATATTGAAGCAGCAATTGGCGACTGGCATTCTTATGAAATTATGATGTTGTATAGTTGGAATGAGGCAGTGGAAGTTGGAGATATAGAAGATTTACTAGTAATTGCAGAAAACCTAAGACAGTCCGCTGCTGGCAGCCATGACTGTCCTTCACCATTTTTCTTGCAATTATAACCTTCTCTTTCTGCTGATTCTTGAGAAGACTTTCACTTTTTGCTCTTTTGTAGTTATCTTCAAGCTAAAAGTAGCTGTGTGCCCAATATTTTTCCTTGGCATCATGCTCAGGGACTGGCTGACAAATTTTGGCACAGTGGGCGGGATTCGTCTTAGCAGCCTATTAGGAACATTTTAAAGGAAAAAATGCAGGTAGCTCAGTAACCCAGCCCAAGGTAGCTCACTATGGCATTGACCTGAAGGGGCAGATGTCCCCCCAACCACCACAGTCAACCCCTAGTCATGCCCACTGCATTTCTGACATTTGCCTTGTCCCTGACCATGCTTTTGCCCTTTGAACCATCTGTCTTTGGCTGGTTTACATATATCCTTATCTGGATGTTTATGGCTGTTTCAGGCTTTGGTCCTGATAGCAGTGGTGCCTGTATGCTTGACCGAAAACATTGCCACTGCTGTTACAAACAGAATACCTCCAATCCCACATGGAGTTCTGGATCATATAAGGTCCCAGATCAGCTTCTGTTACAATGATCAACTTACAGCCTCGCTGTTTAGCTGTTACAGCTGCACTGATGACTTTGCCAATAAATGTATTTCAGTTTAATTTTTTTCATATTACTCAGATTACCATTCTGCATTTACAGCGTGTTAAAATATAAATGTAAATATCATGATTTCCCAAGCTGTTGCTTTCCCAAACTAGTTTTGTTTTCCTGGTATGACACACGCCATCTGCTTTGGGGTAGATGTTAGCAATCCCATGTCATAAAAGTTGGATGAAAATATATGAATTTGCCACTGACAATCTGCAATGTGCTCTTTTTCTTGGCTCATCATACAATTTTAACAGTTCACAGTTATCTCTCAGCATTACAATATTTGCCAGATAAAACAAATCAGTCTGGCGACGACCAGAAGGAATCTTCTCACAGTTGCACACCTGTAAGAGCTAGGTACATCCATAGCTCTGTTTAGTTATTTGGCACAATACTCTTCTGGCATAAAACAACAGGCACAATGTTTATTGCAGGGTCCCCTGCAACTATTAAGCTGGCAGTGACATATGTGTTACTCATTGCAAGAGCAATCTGTGATGTTTCATCATATCTATATTTATACCTTGTGTAGGTGACTAGCCTGCCAATGCTGGCTATCTAAACACTTGATAGTAGTGTGAAACATTATCTTATGGTAATTTTATACAACACAGGGAAAAACAACGGTATCACTGCATAAAAAATAGGCTGATTAAATTAACACATAGGAGTAGATATATGCTATGTTTATGTAATAATAGGCAACTGCATAAATCACCTTTTATATTGCTACAGAAATTAATGTTGTTTAATAAGCAATAGCAATTCGGGTAGCCCTAGGGGCCCACCTACAGTGGATATAAAACATTGTTGCAGGTAGGAGTGGAACAGAATTGCAAAATGAAGGTGAGCAAAATAGAGACTTATCAAAAAAAGAAATCAATGCTATAATAAAAGCAAAAGGTGATTCCACAAAATATTAGTTTATGAAGCCCGGGTACTGTAAGTGATATGCTGTATGACCACTACATACTATACAGGGACAGTACAGCCATGAAAGAAATATGTAAGAAACATAGATGAGTGGAAAGAAGAGGCAGACTATGTAGATCACACAGAAAAGAGACACCATAGGTAAAGTATCAGTGGACTAAGCAGGTGTTACATTTTTTGGTATATGTGTATATCTGGTGAAAGTTATTAGTTGTGGGAGGATGTGTGGGGTCCCCACCAGGTGACTTATAACAACCATTGTGTGAAAAATTTGGCATCTCTAAGCACTAACAATTGCCAGGGACACATCTGGTGTTAAGTCAAAGCAATGGTTAGATATGGATCTAGGGCCTGATTCATTGAGGATCTTAACTTTAGAAACTTCTTATTTCAGTCTCCTGGACAAAACCATGTTACAATGGAAGGGATGCAAATTAGTATTCTGTTTTGCACATTAGTTAAATACTGACTGTTTTTTCATGTAGCACACAAATATCAACTTTACATTTCAGTGTACAAATAAGCTATCAAGTATTTGTGTGTTACATGACTTATATAGTATTATATAGTGCACATTTCTCTGGATATTGTTTAATACTGTTATGGTTCTTTTATTATGAAGATATGAATATCTACTGTTAAAGAACCAGAAAGTGAAGCTCAAGCAACTTTCCAGGGTCCAAAGCAAACAGTGGGAGCAGTGCAGATTGTAATTAGATGTAGATATCTTACTTGGAACTGAATAATACAAACCCCAGGACAAGCAATTCAGCTGCGTAAGTCCAATAAACATCAATGTCACAGACTGGCACAAGTTAATGTAGAAAAACATTATACAATGATGGATTTATATATTTAGCTATATATTGTAAGACTATTGTCATCATTTTGTTTAATATTTCCATATTGAAGTGCTATGAAGCAAATATGTTTTATTTACAAATCAGCCCCTGCATACCCTTTTCCAGTTAACATAAGTGGGACTGTGTTGATACAAAATCCCAAATTGTAACAGCTGGGGTTTTATATGCTGCACGTGTACCGCTTCCTTAGCTCTTTCACAATACTTTTTTTTCTTTTTTTTTTGCACAGATGCCAACAATTATAATGTGCAAAACTATTAAGTTTAATAATGTAAATTTCATTTTCTAACTTCTTCTTGGCATTATCTTTGACACGGCCTTTGATTTCCTACTGCTGCAGCTTATTATGTGTTTGTCGGATGTTGAGTAGTGAAGCGTGTAACATTCATTTTATGGAAGTTGGAGTACCGTGCTGAGCGGAGATGATAGTAAAGTATAAACATATTCAGTAAATTATCTAGTAGCCATTCTGTGAATCCACATAAAGTGGATAAGGCTGCCGCTTGCTTCTAGCACGGATGTTAGAAGTACAGGGTGCTTGTCTGTAAATCCGAGCTGTGAACTGTGACAGAAGCATCTGTTGATGTATCTCTGGTCGAGTGATTAACCTTCAGACTCGATTATTGGCCTGTCATGTTTATGTATGAACTTTAGAGAGGATATTTCTGATTACATGTTAGAGTAACAATGCCATGGTTATTAATACAGTGTATAGATTGACTTTATTAACAATTTGCAAGGTTTCGAAACCTACAACAGTCATTCCCAGCTTGTACGTTTTACAGTGTTAGGCTGGATACGTTACATGAATGTGGGTATAATAGGAGAAAAGTTGTTAAATACTGTACATGGAGCGGTTTTTATAGGTGATATATATTTAATTAAAAAAGCTAAAATCTAAAAATAATTACTAAGATTTACTTTGGTTCTTCACACTTGTTCATGATTCCTATTTTAGTTGCCACCATATTCTAACACAGTTGTGGCACAAAAGTATGAATTATGAGAACATGAAAACACTTTGGAACCACTGACCTAGAGTTGCTGAGCTACAATAAATCTGAACTACATCTATTGGTCATGAACAGAGAGCTGCAGGGTGATAAATAATTATGGCACAGTTTGCACATTGAACAAGCACTGCGTTCAAGGGAATATGTTTCTGCTGCAATAAAGCACAGCACACATTGTAATATTTTTAAATTAATCCAAACTTGGCAAATGACTGCAAATATATTTAGGAGTCTCCTGACATATGTGTAGCAAACTTACCTACTTTTGCCACCTCATTTTCAGGAGATGCCAGAGGTTAAGGTAGCAAAAGAGTAGGTGTGTGTGGCTTGGTGATGTGTTTGCATCATCAAGTTGTTGGGGAAATTTCAATATCAAGCCCCAACCACTTCAGTTTACTCAGAAAGTGGTGTCTCAGGTGGGCAGCACATGATTACATGAGTTCCATCATGTCTCTGCCCACCTTGCATCAGGTAAGTGCTCTCGTACAGAATTACCTGCTCTCGGATATCCAGATGTCTACACCTAATTCCATGATTCCAGACGCATGTAGACAAACACAATGGGCTAGAATTACTAAACAGCGGGTTTGAAAAATTGGAGATGTTGCCTATAGCAACCAATCAGATTCTAGTTCTCATTTATTTAGTACATTGTACAAAATGACAGCTAGGGGGGAATTCAGTTGTCCATGTTACTTGCAAAAGTAACACAGCGTTAAAACTATTACCGTTATTATGGTAATAGTGCGCGTAATTACTGTTATTACGGTACCTTTAACGCCGGCTTTCAGTTCGCAGCTAAGAGAGCTGCAAGCTAAAATCCGGCTTAGAATTACCATAATAACGCTAATAGTTTTAACGCCGTGTTACTTTTGCAAGTAACACGGACAATTTTTCAAACCCCCAGTTTAGTAAATATACCCCTATGTGTTGTCAATGTTATTATATATTATGATTGCTATAAAACCTTTCTGTTTATATTGTGCAGTGCAAGTACATTTGCATTCCAATGACAGCAAATAAAACATTACTAAATAGCTTGATGCAATATAGCACCATAAGCTTGTCTATTGAAAATGCACCAAATTGAATACTAAGATAAAAAAATGCAATAAAATTAGTAACAGCTAAGAATACAACCTATTCATAATGCACTAATGATAAATGGACAGAATGCATGATAGATAGAGGATGCCCAGGTAAGCCCAGACATATATTAGTTGCCTGTGGCTGTCTAGCCTTTCCTCTGTAAACAAGAACTTGAGTAGTAGGTAGACTCAAACCACCTGCAGCAAAAGTCTAAAAACTGTATCCTGATGCTTAGCTGTCTCTCTGCTGTAACTGCCTGGATGTCACAACACTCCCTCAAATGTAACAGGCCTGATTCATTAAGGAAAGTTAAGCAAAATTAAGTAAGGCAAAACCATGTTGCATTGGAGGAGGAGGTAATTTTAAAATGGGATGGCAGATTTATATTTGGGTAGGGCATATCCTAGATCAACTTTAAATTTCAGTGTACAAATAAATTATCAAGTATTTGTGTGCTACATGAAAAAAACAGACAGTATTTTCCTTATGTGCAAAATAATAAACTAACTTGCACCCCTTGCATGGCAACATGGTTTTGTCCAGAAAATTTGAGTAAGAAAGCTTACTCAATTTTTTACTTAACTTTCCATAATAAATCAGACCCAACATCTCCAAATCCAAGCTTATCATCTGTCCACATGAGAATGTCCCTATCCCTCCCAAAATTTCATGGTTGATAACATCACTCTCTTTCTTGTCTCTTCCCTCAGTTTTACCCCTCATATCCAGTCCCTCACCAAGTCCAGCTACCTCCTCCTCAATAACATTACTAAAATCCAACCCTACCCTCTCAGGAAGTAACCAAAATGTAATTTCTTGACTTACTTCACTTCCTTGCTGCAACCTCTTTCTCAGTGGCCTTCCTGACTCCCACCTTTCCTTCTTCCATCCATCCATAGCTGCAGCTAGACTCATCTTTCTCTCCTGTCCTTCCTCTACTGCTGCTGCACTCTGTATATTCCTTCATCTGTTTCAGAATTCAGTTCAAGTTTTTTACCTTCACTTACAAAGCCCTCAACAACACATATCCCAATCCATCTCTGCCCTACTCTCGAGGTACACAACCCACCTGGATTCTGCTTTGTCTCTGCCCTAAGGATCTCTTCACCTCTTATTACCTCCTCCCACTCTCACCTCCAAGAATTCTCCTGTGCTTCCCCCTAAGTTTGGAACTACTTAGTCTGCCTCATCTGACTCTATCCCAACCCACAATCCTTCAAACGCACCCTCAAAAATCAACCCCTTTATGATTGCCTATCCAACTTACTCTTGAACAACTTGTTCACATGATGATTTCGAATTCCACTCCCATCCCCTCCTCACACCCCACCACATGGTTAAGAATGAAGGACACACACACAAGGAGTGCTGAGTATGAAATATTGTAACACTATAAGGATTATTATATATTGTGATTAGTCATGATAGATAATGCTGAGGTTGAAGAGATATATGGATTATTGGGAGCAGTGTGATGTGGTTACTGTGGGAAGTGTTGTTATATGTATAAGGATATGGATTGGATTAGTTGAAACAATTGTAAATGGAGCTCTGATTGTTATGGGAACTAATAAAGAAATATATTGTTATTTTGTATGATATTGATGCTTTTGGGAAAGATGAAGGTGTAGTTTATACTGTAAACAATGTACGTTACACTTAGCATAACAGAGAGATGGTGGTGTACTTAGCAGAGAGGTTGTGCGGAGCGTAGCAGAGAGATTGTGTGGTCCTAAGCAGAGAGGATATTGATTGCTGACACAGCAGAGTTTGTGCTGTTTATAGCAAAAATGTTTTGTGGCACATAGCAGAAAGGTAGTACGGTGCATAACAGAGAGGTTGTATTGTGAGAAGCAGAGAGTTTGTGCTGTGTGTAGTTATGTACAGGAACAGTGGTGTTTATGTAGGATTGGTGGTGTTTGTAACTACACTGGAACCAGTGGTGATGTTTGTAACTGGTGGGGTGGTGTTGAGCTGTATAAGAATGCTAAGCTAATACTGCTAATGTGGGAATTGTAATGGAATCTGGGATACACACACACACATACATAAGGAAAGTACTCATGTGCATTTTTTTTGAAAAAAGTCAGTAATAGAAGTTAATGTACCTAAACACAGATGTTACATCATCTATTTTGAACTATTATATTACTACTATATTATCATCATCATCATCACCATTTATTTATATAGCGCCACTAATTCCGCAGCGCTGTACAGAGAACTCATTCACATCAGTCCCTGCCCCATTGGACCTTACAATCTAAATTTCCTAACATACACACTCAGACAGACAGAGACAGAGAGACTAGGGTCAATTTGATAGCAGCCAATTAACCTACTAGTATGTTTTTTGGAGTGTGGGCGGAAACCGGAGGACCCGGAGGAAACCCACGCAAACACGGGGAGAACATACAAACTCCTCACAGATATGGCCATGGTCGGGAATTGAACTCATGACCCCAGTGCTGTGAGGCAGAAGTGCTAACCACTTAGGCAACCGTGCTGCCATTATACTACTATAATAGTAATATATAATGTAATATATAATATTATACTGCCTAATCTGCATTGTGATTATGGGTTTTATATTGCCTCGATACAGTAACTATTGTGCCAAGAACTGTGAGATAGTTGTAAGTTAATTAAGGTAGTCTAAAGGATGGGAGTAAGCATGGCTCATAAGGAAGTGTGCACAGGGTGTTGGTTATTAACAGGACTATCTAGGAACAGAGTATGGAAAAATATGGCAATAACGAGTGCATAATAACATATTGTGGCAGGAGCACACTTCTGGTAAAACACACACAAACAACTTCTAATTTCTACTTTGTTTTAATGTCAGGATGGTAAAATACTTGACAGCATACAGATTTCATACAGTTTTTTTGTGAAACAATACAGTCATGGCCATAAATTTTGAGAATGACACAAAAATATTGGTTTTCCCAAAGTTTGCTGCTTCAGTATTTTTAGACCTTTTTGTCAGATGTTGCTATGGTATACTGAAGTAAAATCACACGCAATTTATAAGTGTCAAAGGCTTTTATTGACAATTACATTAAGTTTATGCAAAGAGTCAGTATTTGCAGTGTTGACCCGTCTTTTTGAAGACCTCTGCAATTCGCCCTGGCAGGCTGTCAATCAACTTCTGGGCCACCTACTGACTGATGGCCGCCAATTCTTGCCTAATCAATGCTTGGAGTTTGTTAGAATTTGTGGGTTTTTGTTTGTTCACCCGCCTCTTGAGGATTGACTACAAGTTCTCAATGAAATTAAGGTCTGGGAAGTTTTCTGGTCATGGACCCAAAATTTTGATGTTTTGATCCTGAGCCATTTAGTTATCACTTTTGCTTTATGGCAAGGTGCTCAATCATGCTGGAAAAGGCATTGTTCATCACCAAACTGTTCTTGGATGGTTGGGAGAAGTTGCTCTTGTAGGATGTTTTGGTACCATTTTGTTTCTTGGCTGTGTTCTTAGGCAAAATTGTGAGTGAGCCCAATACCTTGGCTTAGAAGCAATCCCACACATGAATGGTCTCAGGATCCTTTACTGTTGGCATGACACATGACTGATGGTAGTGCTTACCTTTTCTTCTCCAGACAAGCATTTTTCCAGATGCCCCAAACAATCTGAAAGGGAATTCATCAGAGAAAATGGCTTTACTCCAGTCCTTAGCAGTCTACTCCCTATACCTTTTGAAGAATATATGTCTGTCCCTGATGTTTTTCTGAAAAGAAGTGGCTTCTTTGCTGGCCTTCTTGACACCAGACCATCATCCAAAGTCTTCGCCTCACTGTGCGTGCAGATGCACTCACACTTGCCTGCTGCTATTCCTGAGCAAGCTCTGCACTGGTGGTGCCCTGATCCCACAGCTGAATCAACTTTAGGAGACGGTTCTGGCGCTTGCTGGACGTTCTTGGGCGCCCTGAAGCCTTCTTTACAACTATCAAACCTCTCTCCTTGAAGTTCTTGATGATCCGATAAGTGGTTGATTCATGTGCAATCTTACTAGCAGCAATATCCTTGCCTGTGAAGCCCTTTTTCTGCAACGCAATGATAACTGCACGTGTTTCCTTGCAGGTAAACATGGTTAACAGAGGAAGAACAATGATTTCAAGCACCACCATCCTTTTAAAGTTTCCAGTCTGTTATTCTAATTCAATCAGCATGATAAAGTGATCTCCAGCCTTGTTCTTGTCAACACTCTCACCTGTGTTAAAGAGAGAATCACTGACCTGGTGTCAGCTGGTCCTTTTGTGACAGGGCTGAAATGCAGTGGAAATGTTGTTTTCTTGAAAAAGTTCATTGTCATGGCAAAGAGGTACTTTGAAATTAATTGCAATTCATCTGATCACTCTTCATGACATTCTGGAGAATATGCAAATTGCCATCATAAAAACTGAGGCAGCAGACTTTGTGAAAAATAATATTTGTGTCATTCTTAAAAATTTTGGCTATGACTGTAAATAAACAGAGACCAGGTCTCTAGGCACCGGCCAGCTTTTATAGCATTCGTCACACTGAACACTGAAACAAACAGGTTTTTATACCTGATGTTTCTTCCACAGCTCTAGCTTGATGGGCAGATGACACTCCCACCTTCCCTTTAAAAAGGAGTTCTCATCAGCTACTCTGTTTGCTGTATACTGCAGACACACCCTGTCAGTCTGCTTTGGGAAAATACACTCTTAAATCATGTAAATTAAATCAGACTTCATACTATTATTTTGTCACACATATGTCCTCCACCTGTTTATCTTTAACCTTGGTATACTGCTGCACAAATGTGTAACACAATTTGCATCTTTTCTCTGCGAATTGCCAGGTAAATACCTCCCTTTGTTACAATATTGTAGGCATTTCCTTAGGGGCCCAAGTGTCATATCAAAATAATTTGTGTAGTACCAGCTAAACACCTAAATATGTCAGTAAAATGCGACAGAAAGGAACATTTAATTAGTAGATGTGTTTACTTAAAAGCTCCTACTATTCCTTTTCTATTTCCCAACAACAAAAATATTCCCTGTAAAACGGCAGTTATTCTTGGGTCATGTCTTGGTTTTGGGACTTGTGTCTCTGTGTGTTAGGGTTTCTACCTCCTCTCTACAAGAATGCCAACCACCACCCCAACTCAGGAGACGCACAAGTCAAAATTCTGCAACACATACACATACTAGTATCAATTGTGGCATTAATTAATTTGCCACTATGTTTATGGGTTGTGGGAGGAAACTCAAGTGGGAAGAACATATAAACTGCACACAGATATAATATATATCTCGACCCTGATGAAGTCCTGGGCCCGAAACATTTAGGGTGGCCTTGCTGCAAGTTTTATTCATCCTGTTTTGCTGGTTGGTCCGATCCTGTGACAGCGCTTTTTGAGACAATACAGATAAGCTCTATTTTTATGTATAATTGTAAGTGTTTTTAACCGTTGTGATAATAAAACCTTTTGGAAACTGTTCCACACATGTTATGGACACTTGTTGTAGCTTTTTCTCTGCTCTTCATAGGAATTTTCTCTTTGTTCCTTGGATTCATATCCTGATGTGGGACGACTTCAGGAGAATTCCAGATAAGCCTTTTTGAATGTTATTAATTGTACGCAGTTTATATAAGAACTATACACATTTTATTTGCGTTGAAAAATTACTGCTCTATGAGCGCTCTCTGGTTCTATTTGTGTTTCCATTTCTAAATTGCTCCCTTGCTGGTTGGGGTGTGTTGAGCTGGAGTAGCTGCTATCAAAAGAGACTTTTTACGTTGGAGCGCTGATATCAAAACTTTTTGTTTTATTATATATATAAATATATCCTCTGGAAACTCTGGTCCGAGCTTCCAAACCTTTATTAAAATGGGCTTCTTAGTCTCCTCCACCTGTCAGTCATGATTTTAATAAATAAAATTTAGTAAGATAGTTGTGGGCTGCAGGCGCCAGTGGCACCAATAGATAAGTACAGTGGACTTTATTAACAAAGTGCACTGGATGTGCACCACAATCCTCCTTCTTTGTTGATTTAATAAATAAATAATTGAGACATCTTGCACAGGGGAAGACATGTCCCTGAGCATTTGCCACCCGTAGACACAGTGCTATTGTGTCTAATGATAAATCTGACTGTTCCACCACTGACTGCCATCACTGATAACCATTACGATAGGCTATTACCACTTCCGAGACTGTAAAAACATTATTTAGATGTGGTAGCATTTAGTTCTAAAGCATATCTGTAGATGCACATGTTGGTTTGTTCACTGTTGATTAAAGAGGTAGTTATGGAGTCAAATAATATGTTGCAGCATCTAACACATACGTAGGTAGAGAAAAACTATATATTTTTTTGAGTCGTTTTTGTTTTAGCTTTTTCTATCTGCTTTGAGTTGCTCATTCATATTCTTGGCTGCTTACAGGGATAAATACATGTTTAGTTGGTTCTTTGACAATGAAGGTGGATTCCATATATATCTTCATTTATATACAAGTACAAGTACAGAATGTCATTTCTGTAATAAAAAGACTTCATTTGTTAAAAAAGAATAAAATAAATACAAAACGTTTATATTAATAGTTCTTATTTGAATTACATTAGAAAAAAAAGTTGAGCAAGATGGTGAAATGCAAGAGCAAATTGTTTCTATACAAGAGATCTTTCGTCACCTTGTCACGAGTATACTAGCCGTGATGATCCAGAGAATAGTTGTCACTACAGTCCCCCTGGTACGTATAGTTGCTTAGTATCTGTAGCTACGTAAAATACAATGGAATAAAAGTGTATTAGTAGTTAAAGGGCCATGTGCTGAAAAAAGGATTTATACTGAAAATATTTGTTATATATGACTGCATTCAGGCTTTTATGTCCAGTCTTTCAGTAACCCTAAGAAATCATATTTTGAGGATTATTTCCGGTGGGAACAGATGAGATATTTATGAATTACCCAGTGACCTAGGTCACCTGGTACATGAATAACCTCTAAATGACCACAATAATCTGTGGCTACATGCTCCTAGACATATTGTAGCATGTTTGTTATATGCTAGTTAAACTTTTGTATTTATATGGTTATTAGAGTAGATTGTATATTGTTTTTCTTTTGTGCCAGATACAGCTTTCATTTGGTAACTTATTTTCTTTACGCTAAAGTCTTTCAAAATAGTGAAAAACGACACTTTTCCACTATTTATGATCATTATTGTTTTCAAGCATTATTGTACTCCTAGAAATATGTCCTTCCTCTCTATGTTCCTCTACTTATTTTGGGTTTTTGGTAATTTTCTTAACTTGAATGTTAAAATAACTGCTTATTTTAGTTATTTTTCTTAAAAAAATTTTTTACTTCTATTTAAAAAAAATATATATATATTTTTTTATGTGACTGTCCCGCTGTAGGTCAGAATAGACCTTCGGGGGACACTACCGACGTTTTCATTTATACAGCATCTGTTTTGTTTCCTGACATACGTTTTTCATAAGGGCTGCTGATGTTCTCTGGTGTCTCGGACTGTCAATGTCTATTTCTATGAGTCATGTTTGTATATCTTATAGGTATAAAGCATGAGTCTGCCAGACGTGGAGAGGCATTGGACAGGCATTGATGGGTTAAGGCAATTCTTAGAACATGACCTTTTGTTGGTAATTGAGTGGAGTTGGAAATCCCTGATTTAATTTGACATTATTGCTGGTGATTCCAGGAAAATGTTCTACACTGCTTTCATTAGAATTACAGAACAAATCCACAAGCAAAAAACACAAACTAATTTTAACTTTTAAAAATGTATTTTAACAATAAGAATGATTGGGAATCAAATGGGTTGTTTATGTGATGGGGAATATGAAAGTTATGTTGCACAGAATGGAGCTGCTTTTGTGCTTCACTAAGGTCACCATTCACCTGGCCGATTTGTAAAAAAAAGGAAAGTAGAAGTTAACTAATCTGTAAATTAAGCTGCATTATGTTCTTTCATCCATAATTTGTCCATGGGGCCAAGTAAGGATATTTATATTTGAATAACACCTTAAATGTAATTAATACTTAACTGCAATTTACATAACTAATTTCATGTTTTAAATCTAAAGTTATATAAATATGTAAAACATATTTTCTTGGTAAAGTAGGTATAATGGATAGTTCTAAATATAAAGTTACAAAAGTTATTACAGATTCTGAATGGTAAATATATGTTGATTATTCCATGGCCCCATGTTCACTGTTTTACCGCAAACCCCTTCAAAATATTACTCTGAGACCTAATACCTTGTAGTTAGGCCCCCATAGCTTTCTTGCTGAGGTGAAACAGAGAGATAGGCTACCTATACATTGTAGAAATCGGTGGCTATATTCAGGATGCAGACTATTCATTTACTATCCTATGTATACAGCTGTAGAACATTGCCGTTTCAAATAGTTGTTGACTAATATGTTCTCATATATTAGAAGAGCACTCTGGAACCAAAAATAGCCCAAACACAAACATTTTTGAGACTTCTTCTGTTTGCATTAAGGTTGAAACATCCAAGTCTTGTGATGACCTATCACATGTAAGTGCTATGACCATGCTATTGAAGCGGAGATGGTTACCTATCAGAAGATGGCCCACACACACACTCGCACTCTTGACAAGAGGCCACCATGTAACAAAAGTCTCAGTTCACAGTAGGTACTCTCTCAGTAATATACACTTTTTACATATCTGAGCATTGGAACTGGTGTATTGGAACAATGGTTAATGAAAGGCACAGTGCAAACCCTCTTGTAGATCACACTTGTAGTTACAGATCACTTAGTCTTGACTCTTGTGCTCTAAGAATCTCACAGGCAAACATCCTAGTAGGCTCTTTGAAGACGTTTAGATAGGACTAGCATTCTTTCTTATAAATACTTTTCCTCCAACGTCACCACATTTACCCACTGCAAGCTTTGAAAAAGCCCCTAGAATCAAAGTTTTCCTTATGTAATGTTTTGCATTTATTCACTGGGAACTCTCACATGTTGCTTACTTTTAAATGCTGTTGACAATCATAAGTTGATATATATAAGCTTAAAACTGCCCCCACCCATTTTTATATATTTGCCCGCCATTACATTAACTGTTTATTGATAATACCACATCTTCTCATCTCTGTAATTGCAGAAAAGCTTGTTTACATTCAGTGTTTTATTTTTCCAGACAAAGGTTCTTTTTCTGACTTTCTGCTCTTTTACTTATTTATCTTTATGCATTAATTTTAATTATAAATGCTATATTTATAAATTACACACTATAACAGTATCTCCAATATCCCATAAAATAGTGGAATGTCATTTGTGCCTGTAGATTTGCCCACTTATTTTTTTTTTTTAAAACATACCCATAATGAAGTAAATGATTGGAAAAAGTTACATATAATAGCATAATTTCAGGACACTTAGAACTTTATTCATTTTCAGTGTTTTGATCTCGCCCTCCACATCTCCCAGTAGCTGGTCCCCTCTCTGTGCTACTGTTAAAGGTTTCACTTCATTAATTTTAATCTTGTGTGACTCATTTTTATCTACACACTTCATTTTAATGAAAATTAACTTCTCTGTGTTTTAATAAAGTTGAAAACAGTCCCTGTGAAGTCGTGCTGTAAGGTAACAGAATTTTTTCGGCAATCAAGATGCATTATGGTTTGTTACATTGTTACCCTGGCTTATTTTACAAATGCATCAAGTTGAAAGATGTCAGTTGTGCTGAGAGAAATAAAGACTATGGGCTAGATTTACTAAGCTGTGGTTTTGAAAAAGTGGGGATGTTGCCTATAGCAACCAATCAGATTCTAGCTTTCATTTATTTAGTACCTTCTATTTAGTACCTGAAAATGATAGCCAGAAGCTGATTGGTTGTCATAGGCAACATCACCACTTTTTCAAACCCGCAGCTTAGTAAATCTAGCCCTATGACAAATTAAGCAGCTGACATTTTCTTGGAAACATGACAGTGTGTCTTTTAAATACAATTCTTGTAGTTTTATTGTTTTTTTTTAAGCACCAATAAATGATGATTTTACATTAATCTAAACTCTATTCTGACATCAATCGACAGAGATGATTGAAATGAACAGATAAGTATTTGAGCTTCTACGAATGTCAGTTTTGACAACTGGCAAATTCATTCTCAAGTGCCAAGCCGAAAAAAGTTTAGGAGAAGTTTTAAAAGTAAAAAAACCCATCCACTAATTTCTATTGATTCATCACATAACTGCATATTTTTTTTATAAACTCCTCCTTCCTGTAGGTACCATTTGCAATTCTAGTGTACTATTGACAGGGAGGTATTGTGCTACAGTGTTATTCAAAATTTGTACCACAGGCATTTCACCTCCTCCAGAAAATAAATTGTTAATAGGTAAAGAAGGATGTAGGGGCTAGGTGAGGGTGAAGGGAATGAGGTGGGAGTTAGACCACTTATTGTGTCTGTCTGCAGGCACTCCGATAGCAAAAGTGAAATTGATGCACTAACCATCTTGCTGTCATACTGTCATCATTATCATCATAATCATCATTACGTTCTACCTATTGGAGTGCTGCCTCCGTCACTGAGCCACAACATTCACTTCTCTGCCAGCAATGCAGAGACCAAGCCCAATGACCTTTTGTTTTTGCAGGTATGCAAAGTCTGCGTGTCCAATCACTAGGAACCAAACTAGATCAGCCCATCAGGGACCATGAACCTTAGTAAGTACTGTCCCGAAGTAAGAGAGAGAGCCCAGCAACATGAGCTCTTTATATATACTCAAAGCCCATCTCCACCCCTGGTATAAATTCAAATAAACTCTTGAAATCTACACCAGTCCTATTGGGTGTTTGAGCAAGGGTAGCCAATGAAGGATATAGGGTGGACTGCACTGTCCACCAACCAGAAATAGGTTTGACTTGGCCAATGGACTTTGTGGAAAAAAATATATGAGCATGTGCAGTTCATTTTTCCCTGGATTGGCAAGAGACAGACCTTGTTTTCTTACAATCAACATATGATAACTTCAACACATATTATTGCTTCTATTAATGTTTAGCTTCAGGGGGTGCAAGGAAATATCTATACTTAGGGATATATTTACTAAACTGCGGGTTTGAAAAATTGCCTATAGCCACCAATCAGATTCTAGCTGTCATTTTGTAAAATTAACTAAATAAATGATAAGTAGAATCTGATTGGTTGCTATCTCCACTTTTATAAACCCGCAGTTTAATAAATATACCCCCTGATGGTTTTGCCACCAAAAGGGCTTTCATTTTGCTTTGCACTATATACTAATAGGGTTATTATTTGTTTTAGGGTTAACCTAAAACAAATAATATAAGGGGTGCTACTCGGAGAAGGAGGAGAGCACTAGGTTTCAATCTGACACCCTGGTCCAGAGCTGGATTAAGGCTCTGTGCGGGCCTGGGATACTTTAGACAAGGGGGCCCCTATGATGTAACATGGTTATCATTTTAGACATATACAGAGGCAATACTGTGTGCACTACTGTTAGATGCACACAGCTCTGCCTTCACAAATAGTACAGTGTGAAGCAAGACATACCTCCCAACTGTCCTTCCAGTCAGACCAAATCCTGACTAAGTGAGACAGTTACCCAAATTCGGGATTGCCCCACCAGATTCAGGACAGTTGGCAGTTGGCAGACTGTCCTGCTTTATCCTACCTGTTCCTGTCACTTTCACCACCTGTGGCTGATGGCGACCTTAGAACAGTTGCTGCTTGTCTGGATCCTGGAATGTTGGGGGCCATATTTGGAAAAGAAATGGGTACATGAAATTTAAATCAAAATAGCACCCACATTTTATAATTAGGCCTCTCTCCAGGCCCAGCATTAAAATAATTGTAACTAGAATCTGATTGGTTGCTATACACAACATCTCCACTTTTTCAGACCTGCAGTTTAGTAAATATACCCCATGGACTTCAAACAACACATAACAATAAAACATAACAAATATACAGTAATCTTTAGTTTAAGAAAGAACTGTATCATTGGGGATGATTCAACACTGTATTTTACACAGTCACACAGGGGAACTCTGCAGAGTCAGGAATGCATTCACAGAAAGGAATGGTCAAGCAACACCATGCCCCCCGAATGGTAAGGCAAGAGACTGTTCCTGGCCCAAAGTCACACAATTTGCCACTGGTTGGAGCATCTCAGACATCCAATTACAAAGCACTAGATTTTATATTTCCAATAATATACATCCAGAAAGCTGTGCCAATGGTAGGAATACACTTATACACCTTCCAAAATACATATGTCCCAATACAATACTCTCTGCTCGCGAGAGGGGATGCCAAAGAGACTTAACATTTATTTTCAGCTGTACCAGGTACCCTGTTCGCACCACAACTTACAACCCACAAAAGCATAAAGAAAGTGTAGGGATAGTATAGCAGTAGCTTTAGAGATGTGGCTTGACAGTGTTAGTAGTAAATGCGAAAGTTGCATTAACCTATATATACACAATATAAGAATGTAATCATATACACACAATAGAATAGTGTATTGACAGTTATTATTAAATGTGAAAGTTGCATTTACAATATATACTTATGTTGTTTTTCCCTCTAAAAAATCAAATGGGAATAAACTTTTCTGAAACAGCGCAAATGGAAATTTGAATTAAGTAATGCGAGTAGTTGGCCACAACTTCATACAATATAACCGTTTACCAATGAATGGAATACTATCAGCTAAAGGGGCAATCTGCAATCAGCCAATTAGAAGCGATTAGTTAGTGCAGCTGATCATCATTCCACCACTTTACCACACTGTTTACTAACATTCATGTCACCTTAAATTTTAACTTCTATGTTTCTTTTCTGTTGTTGTTGTTGACAGGACAATAAGTGACCTCATTAATGACATCCCTAATAACATCACATACAGTGACATCAAGAAGTTACATTGTCATGTCATTATTATTGCCAGCCACGACTTTGAAATGGGTGACATGACTGATGGCATCACAAGTGATGACCTCAATGATGACAACATAATGGGTCAGTGACCTCATTAAACCAAAATAGATGACATTACCATTGGTTGGCAATAATAATTAAATTATAATAAGTAACATCACTGATGACAATCCAATGAATGGTATTGATGTTGATGTCAAAATAGATGACATTACATTTGTGATTTCTATTTTTTAACTCAAATTTACTTGACAACACAGGAAAAATGAGAGAGAACACACAATGGGTAACATCACAATATATATTACCTCTGACTTCACCAAAGAAATCACAATTGTTGCTGTCAAAATTATATAACAAAGACAAAATGTATAATAAGACAGGCAAATCACTGATGACATCACAATGGTTGACATAACTGACAGTATCGTTATGGATTACATCACTGGTGAAATTAACATTGATAATGATAAGGTGTTTCATCCAACTGGTGACCTCACAGATAACATCACAATGGACCTTATTTACAACTTGCTTTGGATGCCATTGGTTTTGCACCTGTGCGAGTGGATGATCCACCCAGTGTTTATCAAGGTACACTCCTCCTCTTCATTCTCAAGAGACACCTCTGCAAACTAGGAGTGTATGGTTAGCATGAAGGCAGAAATATATGAAGAGGCACATTGTAGAAAAGTATCTCTTGTATCCCTGGCGGGGTGGTAGTCCTCTGTTTTTGTTTGTAGGTCTCCTCGTTGTCAGCGTTTTCGTAGTCATGAAAACGTACCCAACCCAGTGTCACACCAAAAGTCCAACTGCCTGCCACTGTAGAACCACCAATTTCATTAAATAAACCGTTTGCTCTAAAAATACTGCTTGATTTAGTCTTATTTGTCGCTTAAATTAATCATGTGAGAGTGAGGAAACATTGTGATTGCCGACATTAATTGTGTCACTTTTGTGTGTTTGAAGATCTGTTTGGGCAAAGTACAACTATAAATGCTCTTCTTAGCTGAAGTGTAACTGGAAGACTTCAGTAATATAAGGTATAACACACAGAGGCTGACATCACAACATCACTGAAGTGTCATTACTGATACATGCATAGGCCTAATTGTTGACACTGATGACATTACAGTTGGTGATATCACAAATGTTCCTAAAATATATTACATTTCAATGGGTGACATAACTGTGGGTGACATCAGAATGGGGAACATCACTAATGATATCACACTTGGGAGCATTTCTGATGGCATGACAATAAGGCACACCCCTAATGGTATGACAATAAGGCACACCCCTAATGGTATGACAATGGGTACCATAAGTGATGACTTGGCAAAGACTGATACCACAATGATGACATTACAAAACTAGGCAGGATAATGAGACATAAGTTATAATAGCACAGTTGGTAACATCATAATGGGTTACATTACTGAGAATGGGATACAGGTTGTACCACATGAAATAAAAATTTATATAGAAATTGGGTGACATCAGATCAGATGCTTTTCTTCAGTCCCTCAGTCAGTTTTTCTTTGTTGAAGAAAGTAAAAGAAAAATGGCTTGAAATAAGTGTTCTGTAGAGTAAACTCCAACTTTGAGATTAAGCCAACCCTAGGCACAAGTTTACTGGGTCTGGTAACACCATTGATGATATCAGGATGAGTGACACTTATATCACAATCTTAATACCACTGATTAAATCAAAATTGGTGACACATTTGATAAGAGCACAATTTGTGACACATCTGATGAGAATATGATTTGCAGCACATCTCATGACAACACAAAGGATGCCTTGGGTGATGACATCACAAAGGGTGACATGGGTGATGACATCACAAAGGATGACATGGGTGATGACATCACAAAGGATGACATGGGTGATGACATCACAAAGGGTGACATGGGTGATGACATCACAAAGGATGACATGGGTGATGACATCACAAAGGATGCCATGGGTGATGACATCACAAAGGGTGACATGGGTGATGACATCACAAAGGGTGACATGGGTGGTGACATTACAAAGGGTGACATGGGTGATGACATCACAAAGGATGACATGGGTGATGACATCACAAAGGATGACATGGGTGGTGACATCACAAAGGATGACATGGGTGATGACATCACAAAGGATGACATGGGTAGTGACATCACAAAGGGTGACATGGATGATGACATCACAAAGGATGCCATGGGTGATGACATCACAAAGGATGACATGGGTGGTGACATCACAAAGGGTGACATCATTGATGACTCAATGTCACTACTCAGGATACAAATTGCGTTGTCAATTTCCTGATATAAATAGTACTGGAAGACACTGCCTTTGTTTACTTTTGTTATTTAAAAATAATTAATAGTGCTAGTCTTTACATTGTGGTTTTGCTGGCTCTGGTGTAATTAGCTAATTTAACTTTATTAATATACAATATGATTTGCCTTTAGATGACCCTATGATTGCATTGTATAGTATCATGATATCTGACAAAGTTATTAAACTATGTAATTCACGTTTTGTTCAAATTAAGATTTCACTTTTTACATTATAATACATATTATTCTGTTTTTTATTATTAACTATTGCAATATTTTTCAATAAAAAGAATTACATCGACCCTATTGGTAATAAGGATGGGTAGGTACAAGGCAATGTTTTTGCATTTTCTGCTCCCATATGGTGGAAAAATAATAATTTATTACATTTATTTCAATCCTATCTAACTCTGAGCTGTAGATTTATTTGGAAATGTAACAAATATGTTTAAAAACATAGTATTCTGAGCTCATACATTTCCCTTCCCCACAACAGAACCACGCAGGCTGCTATATTTTATTACTTCATTATATGACAAATATAATTCTTTAACTGCTCGTCTCCTGTCCAAGCTTTAGATGCAAATGTATATCAATGTATATATGTCCTTGTGCATCATGTCTGTATGACTAAATGAAACCTGGAAATACAACGCATTTATAGAGAAAGTACTATAATGTGCATGCAGTACTATAGAGAAGTCATACTAAACTGTTTATAGCAATGCACAGGCGGACACAATAACCCAGAATTCAGGAACTAGTCAAATCCAAGAGTCGGTAGGATAAGTTATGAGTCGGGGAATGTGTGCATTGTCATAAACAGAAGTGACTTAGGGGACCTACTTAAGAACAGGCTAAAGCAAGAGATATCGCCTGCATTAGACAAATTACTGCATTAACACCAGTCCCTATAAAACTCAATGGGGACTGCGGTCTGGGCAATTTTATGAAGTTCCTAAAAGCTTAGCTTGGCCATTGAATTCTATGGGGAGAGCACGGCACATGAGGGACCCTTGGACCCTTCTTTGGCAGCATTGCTGCTCTCGTCTGCGCTGTATTGCGTAAATGGCTTCTACGCAAACCTAGGTCGGAGTTTTCAGTAGTAAAAAGTCACAGCCTCCTATAGGATGCGCTGTCCCTACATAACATATTAGTAAATGGAGCCAAAAATTCATTGTAGCAATGACAGATGAAAATTAACAGGGCAAAGACCCGTTGACTTGTAATAACTAAGGGGCCTATTTAACAACTGTTTAAAAGAAAACTCAAACCATAATTAGTTTTTTTATACTGAAAGCTCGTAGACAGTGCAGGTGTCCCTCACCAGGCAATACATATCCTTTCCTTCTCCTGAGCACCCCCAATCTCTGTGTTATTCATCAGTGTGGACTGGACTATTATGAATATCAAAGGAATACCTTGGCCCACTTTAACTGGCATTAGGTCTGGGGAATACAAACAAGCAGAGAAGCTAGGACAATATTCCCCAAAACGCGCAGGTCCCTGTTGGAGAGAAGCTTTCAATTAAAATATTTGAAATCTCATTTAAACTATAACTACTGTCTGCATTGTGGGTGTTAAAGTTGGGTGGTAAAATCTTTTGAGAAGTAATAACTGTATATCAACTATAATTCTTTTCATGCGTTGTAATCCTTTATTTTAGCTTGTACTAAAAGTTGTTGACAATAAATAAAGATATTGAAAACATAACTATTATTTGGACTTTTTAAAATACTGTACTGTAGAGCACTCGTTCATGCAAAAGTGCAAGTAAATCACAGCTTACATCCTACTGTCAGTCACCTGTTATTCTCTTAGTGAAGGGAGGTTCAAATCAATACACTTAGCAATACACTAGCCCTGCAGGCAGCTAAAATTCATTTAATAGGTAAGAATTTAAACAGTTGTTTCTCCCTTAGGGGGGAGTCAATAAAACTCAGAGATACATTTAATCTGGACGCACACATATCACTTACTGCCCCTGGGTGGCAGATTCCTATTTTAAAATAGTGCCAATTTAAATGTCAACAGGACGTTCTTTATCCCACCCTCTGGGTCTTTATACAGCTATTAACACATCTTCGGGGAAATCATTGAATTAGATTTGCAAAAAAAATAAATGAAAAGGTAAACAGGATTAACAGTGACACTTCGTTCATTCTTTGCTCTTTGGCAATTTATAAAACACACATTGTAGCTCTGGAATTGAATGAATATGAAGCAACATCATTGCCACAAATATGTCTAATGTCAAATTTCTATGCATGTTAAAGGGTCACTAAACTTAGTAAACTTACATAAAGAAGCTATACCTAATATTCCCATATCTTGGCAAAACTTGATATATTTTACATTATTTAACATTTGCTGCATACTTCAGTGCAAATGATTAGTTTACATTATAAGCCAGTTTAACCTGAGGACAGGCTGTCTGCTGTGACCTTCAATGGGGATTACTGGACAGGAAGTCTGATGAAGCTATTTCCTACTAACAATAACATCTTTATCTAAAATATCTTCAATTCTGAGAAGCTTCTTAAAGTTTTGCAAAGGCCTTTTGGCATTGATGTATCAGAAGGGGAAGCGGGCACCCAAACCGCACCTCACGCTGCTCAAGCACAGTCTTCTGTTGCTGACAGATAAGATTAAGACCTGTTTTACTGTCCTACTACTCAACATTACTCCCATACCAGTGAATACATTAATTTACCTTATATACACACATACATACACCATTATTTGTTATAAACTTGTTCACGTGAAAAGAACAATCATCATCACCATTTATTTATATAGCACCACTGATTCCGCAGCACTGTAGAACTCATTCACATCAGTCCCTGCCCCATTGGAGCTTACAGTCTAAATTCCCTAACATGCACACACAGACAGACAGACACTAGTGTCAATTTTGATAGCAGCCAATTAACCTACTAGTGTGTTTTTGGAGTGTAGGAGGAAACCGGAGCACCCGGAGGAAACCCACGCAAACACGGGGAGAACATACAAACTCCTCACAGATAAGGTCATGGTCGGGAATTGAACTCATGACCCCAGTGCTGTGAGGCAGAAGTGCTAATCACTTAGCCACCGTGCTAAGTGGAGTAAGAAAATAAAGAGTAGCCTGTTCTGTTACAATTATCTAGGATCTAGGTAGTTTCCAGCCAATACACATTATATTGAGACAATTTGCTGAGATCTACTGTGATATTGAAGTGTGTATGAGCACCTTTAATATTTGAATATAAATATCTTCTCTACTATAGCAAGTAGCAAAACAGAAATCCTGCCAGTAGAGCCGTAAGTAGAAACTGTAGTGCCTGGGGCAAGGAAGAATACTAACACTCCCTTGCCCTCAACTTTAACCAAATTAACCTAAAATATTCAATTCCCTGCGCCCCCCATTAGCTTTGCACCCTGAGCAGTTGCCCCATAAACATTCAGCCCTAGTTACATTCCTGCTTGCCAGTGACTGGTAGAAGAATACATTAAAATATATGTTTGCCACATCTGGAGAACCCTCTGGTTAAGCATTACATACAACAAACACTACAAATATACAAATCAAATACACAGTTGTTTATATATAGAAACATCTACAGAATGTATCTGTGAAACAGAATGCACGTTTCTGTCTATAGTTTATTGTGTTTCCATTCTGTGGATGAGCCTAAAGAACAATCCAAATAAATCTCAAGGTTACACCATAGAAAAATGTACATGAAGAAAGACCGTAAGCCTATATGTACAAATGATGTGAAAGCGGTTTCCTTACACATGTGTTAGAGCAGCTTATTGTTTAACATGTCCTTATAACATGAAATAACTAGTTGATTGATGGATAACAATACACAATAACATCAAGCACAAGGCAAATTTTTATCTCATATATATATATATGTTAAAGGTCCAAAGATGACTTTTGATCTCATCATTGTGTTCTCTAAATACTCTGGAAGCCCATGCACATTTTTTTAATGATTTCATTGTAATTATTTGTAATTATTTTGCTCATATTTAAATATATTGTGATATATTTTTGTACCCTGTGGGCTTTATTAATAGTGGAGCAATAGCTCAGGCCCCGTGTCTCTAAAATTTGCTTGCCCCCCAACAACATATACATATAGGAGATGATGCAAAATAGGAGTTACTTTTACTTTTAGAAAAAGACCATTGAAAAGTCTTATTTCTGTCCATATTCAGAGCCATAAACATCTCGAGCAGCATCTACATACACATCAGCAGCAAATGTGCCTGGTTAGCGCAAAATCATCACCAGTGATTATTTGTACCTATATAGCAGGTGCTAAAGATACACAGGTGTATGTGCCTGTTTCTGCGGGTCTGCATGAGCCGCATTTGTGTTACTGTATTTGCCCAATGTTAGAACAGCGCTTTCTGTGATATCATAACGAAACTACAAATATTATCACACTAGTTCATATATAGGGACTGTTACTCTGTAACAAAATCATGTGTTTTTGATAAATAATTTACAATATTATAGATAAAATAAATATATATATAAAAATTATCATATTCCTGAGGTGTAACTTTCCAGATTGGATTAGATATAGGGTTGGAAAGGAAAAAATAATTTGTTTGACGTAGTGCACTAACAGTCTAAAAATAATATTCTTTGAACTGATGGTTGTAAATCCCAATTAATTTAAAATTTAACTTTTATTGCTTATACTTAAAATTGCAATATTAAAATTTGCAAAATAACTAAAAGTGAAGAAGTGAATTACAGTGGTATTAAAATCTTTAGGTTATACCTTTTTAATCTCACTATTACCGTTTATATAATTTCTAATTATGTGATAGACCCGGGCCTTACATTGGGAATATTGTGCCAACCCGGTCTGTCATCAGTGGGCCAATTGAACAACTGCGGCCCACTCTGTTATTAAATGCCGCCTGGTGGCCAGATCTGTTATTGCTGGGTGTCCAGAGAGGGAGTGGGAGGCAGCTCACAGAAAATGTGAAACAGCTGTGACATCAAAAAAGAATGGAAGTGGTTTTAAACAGGAGGGTCAGGAGGTAACTCTGCCTGTTTGCTAACTATTGTTCCAGCAACTCATCAACTCAGACTGAATGGCACAGTCACAGCAGGTGGGAGACCACGGATGCCATGTTCTACCTCCACCATTTTGAGTGAACTGTTTAGAGGGGTGGCAATCAGGAAGAATATTCCAGAGAGTTAAGAATGTGGTTCAGGAATTTGATAAGCTTGCCTAAAGATGTGAGCTTTTAGAGGCACTCATCTTGAGCAGAACGGAGGGTTGAGTTACGAAATATTTTGAGACATGTGAGATTTATTTTGGTGCAGTATTCATAATGGCTTTGTATGTTAGTAGAAATATTTTATATTGGATATGGTAAGCTACAGGCAACCATAGTTTGACAGAGTGGAGCAGCAAAAGAAAAACCAGGTCTATGCACATATGTGCGACTTTTACAATGAGAATAAGAACTGAAGGCTGAAATGAGCTTGAAGGCAATTTAAAAGCTGAGGCTGTACCTTTAAAACTGGATTTATTCTCTGGGGTTAATAGTTAACTATGGAGTACGCCCGTCTGATGTCATATGCGAGAGATAGACAGGATCTATAAGTTGGATGGGCGGAGAATTAAACAGTCTGTGGAGTTTGGATGTTGTGGTTGCCAGTGCTTGGTGGCACGCAGGATGTGCTGGATGCTTATTGTGATGGTGCTTAGTTATGGTATGCTGGAACTGCTGGTGGAGATCCTGAATGGAGAGATGCCAGAAAACGCAGTGCAGTTGACGGCCAGTGGTTGTGGCGCACATTACGGTAGTGGGCACACTGAATCCGGCTTTCTTCGACTAAATCGGCTAAAGTCTTGGTACAGGTACCGCCCCTGTGGGTCGCCTCTGGTGGCGTTCCGTTTAGCCCCGAGGATTGGCGGGTTCTGTAGAGCCCGGGATGTGGTCCCGCTAAGGTAGATATGTGATTGGTTGTCCCCCACTTGAACCCGGTGTTTGATTGATGGTCCCCCAGTTGATGAGGTCCCATGGTTAACCTGGGACATTCTGGTTCTGCCTGGTAGTCTTTGTGCTGACTGCTGTTTTCTCCACCATCATATTTAAATAAACTATTTTAATTTTGCCACACTCAGGTCTTGCGTCAATTATTTCAAGTAATAGGTAAATAGGAGTAAGAGATTAAGGGAATTCAGGATATCAGCCATTAAGCCTTTTATTAATATAGTTTTTGTATTTAGAATATATTGTTGGGGGAGTAAATGTGGTTGGGAATGACCAGTAAAATGGGGATTACAATAGTCCTAGCAGGAGATTATGAGCAGTATAGAATGTGATCATGCAGGACAGAGCACATCAATGTATCTTCGGTGATAGAATTTTGCCAATACCAAAGCAGAGAAAGGTGAGCCAACAACCAGACCCAATAAATATACAGTACACTTTCAATGGATTACTTTTATTAAAAATAGTTAAAAAAGGATTAGACTGGTAGAGAATAGGGATAAGAATGTGGATTAATATGATACACTGCATAATACTGAATGAATCATAAAGGAATAATAAATCACTTATTTTTTTTATCTTGTTAGCCTTTAAAGGAATATATATAGGTTAGTAGCACTAAAATCATCAAGCTTAGTTGGAAAATACATTTATAGTCTACAATTAAGACTGTGAAGACTACGGAGTTGCCACACTCTGCATTATGCCCAGAGACACTGGACTAGTTTACTCATGACCTGTGTCCCTTGATCGGTTAGGATCTCACTAGGGAACCCTACTCTGCTAAATACTCTTAGCAGCGAGTCCGCTTACTTTTCCGCAGTTTTGGAGGACAGAGCTACAGTCTCTGGATACTGGGTAGCGTAGTCCACTACAGTGAGGATGTATCTCTCCCCCAATCTACTGGGCACAGACAGGGGTCCTACTATGTCCACAGCCACTCGCTGACAAGGTTCCCAATTATTGGCAGGGACCTGAGGGGAGCATGAGCACTGAGGTGCCCGAGATGCTGACACACATCACAGGACTTACAATAGGCCCGGACGTCATCCGACATTCCAGGCCAGAATAAATTCTATGTCAGGCGCATCAGTGTTCGGTCTTATCCCTGGTGTCCCGCCATAGGGATTTTATGGGCAATTGATATCAATTGCGTGCGAAAGTCCTGTGATACCACCAGTTGAACTTGTTCCCGGACTGGTCTATCCCCATGTACCTTCCTAGCTACACGGTACAAGACCAGGTCACACTTACCACCTCTATTGCTGGAAGGCTGCCGCTAGCCTGGCGCATCATGCCTTCCAGTGAGGGATCAGAGAGCTGCGCTGTCCTGAACTCTTCGCTGCGGCCCTCACTATCGTCTAAGTCAGGATACGCTGCAGGGGGGGGTCTATGTTGGAGTGACTAGCTTCAGTCAAAGTGGGGTCAGCAAAGGGGGGGTCACTGTGGTCTGCTATACTCACCACTGGAGCTGGCCTACTGCTAGGGACAGGAGCATCACTGGGCACCCCCATGAGATCAGGTTGGCAAGAGACAACATCCTCTGCATTGCTAGGGGATGTAGTCTTTCCAGAGGCAAAGGGCTGGCTGTTTCCTGAAGAAATAGCAGATGTGATATTTTCCTCTGAGCTGGGTTGTGTAGGTTTAGATCCTGAAGACTGTAGTCAGGCAGCTTGGCTCCCGGTAATAGAGTTGAGAAATGCTGTCACAATTCCACCCCAACATCTTTGTGCCTCGATTCTGAAGATGTTCAAGTTGCATGCTTGTTTCCTTCGAGTGCATTGGAATTTTAATGGCCCAGGCAATTTCACCCTCATTCTGGTGAACATGCTTGATATACTAGCCAATTTTTTGGGAAAGTGTTTGGATGGGCACTGCATTGGCTTTTAGGCTTTCTGTGTTTAAAACATCGCTGCCATCAGATCAAGAATCATTGTGTGTAGAACGATTCTTTGTGTTCTTTATCATTTTGTCCTGCTAACCTGCAATGGTACATCACCACTGCTGTTGCTCGCTCCTTTAAACGCATCATCACATTCCTGTACTTCTAAACATTATAATAATGTAGTGAAGTGTCATATACACAGCAGAGAATAGTGTCTGGACAGTGTTATTGATTAACGAGATAAACACATATATCAGATAATTAAAAAAAGATAATTAAATGCAAATACAAATAAAAAATACAAGTTAAATTAAAACCAAACATCTGTTATATTCCCCTTTACAAATTATTTCCAGCTACAGTCCAAATGGAAATATCAATTAAGTAATGTGAATAGACAGCTGCTTCTTCATATAATATAGCAGCCAAACTAATGAAATATGTACTATTAGCTGGAGAGGTCAATCTGCAACTTTCCATCAGGAGTAGCTAGTTAGTGTTGCTGATTGTTATCATCATCATTGCATCTCTTTGCCCCAGTCCTCCAACACCCACAACAGATACCCCTCCTGACAGGTGTATATGCATCTGCATACAGGTCTACAATTACCCAAATGCGCCTTACTGTACTCAGCCTATGCTTGCCCGCCCCCGTCCACCATTCCACCTTTCCAACTGGAAGTGTAAGATGGGACTAAATCTGCATATAGACGTATGTATGTGCATTTTGTGATGCACTTGCACTGTATAGAAATGCACATTTTACCCTATTAAAACTAGGGATGTGCACCGGCCACTTTTGGTGTCTCGTGTTTTGTGTTTTGGATTCGGATTTGCTTGAGGTTTTGGGTTCGGATTTGTTTTGCAAAACACCTGACGAAAGGTTTTGGTTCGGATTTAAGGTTTGGATTCGGATTTATTTTGAAAAAAACATAAAAAGTGCTAAAAACCAGTTTTGTGGGTTTTTTTTCCACTCCTACGCTATTATTAACCTCAATAACATTCAATAACAATCATTTCCACTAATTTCCAGTCTATTCTGAACACCTCACAATATTGTTTTTAGGCCAAAAGGTTGCACCGAGGTAGCTTGAGCACATAATGCCAAAAAAAGAGGTACAAGATGGAATTGTTCTGGGCCCTCCCTCCCACCCCTCGCGAGATTCGACGCGAGACTTGGACGACAGAGCCTCGTTTTCAATTTTTTGCCCGCCGGAAATATCCAAACAGTGCTCGGATCCCGTTCGGATCCGCACTGTTCGGGTGGGCTCGGATTAGTGGAATCCGAGCCTGCTCATCTCTAATTAAAACAGACGTACATGAAACCCTGTGACTTCAGTTTGCAAGTCTACAGTATTTTATATTATTAGATTTTCATTGATATGGATATTCTTTTGAATAGGTGCGTAATTTTTAGACATCGACATCTATATTCAGTCTTACTATGTGCCTATCATTTAGTGTTATAGCTTGCTGTAACTATCAGTAAAATACAATAGAATGCCATTATAATTATATTTAGTTTCAAGAGTGTGAGCAGACACTTTCTTCTAGATACAGAAAGTAAGGACCTATTCATAAACAAGGAATTATGCCACAACTCAAGGAAGACATGGAAAAGTGAAAATCCATCATTAACTCATGACTCCTTCAATTTTTCCCTCCATTGCCTAGCATGTTAGCTCACCAAACTGTGAAATTGCACACATCCTTCATACATGCGAGTCATAACAACAGAACATCCTTCTGAGTCAAATAGACTTTAATACACAGAACCTATTGTTACATTAATTTAATGTGTTTACAATAATTTGTTTGGCATCAAAAATAACAAATTAACTTAATGTTTATTCTTCTATTGATCTGGACATTTTCTATTCATATTAGTAGTTTAACACATTCAGTATTGGCTCTGTGTTCTTTAATTTTTTTTGCGGTGTATTTATTTATTGACTTTATTAAGGACAAAGCACTGACAGAGCTGTATTCCCAGAAATAATGGTTTTAAAATAGTGGGCAGCTGGAGAAATTCTTGCTCTAACTTAACTCTCAGTGTCCAATGAAATTTTCTTTCTTATAAAATAATTGATTCCTTTGACCAATGTAGTTCTGACCCTGTTAATGGTTTTAAATTTTTTTTTTATATTTGTTCCTGAGTTTACAAATGTGTGTGAATTCGTATTATTTATTAACAGATTTTTATATAGAGCTTACATATTACGAAGCGTATTACAGAGATTATTTTATCATCCACATCAGTCCCTGCCCCAGTGGATACACACACATATTTGTTTTTATTGCATCTTGAGGACGCATGTCTGGAACATGACACATCATCATCATCATCATTTATTTATATAGCGCCACTGATTCCACAGTGCTGTACAAAGAACTCATTCACATCAGTCCCTGCCCCATTGGAGCTTACAGTCTAAATTCCCTAATATACACAGAGAGAGAGAGACACTAGGGTCAATTTTGATAACAGCCAATTAACCTACCAGTATGTTTTTGGAGTGTGGGAGGAAACCGGAGCACCCGGAGGAAACCCACGCAAACACAGGGAGAACATACAAACTCCACACAGATAGGGCCATGGTCGGGAATTGAACTCATGGCCCCAGTGCTGTGAGGCAGAAGTGCTAACCACTAAGCCACCGTGCATGGGGACATCCCTTTCTTAATGTCCTGTCAACAGGACATTCATATGGGTATGTATAGGAGCTGTTTGTCACCAGTTGAGATTTTTAGTTTGACTTTGATCATAGAATTTACACAGACTGCCAGGGGAGGGCCTGCAAAATTTAGCCCGGGGGGCAAGATTCAACTCAGCAGCCTATTAGGAACATTTTACATGGGAAAACATGCAGGTGGCCAGGTGACCCAGCCCAACGTAGCCCACTATGGTACAGCACTATGGTACAGGCCCCGGGGGGCAGATGTCCCCCTGCCCCCCAGCCCAGCCTGCCCCTTCAGACTGCATGGTGGGGAAGGTTTCATCTATTCCTGCTGTCTGAGGCGATCCATACACCTGCATACACTGACACCCAGCCATAGCTAGTCAAACAGATTACAGTCGTGGTCGACCACTACATCATTTCTACTAATTTTTATTTCTCTTTACAGCTGTTATATGGTTTATGTAGAATTTCACAGCTAACCAGTTTCGATCTTTCAGTGCTGATGGTTCAGCCATGATACATGCAATGTAATGATACAGATATATAAATGACCAAGGCAAACATCCCATCTCAATCAAGGTCCATCTCTTCCAAATTCTTGAGTTTGAATTCAACCAGACTTCTCCTTTTGAAATAACACAAATACAATGGGCACTAGAGAACCATTTACATAAACAGTGAGTGTTTGGACTGCAGCTCAAGCACAGGGTCTGTAACCTGTATACACAAGCAGTAAGAGAAAAAAGAAAAAGAGAGTGCTGGAACACAGATAAATATATAAGCAATTTATTTATTTTATAATTGATTAAATATTAATTAAAAATAGTTAAAGCCATCTGACTCATCCCACAATCTCCCTCTCTCTAGCTATATGGGACTCGTCCATCAGACTTTACGGTCTCTCCCCACATCCATCTCCAATAATCCCCCTTTTTAATAACCCGTATTTCCCTCCGGGCTTGCACCATCCCTCGTTCTTTCCATGGCACTCCCGAGGGATACATTCCCTAAATTACATAATCAGCAATGTATCATTCCCCCAATTTGCAGACATTCAAGCGACATTTGGCTTGCCCACACGGATATTTTACCAATACTTACAAATTTGTAACCTACACTCCATCGCCTTATCTCTCGACCTCTTACTACAATCAAAACATTGTGCCTGCACCAGGCATCAACATCAGATCTTATAGCTAATATCTACTCTGAATTAACCTCTACTCCTCCTCGAGACCCTCATGAGATGGCATGGGGGCGTGACCTGGGCTCACTATTTGATGCTGAGGAATGGTCGGAAATTCGGGACAATGCTGCCTCTAGCTCAATTTGTGTCCGAATAAAAGAAAATGTATACAAACTCCTCTTCCGGTGGTACTATGTACCTACTCGTCTTCAAAAGATAGTGCCTGATTCCTCTGTCAGATGTTGGCATCTATGCTCTGGCGCAGGCTCATTCTTACACATATGGTGGGACTGTCCGAAATTGATCCCCTTCTGGCGTGAAGTTAAATCTTTGATAGAAACGGTGATCCAAATTCCCTTACCCCTTGACCCTAAATTTTTCCTTCTACCCCTCGGGTTTCCCATGGCCAATAGACACCAAAATAAACTTGCTTGCAACATTATTCCTGCGGCCACATGTCAAATTGCCATTGAATGTAAACAGGTCACTCCCCCTTCACTTACCGCTGTGACTAATAGGATTTGGCAAACTCATCGGATGGAATACATGACTAGCATTATATGGAACTCCGCCAAATCTTTTGACAAGGTCTGAGACCCATGGATGTTTTACTTCCAATACCGCTCCCCCTTTACTTAGCCATACCCCCTGCCCATTCACAACCCTTACCCTTCTCTACTTACTGCATCTAATTCTGGGGTGATTTCTGCCACACCACCCCCTGTCCTTCTTTACCTATTTCCTTATCATTTATCTCTCTTTCTTTCTCTCTTTCTTCTCTTTCCTTACTTTTCCTTTTAAATATAAAAATATACTGGTGTCTTTTTTAACATCGTCTAATAGAATATGACCTATTCCCTCTCCGATGCACGGTGAGCTTTCCACCTTTAAGTATTGATTGTATTCTGTATGATATAACATGTATTAAAATTGCATTGTGTATCCTATTTGACCGTTAATAAACACTTGCTTTAAAAAAAGAAAATAGTTAAAGCCAATAATTAGCTGTGAAGACTCAAAACATATGAATGCTTGATAATTCACAGAACCTTAGTAATAATAATAACATAATAATAAAATAAATTAATTAAAAAATAAAAATAAAAATAACAGTCCTGTCAATCAAGAGTTCTTCCACAGGGAAAAAGGTGTGATATCCTTAGGACAAAGTTCACCAAACAAATGAAGACTCACAATATATGAGCTGTAGAGGATATATTAGCTGTGTATAAAAGAACCCTTTGAAGTATGGGAACAATCTACAGCTCCTAGATTGTAAGTACACAATGGTAGACTCAGTACTTATCTTTCTGTAGTAACAGCTGTCACGGACAGACAAGGTATCAGACGATTCAGTCTCAAAGTAAAGTCTGGTCTTCATTGGTGTCTTTTCTCCAGTCCAAAAAACAAATTTGACTCATTCAGGGTTTTTAAGGCTTCTGATAAGATCAGCTCATTCCATTTAATCTCATAAATCTTGCTGAAATTGCATTATTGTCCCACTATAGCAGTGCAGGCTCTATTATTGCTCATTATTCCAATGCACAAAATCTTTTGCAAGCCATGGCCAACCTGTGGTGCCAGTGAGGGAGTATTAATGTACTGGTGAAGTGTTACATTTTCTCCAGAGCGGTAGCTCTTCTAGCATATAACGATAGCCTTCGTATTTCTTGAAGTTTCCGATCGATGTACTCATGTTTACCAATATCTGATCCGACTTAGTTGTAGAGGTGCAGCCCCATCTGTATGATGCATCTGTAATAATTATTAATTGTGAAAAAAAATCAGCTTAGGTCGTGTCATTAACGCTTCCAAACAACTGACCTATCTTATATAAAAACAGAGATTTGTGTGAACATAACTGTCATGGTCATCTGTATTTCTTGATCCAATTTGGGACCCTTGGGTCTAGCTGAAGCAGGAGTGAAACGGAATCTGGAGGCCTTGATGATCTCTCTCATCTAGAGTGCTCAGAGTAGCACAAGCAGTATAGGAGTCTTAGGACCAGTCTGTGACTGAGAACTGAACTGGAATCCGGGAACTGTTCGTGGAACTCAATCCTGGCATCTGTAGTCAGGCACACTGGACTGAAAGCCACTAATAATTCTCACTCTGCTTCTATTAGCTGGTGATATATCACCTAATCCAGGTCCCCCTCACTCCTCACACACACATAAATCTGAGCACTACCGTTCTATAGCAAACCTCAAACACATCACCTGTCTCCCCTCTCTTCCAAAGTCCTTTAAATGTGCCCTTTGGAATGCACGCTCTGTTTGTAACAAACTTATCTCCATTCATGATCTCTTCCTCTCAAAAAACCTCAATATTCTGGCATTAACAGAAACATGGCTCATGCAATCAGACACTGCCTCACCTGCAGCACTTTCACATGGTGGCCTCCATCTCACCCACACCTCCAGACCTGAAGGCAGACAAGAAGGTGGGGTTGGACTACTTCTCTCCCCACAGTGCACATACACAGTTCTACCAAATGTCCCATCACTCACGTTCACATCTTTTGAAGTACATGCTATTCGCATTTTTAATCCATTCTTCCTACGTGTTGCGGTGATCTATCGTCCCACAGGAGCACACCAACAATTTATTGAGGATTTCTCTGCATGGCTCCCTCACTTCTTATCTTCAGACATCCCCACCATCATCATGGGTGACTTCAACATCCCCATTGATAACCCACCTTCCAAAGCTGCATCCAAACTACTCTCTCTAACATCCTCACTTGACCTCTCCCAGTGGATTGAATCATCTACTCATAAGGATGGCCACTGCCTTGATCTTGTTTTCTCTAGACTATGCTCAGTTTCTAATTTTATTAATACACCCTTTCCCCTCTCGGATCATCACATTATCAGCTACACTCTCACCCCCACTGCTCTAACCTCTCTACTGTCTAACTCAACCAAGCCTCCTCATACTCACAGAAATCTTAATTCTTAATTCAATTTTCCACCTCTCTCCAACACCTTCTCTCCCCTATCTCTACATTCTCATCCCCTGAGATGGCAGTACCTCATTTTCACCTAACCTTAGCAACGGCCCTTGATCAAGTGGCTCCAGCGACACTACATACTACACGTCGACTTCGATGTCAACCGTGGCACACCAAAGCAACACGAAATCTTCAAAAACTTTCCTGTAAAGCAGAACGTCACTGGCGTAAATCTCGCACCTCTAATGACTTCTTCACATATACTTCTGTCTACCACTCCTATCGAAATGCTCTGGACACTGCAAAACAAACATACTTTCAATCTCTTATCTATGCTCAGGCTTCTAACCCCAAACACCTTTTCAATACATTTAATCATCTTCTCAATCCTCCCACCCCGAACCCTCCATCTACTATCAGTGCTCAGGATCTTGCTTCCTACTTCAAGGACAAGATTGACAAGATCAGACTAGAAATGGTATCCTCTTCCTCAACAAGCCATCAGCTCAATTCCTTCCCACTACCCTCTGACACCCTCTCTTCATTTGATCCCACAAATGAAGAGGAAATTTCTACGCTCTTCTTATCTTCCTACTCTACCTCTTGTCCTCTTGATCCTATTCCCTCGCAAATTGGTAGATCCCTGTCTTCTGTGCTCATTTCACCTCTAACTCAAATCTGTAATCTCTAACTCTCTACTGGCATCTTTCCATCAATATACAAGCATTCAATTACTCCTATTCTAAAAAAACAAAACTCCGACCCAAACTCTCTCTCAAATTACCGTCCCATCTCTCAGCTCCCTTGCCCCTCCAAGCTTCTAGAGAGGCTTGCCTATACTCGCCTCACATGCTTTCTTTCTGCAAACAACCTGTTGGATCCTCTTCAGTCTGGCTTTCGTTCTCAACACTCCACAGAGACTGCGCTGACCAAGGTTGTTAATGATCTGATCACTGCTAATACTGAACGCCATTACTCTCTCCTAATTCTCCTGGATCTCTCGGCTGCATTTGACACTGTTGACCACTCTCTTCTCATACAAACACTGCAATCCCTAGGTTTTCAAGACACTGTTCTATCCTGGTTCTCATCCTACCTCTCTAATCGCTCTTTCACTGTTAATTTCTCTGGAGCCACCTCTGCTCCGCTTCCCCTATCAGTTGGAGTACCACAAGGCTCGGTACTAGGTCCTCTGCTGTTCTCTATCTATACCGCCTCTCTTGGAAATCTAATAAGTTCCTTTGGCTTTCAGTATCATCTCTATGCGGATGATACCCAAATCTATCTAGCCTCTCCTGATCTCTCGACATCTGTGTTGTCCTGTGTAACTGACTGTCTTTCTGCCATATCATCTTGGATGTCCTCTCGTCAACTCAAACTTAATCTTTCTAAAACAGAGTTAATAATATTCCCACCCGCCAACAAGAGCATACCTGACATTTCTATCTCTGTTGATAACATGACCATAAATCCCACCCCACAAGCTCGCTGCCTAGGTGTAATCCTTGATTCACGCCTATCCTTTGTTCCCCACATTGACTCTATATCTAAATCATGTTACATACATCTAAAGAACATTTCCAGAATCCGCACATATCTCACACAAGACACTGCTAAAACCTTAATTCATGCACTAATCATCTCCCGCATTGACTATTGCAATTCCCTCCTTGCTGGTCTTCCCAAAAACAGACTCAAACCCCTAAAATCTATTTTGCATGCTGCGGCAAGACTGATTTTCCTTGCAAATAGCTATTCCTCTGTTGAATCACTCTGTATGTCTCTACACTGGCTGCCTGTCTTCTACCGAATCTAATATAAAATACTTTTACTAACCTACAAGACCATCAACAAAGCTGCACCAACATACATCTCCTCTCTTGTCTCAAAATATCTCACCAACTCGGCAACTCCGTTCTGCAAAAGATCTGCATCTCTCATCCACCCTCATTACATCCTCCCATTCCCGGTTACAGGACTTTTTTCGGGCTGCACCCACTCTATGGAACTCTCTCCCTCGCACAATAAGACTCTCCTCTGGTCTACAAAATGTCAAGCGTTCTCTGAAAACCTACCTATTCAGACAAGCTTATAATATTCCTCAACCACCCTCTTAACCTCACTACCTTTAGCCTGTTACACAATTTCACACAAGCCAACTACCCCCTGACCAACATTGTTGTGTGGCAGGATCATTTAGCTTATGAGTCACCTTACCTTTGCAGTCTGTCTGGGCCAAGATGCAAAATGTATACTTAACCTCATGTGTCAATCTCCCATTGTCCCATAGATTGTAAGCTTGCGAGCAGGGCCTTCTCACCTCTTTGTCTGTTTTACCCAGTTTGTTTATTAGTTTATTATGTTTGTCCCCAATTGTAAAGCGCTACAGAATATGTTGGCGCTATATAAATAAATGATGATGATGATGATAATAAGAACTTAGATAGAAAATACATGGAAACTCAGAACAGAACGAACTGGGCATGTACTTGGAACTCAGAACCGTGACATGGAATGGCAAACTCAGGACTGCGTGGCTGCCACAGACCTGGAACCCACAGACAGTTACACGGAATTGGAAATAAGCCCTAGAGACTCAGAACCAGCTGCAGCAACAGAACTTGTGATACCAGTAAAGCCACTGGTACTGCAGAATAGACACTGGATAGTGCAAAGTTCTTAATGAGGTAAGCACTCTTGCCGAATGCAGAGTTTTGCAGGAAGATGAGCAGCTTAGAAGTGCAGAGTACTTGCAGAAAGATGAACTCTGGGTAAAGCAGGATACTTGAAAGAAAATATGCACTTTGGAATTGCAGGTAATTGTAAAGAGATGTGCACTTTAAAATGCAGGATACTTGCAAGGTGATGTTTAGTTGGTAATGCAGGATGTTCACAGTGGATGATCACTTTGTAAATGCAGGGTAATCAGGAGCAGTGCAGGAACAACTGGAACCTGGAGCCAAGAACTATCCTCAGGAGAGAAGAGCGTTGTTCTGGCAATGAATAGATCTCAGCATCTCAGCAGCAGGTTTAAATAGAGTCTTCCAAACATTTATTGGCTGCATGGTTCATGTGATCACAGCTGCTGAATCTGGTTGGTCTGAACTGATCACCTGACTGCATCCTAAATAGCCACACCCATGCAGAAGAACAAACAGTATGGGCTAGATTTACTAAGCTGCGGGTTTGAAAAAGTGGGGATGTTGCCCATAGCAACCAATCAGATTCTAGCTGTCATTTTGTAGAAGGTACTAAATAAATGACAGCTAGAATCTGATTTTTTGCTATAGGCAACATCCCCACTTTTTCAAACCCGCAGCTTAGTAAATCTAGCCCTATATGTTTGTTTACAAACAAAGCTGTGATGGACAGGAATGTTGCAGGCGACCAGGAGAGACACAGGCAGCCATAATATGAGAGCGGCATTTGTGGTTAGTGCAGCTAAGACCCCCATGTGTGACAATAACATTATTCATTTTACTTGTGAGAAGACAACATTCACTTCCATGCAGGTGCCAATAACCCTGTTTAACATGGAGAACATTTCCTGGTGACAGAGGTCAGGATGGGCAGTGTCTAAAGGCCCCTAAAGGTACCAGGGCTGCACATCTACACATGTTTTGGGGACTTAAAGGAACAGATTTTTTTTTCCCTTACTTTGGCTTGACCTAAACAAATAAAAGTTGGCACAGTATCATATCACACAATTGTGCCAGGAAATGCTTGGAAACAAGTAAGATAGATGCAAACCCATTCCTGAAGACTTTCCATATATAAGAAATTATATGGGGGAGTTAAGACAACTCACGTTGAATTACAAGCTTCATTTCCAGAAATCTGAAAAGAAACCCAGCTACTGCTCCCACAAACTGTTTAGCATTTCAATTGCATAATACAAGTTGTTCACCTTGACATGAGTCACTCTTATCGTTTTCTTATTCAACATCACTTTTGTTCTGTTTTTAAAAGAAATTCTGTTTTTTCTGCTGCTAATATCTTAACTCATTCAGTCTTTTAAAATGTGTGTAGCATCGAAACATGAATAAAACATAGACCATTTCTGGGCTGTATAAATAACTTCATTAGCTGGAGAAGAAAAACACATAAAACAGTAGTATTGTGAACTAGAGCTGTAACACACATTAAGGTAATGGGTGCAGTTGTACTGTATTATTTATAAACTATAAGTGTTGTTTTTTTCATTTACTCAGCAAAGTTGTTCCTCATTGTTATGTCTGCTTATGTCACACGCCGGACTCTCGGGTTCACCGTCCGAAGTGCTTACTTGGTCCCCATTCCCTGCTGGTCCCGGCGGCCATCTTCCCAGCGGTTCTGCGCATGCGACGAACCATGCTTCTATTTAAGCCCTCTTCAGTCCTCTCATTGGTGGTAACCCATTGCCCGCACTATTTAAACACCTCCTTGTCATCTTTCAGTGCCGGTTCTTCGTGTCACTTTGCTTTATGCTTTATTAGCATTGAAGCTGGCTCTCCTGATCTCCCGCATCTATTCTACTCCTTGTGTCAACCTGCAGAACATCGTGCCAAGTCAATAGTTTGTGTCAGCCTGCAGAACATCGTATCATTGCTACTCCTTGTGTCAGCCTGAAGAACATCATATCATTTCTACTCCTTGTGTCAGCCTGCAGAACATTGTATCATTTCTACTCTTTGTGTCAGCCTGCAGAACATCATATCATTTCTACTCCTTGTGTCAACCTGCAGAACATCGTATCATTGCTACTCCTTGTGTCAGCCTGCAGAACATCATATCATTTCTACTCCTTGTGTCAACCTGCAGAACATCGTATCATTGCTACTCCTTGTGTCAGCCTGCAGAACATCATATCATTTCTACTCCTTGTGTCAGCCTGCAGAACATAGTATCAGTTCTACTCCTTGTGTCAACCTGCAGAACATAGTATCAGTTCTACTCCTTGTGTCAACCTGCAGAACATCGTGCCAAGTCAATAGTTTGTGTCAGCCTGCAGAACATCATATCATTTCTACTCCTTGTGTCAGCCTGCAGAACATAGTATCAGTTCTACTCCTTGTGTCAGCCTGCAGAACATTGTATCATTTCTACTTCTTGTGTCAGCCTGCAGAACATTGTATCATTTCTACTTCTTGTGTCAGCCTGCAGAACATTGTATCATTTCTACTTCTTGTGTCAGCCTGCAGAACATCGTATCATTGCTACTTCTTGTGTCAGCCTGCAGAACATCATATCATTTCTACTCTTTGTGTCAGCCTGCAGAACATTGTATCATTTCTACTCTTTGTGTCAGCCTGCAGAACATTGTATCATTGCTACTCCTTGTGTCAGCCTGCAGAACATAGTATCATTTCTACTCCTTGTGTCAACCTGCAGAACATAGTATCAGTTTTACTCCTTGTGTCAGCCTGCAGAACATCATATCATTTCTACTCCTTGTGTCAGCCTGCAGAACATAGTATCATTTCTACTCCTTGTGTCAACCTGCAGAACATAGTATCAGTTCTACTCCTTGTGTCAGCCTGCAGAACATCATATCATTTCTACTCCTTGTGTCAGCCTGCAGAACATAGTATCATTTCTACTCCTTGTGTCAACCTGCAGAACATAGTATCATTTCTACTCCTTGTGTCAACCTGCAGAACATAGTATCATTTCTACTCTTTGTGTCAGCCTGCAGAACATAGTATCAGTTCTACTCCTTGTGTCAGCCTGCAGAACATAGTATCAGTTCTACTCCTTGTGTCAGCCTGCAGAACATCGTATCATTGCTACTTCTTGTGTCAGCCTGCAGAACATTGTATCATTTCTACTCTTTGTGTCAGCCTACAGAACATCATATCATTTCTACTCTTTGTGTCAGCCTGCAGGACATTGTATCATTTCTACTCCTTGTGTCAGCCTGCAGAACATTGTATCATTTCTACTCCTTGTGTCAGCCTGCAGGACATTGTATCATTTCTACTCCTTGTGTCAGCCTGCAGAACATAGTATCAGTTCTACTCCTTGTGTCAGCCTGCAGAACATTGTATCATTTCTACTCCTTGTGTCAGCCTGCAGGACATTGTATCATTTCTACTCCTTGTGTCAGCCTGCAGAACATCATATCATTTCTACTCTTTGTGTCAGCCTGCAGAACATTGTATCATTTCTACTCCTTGTGTCAGCCTGCAGAACATAGTATCAGTTCTACTCCTTGTGTCAGCCTGCAGAACATCGTATCATTTCTACTCCTTGTGTCAGCCTGCAGAACATAGTATCATTGCTACTCCTTGTGTCAGCCTGCAGAACATTGTATCATTGCTACTCCTTGTGTCAGCCTGCAGAACATAGTATCATTGCTACTCCTTGTGTCAACCTGCAGAACATAGTATCAGTTCTACTCCTTGTGTCAGCCTGCAGAACATCATATCATTTCTACTCCTTGTGTCAGCCTGCAGAACATCATATCATTTCTACTCTTTGTGTCAGCCTGCAGAACATTGTATCATTTCTACTCTTTGTGTCAGCCTGCAGAACATTGTATCATTTCTACTCCTTGTGTCAACCTGCAGAACATTGTATCATTTCTACTCTTTGTGTCAGCCTGCAGAACATCGTATCATTTCTACTCCTTGTGTCAGCCGGCAGAACATCGTATCATTTCTACTCTTTGTGTCAGCCTGCAGAACATTGTATCATTTCTACTCCTTGTGTCAGCCTGCAGAACATCGTATCATTTCTACTCTTTGTGTCAGCCTGCAGAACATTGTATCATTTCTACTCCTTGTGTCAGCCTGCAGAACATCGTATCATTTCTACTCCTTGTGTCAGCCTGCAGAACATTGTATCATTTCTACTCTTTGTGTCAGCCTGCAGAACATAGTATCAGTTCTACTCCTTGTGTCAGCCTGCAGAACATTGTATCATTGCTACTCCTTGTGTCAGCCTGCAGAACATAGTATCATTGCTACTCCTTGTGTCAGCCTGCAGAACATAGTATCAGTTCTACTCCTTGTGTCAGCCTGCAGAACATAGTATCAGTTCTACTCCTTGTGTCAGCCTGCAGAACATAGTATCAGTTCTACTCCTTGTGTCAGCCTGCAGAACATAGTATCAGTTCTACTCCTTGTGTCAGCCTGCAGAACATTGTACCATTGCTACTCCTTGTGTCAGCCTGCAGAACATCATATCATTTCTACTCCTTGTGTCAGCCTGCAGAACATTGTACCATTGCTACTCCTTGTGTCAGCCTGCAGAACATCATATCATTTCTACTCCTTGTGTCAGCCTGCAGAACATTGTACCATTGCTACTCCTTGTGTCAGCCTGCAGAACATCATATCATTTCTACTCCTTGTGTCAGCCTGCAGAACATAGTATCAGTTCTACTCCTTGTGTCAGCCTGCAGAACATAGTATCAGTTCTACTCCTTGTGTCAGCCTGCAGAACATTGTACCATTGCTACTCCTTGTGTCAGCCTGCAGAACATCATATCATTTCTACTCCTTGTGTCAGCCTGCAGAACATCGTATCATTTCTACTCTTTGTGTTAGCCTGCAGAACATAGTATCAGTTCTACTCCTTGTGTCAACCTGCAGAACATCGTGCCAAGTCAATAGTTTGTGTCAGCCTGTAGAACATAGTATCATTGCTACTTCTTGTGTCAGCCTGCAGAACATCATATCATTTCTACTCTTTGTGTCAGCCTGCAGAACATTGTATCATTGCTACTCCTTGTGTCAGCCTGCAGAACATAGTATCATTGCTACTCCTTGTGTCAGCCTGCAGAACATAGTATCATTGCTACTCCTTGTGTCAGCCTGCAGAACATCATATCATTTCTACTCCTTGTGTCAGCCTGCAGAACATAGTATCAGTTCTACTCCTTGTGTCAGCCTGCAGAACATAGTATCAGTTCTACTCCTTGTGTCAGCCTGCAGAACATCATATCATTTCTACTCTTTGTGTCAGCCTGCAGAACATTGTATCATTTCTACTCTTTGTGTCAGCCTGCAGAACATAGTATCAGTTCTACTCCTTGTGTCAGCCTGCAGAACATCGTATCATTGCTACTCCTTGTGTCAGCCTGCAGAACATAGTATCATTGCTACTCCTTGTGTCAGCCTGCAGAACATAGTATCATTGCTACTCCTTGTGTCAGCCTGCAGAACATCATATCATTTCTACTCCTTGTGTCAGCCTGCAGAACATAGTATCAGTTCTACTCCTTGTGTCAGCCTGCAGAACATAGTATCAGTTCTACTCCTTGTGTCAGCCTGCAGAACATCATATCATTTCTACTCCTTGTGTCAGCCTGCAGAACATAGTATCAGTTCTACTCCTTGTGTCAGCCTGCAGAACATAGTATCAGTTCTACTCCTTGTGTCAGCCTGCAGAACATTGTATCATTGCTACTCCTTGTGTCAGCCTGCAGAACATAGTATCAGTTCTACTCCTTGTGTCAGCCTGCAGAACATCATATCATTTCTACTCCTTGTGTCAGCCTGCAGAACATAGTATCAGTTCTACTCCTTGTGTCAGCCTGCAGAACATAGTATCAGTTCTACTCCTTGTGTCAGCCTGCAGAACATAGTATCATTGCTACTCCTTGTGTCAGCCTGCAGAACATTGTATCATTGCTACTCCTTGTGTCAGCCTGCAGAACATCATATCATTTCTACTCTTTGTGTCAGCCTGCAGAACATCATATAATTTGTACTCCTTGTGTCAGCCTGTAGAACATCGTGCCAAGTCAATACCTTGTGTCAGCCTGCAGAACATCGTATCATTTCTAATCCTTGTGTCAGCCTGCAGAACATAGTATCATTTCTACTCCTTGTCAGCCTGCAGAACATCGTACCAAGTCTATACCTTGTGTCAGTTTGCAGAACTTCGTATCAGTTCTACTCCTTGTGTCAACCTGCAGAACATCTTGCCAAGTCAATACCTTGTGTCAGCCTGCAGAATATCGTATCATTTCTACTCCTTGTGTCAGCCTGCAGAACATCGCACCAAGTCTACACCTTGTGTCAGCCTGCAGAACACTGCACTATTTCCACTCCCTTTATCAGCCTGCAGAACATTGCATCAAGTCTACTCATTGTGTCAGCCTGCAGAACATCACGCCAAGCGTGCCCTGTGCCCGCTTACCAATCTCCTCAAGCAGCATTCCTGCCCCACTATCCTAAGTGGTAACACGCAGCAGTTTATAGGTCCATTCCTTTCCGGTCCTTCTCTCCAGGATCTCATGGGGTAATCCTTCCCGAGGGCCGCGACCTACAGTACAGAGGCAGCAAAATCCATATCTCTTTGCAGGGATCCCTGGGGAAGACCCTCTGTGCTGTTAGACTCCGCATCTCTAGAGGGAGTAGAGTCAAGACCCCTGCAGACTCAAAGGATCTCACTACAGTCTCAGTGAACCATGATAGATTATTTAGGTCATTGCAATATATGTATATTAAAATGGATTTAACTGCACTCTTTACATGTTGGCTACTTCTAAAGGTTTTTTTATTTTACAGACTTTTTCACTAAGAAGCATGGTATAGGTTATTTTATTTTTAAAATTATCTTCAGATATTAATTTATTAATTGAGTTTATTTTACCTAAATGATATGCAAATGTGTGGGACTACACTGTAGACTTTGATATCCATATAGTGATTGCTATCAAAAATCAAATGTTTATTACAAGTCAGATTTCACACATGTTGCATTTACATTCATATTTCCCTTCTCTTTTAGCCCTTACGCAACCATTGTGTGCTCTGAGCTTAACGCACATAGAGCCACAAAGCTCCATTTGTGGATCAGAGCCTCCCCAAATGTAATGTTTAGTTATTACATTGAACACACCAATGGAAGTGTAGAGTCCATTACCTTTTGCTGTAGTGATTCAAGTGAAATCTCCCCTCTGAGTTCTGTAGCGAATACCAGGAAACAGGGGACAGAGAAAATGGAATAAATAGGGGGGCGGGGGGAGTATATATATTGGAGGTCGATTTGGATGAAATGTCCTGTTTTTTTGTAAATTACATGAGGTTTTACGCTATGGAATCTGCAGGTGCTATATAAATAAATGTTGATGATGATGATGATTTCACCTAGTCTACTAAGAGCAAATCATCATGTAAATCTCAGTTTTTAAAACATCCCAAAAGTTAAAAAATAATCTCCATATATCTCTCAATGACATAAATCATTGCTTCTGCATTGTGGAGGGTAGAGCAGGGGAGAATTCATTACAGGGTGAACTGAAAAATCGCCATGCAATTCTCTCACCAGCTTCAGACAAAACCAGTAACATGAGTGAGATTTCTTATTCATTTCAATGGACAATGTATGTGAACAGGTATAGAAATTAAAGAGAATTGCATTGCCAATTAAATGAATGGGAAAAGACTATGTAAATAAATAAATAAATTTTAAGTGAAAAATTGTACAGCTACAAATTACAGAAAGTCCTTTGAATCTGAACATAGGGGGATTCAAGCTCTAGGCATCACTCTGGATCAGGGCCGGATTAAGGGAATGGAGGCCCCTGGGCTAAGGGGCCCTCCATTCCCCGCGAGGCCCCCAATGTGAGCCATCCGCCGCCCCCCACCCCCCGCGAGGACCCCCCCAAGCACTTACCTGTCAGTGCAGTCCTCCGTCCCGGCGCGCTGTAAGCTCCTTACTGAGGAGATCTCGCGAGAGTTCATGAACTCTCGCGAGATATCCTCAGTAAGCAGACTACAGCGCGCCGGGACGGAGGACTGCACTGACAGTACTCAGCAGCATCGATCGGGCCGGGGGCGCCCCCGCCCCCGACCGATCAATAATGCTGCTGAGGAGTTTGAAGGGCCCCCTGGATGCCCGAGGCCCCTGGGCTATAGCCCAGTTAGACCTCGGGTTAATCCGGCCCTGCTCTGGATACGTGTTTTTTAGCCGTATTACTTGCACCAGCTACAGAGCAGGAGTAAGTGCTGATTGATAGTGATGACTTGGTGGTAGTCACTTTAACAGTGCTGATAACACTGACAGTGACTACCACAACCAAAAATTCACAAAACCCACTCACCCGACTTTTAATAAATGCTGACTGACATTAAGAATGACCAATGCAGTCCCCGGCAGTGTATTAATAAATCACGATCATCAGGAATAACGGCAGCCTGTTTTCATGTCATTTTAAAGTGCGAACCTCTATATCACTATTGTAAAAGCGGCAATGCCGGGTCCCTTACACTGACTTTATTCCTAACCCTAACTGTAACACTAAGCTAACCCTAACCCTAAGGCTAAGTTTAACAGTTAGCTCCGATGTTAAAGCTGCATTGCCTTAGGGTTAAGGTTACCTTAGCGTTACGGTTAGGCTGCCATTATTCCTGATGATCGGGATTTATTAATACACTGTCGACGACTGCATTGGTCATTCTTAACGCCAGCCAGCATTTATTAAAAGTCGGGCAAGTGACTTTCGGAATTGTATTGTCAGCCTACTGCTTGCCGTTTAAACCAGCTCCGCAAATTCGTACCCCACCCTGATGACTGACGCGTATGCATGCCAGAAGATGTGTTTTCAAGTAAGATAAACTGTAAAAATGCATTTTATGCACAGTAGACATTTACTATAATCCTAATAAATGTATTTCATATTAAAAAAAGGAAAGGAAAAAAGCAAACATTTTTTTCAACACATTTTTATGAATGATTATATTATAAACAGGTGTTAATGTATTTATTTTAAATCTGTGTGTTTTGACTTTACATTGAACATGCATTGTGTTTACCCTGCGGTATGTTGTCTGTCTGCATATGGCAAATGCCCTATAAGCACTTCTGTTCAACTAGAATTTTGTTTTCTTTAGATCTGCTTGTGCATGAAAATGGGTGTACTTATGTGCAATTTCCACCCAAATATTAGATACGCAAATTACGTTCACCTTGCGTTTCTTGATGATTCTGTGAAGGCTTGGTCAAGTCTCTGTGAAGGTTTGGTTAAGCCAATCGTGTCTTCATCACATAGACTGGTGATTTCATTGGCTACAGCTTTTTCTATCCCTATCACTGGCTACTTCAAAACTGATCCTAAGTCGCACATTTAAATATTTATAGTACACCTTGTAAAATGTATTTTATCTTATTTGTGAGGATTCTCTCAACAATTGTTTTTCATTTCATAGCAATAGATTTATGAGGGTATACTACACTGTAATCACTGCTAATAATTTTGAAAGGCAATTTTTAATCAAAGAAATGAATGGAAACGCACTGTATGGATGTGCTATTGCAATGAGAGAAACAAGGTCTATCTAGCCCCTAATAAACTTGACATGTACTTTTTCAATGAGGTCTATACAAGCCAATATCTCAGCTACTACACTATCCACACATGACCGAATACCACAGAACTTATCTATATTCACATTGGAGGTGCTCTGGTTTTCAATGCAAAATACTTTCATATATTTAATGCAATGTTTGGCTTATACTAATTTTTACTTTCTCCTGCAAATTCAGATGCATTAAGGAGCTGTATTATACTGCTAAAGGAAGCATCATTTCCTACTATTTCCATGAATATTTGGCTCTGAGTTCATTTATTTTTGCATTTCAACAAAAATGCTGCTGTATAATCAGTATCTCTGTCCTCGGTTTCATTTTTATACATTTAAGTCTCACAAAAGCTGTCCATTTTCATCTTGCAAACTGTAAAGAAAATTCCCACTTATTTGAGCCTCCTAAACTACATTAGAGTTAGATTTGTTTCATGGTTTAGTGTTAACTTTAAAAAATGAATCAGAAAATATTATTTAAAAAAAGAAAAGCTTACAGAGTTTGACTTTCTTTAAATATTGTTATTGACGTTAATCTGATTGTGTTCCAAACATGCAATGTTTTGTTGCCTCAATAATTAGCAGTATGTGGATGTCCCGCACTAAAAACCTCTAATTAGCAGTATGTGGATGTCTCGCACTAAACACCCCTCAATGTTTTTTGGATACAAACGGCAAAAATGCAGAATCTCACTGCTTTCCTTCAGCTATCTTTTGTATATGTCTTTTATGTAACAGGGTATTTTGTGTACCAAGTCAAATTAAATGGGAGAAGGTTGTTGCATTTCTCACTAAATAGTATTGTGTGTTGTACAGTAGACAGATATTTTTTATGGTTTTTCTTATTATCATTTTGTTAGGGGTCTGGAAACTCCCTTTTGGTACAGCAGATGTAAATTTAATTTACATTTTTGTGATTTACACCATTGTAGTAAATATTTGGGGTGTACTTCCTAGCCTTATCTGTGTGGAGTTTGTACTCTGGGTACTCTGGGTGCTCCGGTTTCCTCCCACACTCCAAAAACATATTAGTAGGTTAATTGGCTGCTTTCAAAATTGACTCTAGTCTCACTCTCTCTGTCTGCGTGTGTGTGTGTGTTAGGGAATTTAGACTGTAAGCCCCAATGGAGCAGGGACTGATGCGAGTGAGTTCTCTGTACAGTGCTACAGAAATCTTTTCTTTACTTGCGTCTTTGGTTTGGCCTACGCAAAGTTTGCAATTTTAAATGTGTTTGTCTTCATGGGCCTAATAAGTGTTTGCCGTACAGCAAAGCCCCCCTAATATATCTGCATATGCCTCCAAAATACAGTCCTCTGACTAATACTGTGTTCAGAATGAGATGAACCTTGCAGAGAATTTCTCTTAATGTAGTGCCTCTGACCTCTACTCTGCTAGAAATGTGCGGTAACTAATTGTAGTGATAAAACTAAGATCAAACTTGCCAACTCTCCCGGAAAGTCACAGAGAATCGCATCATTTGACGCGATTCTCGGTGATTCACGCCATTTTGAAGGGCGGGAGGGGGCGGGGCGAGGCCAATCGCGTCATTTTGGCCCCGCCCCCGCGGCGGGGTCATTGGGGGCGGGGCCAACATGACACAATTGGTCTCGCCCCGCCCCCTCCCACCCTCCAGTCACGCCCCCTCTTCCGGAAACTTGTTTCCGGGAGTTGGCAAGTATGACTAAGATATGTTTACAAAATGTCATTGTGTTATGATTTTAAATTTTAAAATCGAAAAAAACAAAAGAAGTCTTAGTATATAATATATTGAAGAAAAAATATGTTTCATTTTTGCTGTTTTCTAAAGTTGAGTTTATTTTTGTTATTCATAAAGAAGTTAACTAAAAAAGTATGTATTTGTATTTCTTATAAGCAAATGTATATTAATGGGATAGAGGGAGAGATATGTTGTATATGGGTGTTTGCTATCATGCAATTACACCTTGATGTGTACAGATTGATGTGATAATGCATGATACAGAGGTTTAGTATAACATTTATGTCATGAAACATTTGTGTATAATAAGGTGAATGAGGATAAGGATGGAATTTCACTCCTGTGCGTTCCTCTGTTAATCAGAAATACAAATGCCTGTAGTGCACAAAGGTACATCTGCTGGTGAATCAGATGGAGGAGCAAATAAAAAAACGCATCACTATGTGCATTCAAATTTATGTCACTTAGTAAGTTGCTCATGTATTTATCAAGGAACGTATTACCTGCATACGCTGATATACATGTGCCCGATGTACGTGCATTTAAAAAAACAAAACGCACATTAAGTTTGTATTCCTTGATGAATCAGGCACTCTATGTTGATTTAAAACCACATGCTTACTTTGCTATTGTTGGATAGGTGCATTGTCTTTTATCCCATAGTTGCATGCATCACTCTTTATTTTAATTGATATTCAAGTAAAAATAGTTGTAATATGTTCATATTGATAACTGTTTGAGTACTATAAGATTTCTGTCTTGTATGTTGTATGTTTTTCAGCTACATCTGCTCCCAGATTAAAAACAAATTGACACTATAATATTCTGGTCATAAAATATCTAACCTATGAAGCAACAGTATGTATTGTCACGTGTACTGTAAAGTACTATTTCTTCCCCAGAGCAGAAATCAACAAATGATCATTTATTATAACACAAATGTACTTCCTATATTAATTCCGAGGGGTTGCAGGTAAATGACATTGACACAATGAAGGCAGCTGTTTTGTGGGTTGTACAAAAAGAAACCCTGGTAGCAAAACATTCAAAACCCTCAATAATAAAGGATCACTTTTAAAAAAAAATTAGAATCATATTAAAAATAAAAATCACAATGACTGCAAATCCTACCTTATAAACCAGGCCTGTCCAACCTGCGGCCCTCCAGGTGTTGTGAAACTACAAGCCCCAGCATGCTTTGCCAGTAGACAACCTGTTGATAGCTGGAAGGGCATGCTGGGACTTGTAGTTTCACAACATCTGGAGGGCCGCAGGTTGGACAGGCCTGTTATAAACAGTGTACAGAGATAGAAAACGTCCATGCACTTAAATTGCACATCAGACATGTTTTGCTCAGTCAGCACTCACATCTGCAGCTGATCAACATGGCAGTGTAAACATGCATAAATATAACTTTTTTTAAATGTAAAATTTGGTCAACAATTTACAACATGCTATTATAATGTCCTTGCAAAGGGTGTTGCTATAGCATATAAGGATATAATAGGCATTGGTACTAGGGGGTAAAAGTATCAAGCTGAGAGTTTTCCATCGGGTTTGAAAAACCAATCAGATTCTAGCTCTCATTTATTTAGTGCATTCTACAGATGACTGCTAGAATCTGATTGGTTGCTATAGGCAACATCTCCACTTTTCAAACTCGCCGGAAAACTCTCAGCTTGATACATTTACCCCCAGGAGTGCATATGTGACAACATCTCAATGATGTAGATTTTTTAGGACCTCAGAAGTGTCCTGTATTTAACATGGCCAAGAAGTTTCAGGACTTTTTTCACAAGGCCCAATATTTGTTCTGCTGTTATTGTTTATGAAATATTATAAAATAATACACTCTCAGACACAGTAGGGCTAATGGTGGAATGTACGTGAAATCACTCTGCGCACAGAGGCAAACGCAGGATTTCTAGAGGGGGTTTCTATACCATGCTGCCAGAGTGGGCATGACAAGCATGCAAGGGGCATGGCTATTATTTTAGACAGTCCAAGACCGCTCTCCAGCTCTTCCTATACCCTTGAAATACATGGGCAGTGCTATGTGAACAAGTGCATGTCGCTCCTTCATAAGCTGTGAATGAGTGTGACAATGTGAAGCGAAACATACCTCCCAACTGATTTTGCAGTCGGGAGTCCGAACTGAGCAGGACAGTCACCCAAAACTGGGACTGCCCTACTAGAATCAGGACAGTTGACATACTCTCTCTTTCCTACCTGCTCTTCCAGCTTTCATTACCTGTTGCTCGTGGTGTCTTAAGTGCGGTTGCTTCTTGTCTAGATCCTGGAATGTTGTGGTCCTATTTGAAAAAAGAATGGGTACATGAAATATGGAAAGTCAGCAATAAGTGAACACTCTAGGCACCCCTGACCTCAAGTAGTGCCAACATTAAGTCAGTAGCATTCATGCTTAATATTTAGGCCTCTCGCCCTGAAAACAACCCGTTATTAAAATAATGGTATTTACATATAATTAATAGACCTATTTCCCCCCAACCAGCACCAACATTAATAGTATTCATATATAATAACTTAACCTATTTTTCTACAACATTAAGTTAGTAAGTGGTCCCTGACATTAAATTAATATTATTAACATTTAATAAATATATGTACCTGCCTCCCCCTTGCTCCCCAGACTTGGCTCCACATTCAACTAATAGCTCCCAAATCACCCAAGCATTAAATTAACACTCCCATCACCCCATCTTCTTAACTTAATATGCACCACAATAAAATAAAAATAAAATACCTTACATGTGCTAAAAAATAACAAAAAGAATAATTGTCTGCTGCTAGAATGAGACTCTGCAACTTTTAAATAAATATTACAAGCAAAAAAAGAGTATGGAATAAAGCAGAGGTATGTCATTCTTAATAAACTAAACATGAAAAAATGTATATAAAAGGAGGAAACTAAATCCAATCAAAACATATATGTTTATTAATACATTTCTATTATATATTAAATAAAATAAAAAAATGTCCACAAAGCAATTAAAAGTAAGGAGATGCCATTATTATTCTAAATACAATAAATAGCCATCATCACACCACCAATATAAAGAGTTCCCACCCACCTTTAAATGATTAAAATCTGCCCACCCTACATTAAAAGCCAAATAAGACTGACCAAAGATTTGTTATGCTGCTGCATATTGTTCATATATATCATACTGTCAACACTGTTTTCTATGCAATTATCCATCATAGTATCCTTATACTGTCTTATTAGAAGCCTGAGTCAAATACCATTTACAGGAGTAAGGTCTTGGCCCCCCACCCACCAACAACTAGCTTCACTACCAGACTCTGTAGTGGAGAGTCCGTCTCTTTTCTCTGCCTCACATACTGGCTGCAAACAGGGGACACCGCGCATGTCATGTGGTGCACAAGACATGACGTCAGAGCAGGGGAGAGGAGGAACAGATCAGTGTGATCCGCAGCTGCGAAGAGTAGGGTGGCTGGATGGGGTAGGAGCCAGCCACCAGGAAGAATTCAGGTCTTCAGAGGGGGCTCAGTGGGAGAGGTTTGGGGAGGTTTCCAGGAACTGGATCCCCCTGCTTCAAGTGTGCTTCTGGCGCAAGCCAAGAAAGCCTATGCCAACTTCTGCAATTCTGGCACTTACTGCACCTGAAGAGGCTGGACAAAATGTTCAAATGTTGGTTGAGTAAAGTAAAGGTGTGTTTATGCAAATGCAGCTCATGCAGACCTGCAGAAACATGCATATACGCCTGTTAGGAGGTGCATCTTTTGCACCTGCTATAGGCAGGTACAGATACTTATTGATGATGACTTGTGGTAAACCAGGAGCATATGATGCTGCAGTGGAGAGACTAATTTCCAGATGACTATTGCTTTGCATATGGGTGGAAACACGATATTTTTAGTGCTCTTCTTTGAAGAGAAATTAACTCCTGTTTTGCCCTAAATTCTGCATCAGCCACAGAGTATCTAACAAGTGACTGTATGTGAAGAGGTCCTCATCTCTGCATGACATTTATAAAACAGGCTTAAGCAGCGTTTATGTATAAACAGTTTTTATAGGTTTGCCTTCTACGCCTGCCCTGTTGTCTATTGACTATACTGTAGTTATGTGACTTTTTTAAGGCTTAAAAATTATGCAAAAATATCTCAGAAATATTGGATTGTTTTTAAAAGTCCTGTTTTAGCCACACCCATTTTGCTGTCAAGCTTTGTAAAAATAAAATGCACCAGTGGCATAGGAGAAAAGAGCAGCTTCCATTATATTTATATTGCATGTTATATGCAGCATTATTGCTCTTGTTTTCTGGAGCAGGATCTTTAATAAATACCCACCTTGATTTCTTCAGCATAATGTCCCTTTAAATCACAAAATCGGGACATTTTGGATCACAGTCATGGCAATATTATCAAGTAGCAAACAAAATAGAGACAAATCAACCTACATTGGCTAAGAAATGGTTAAACAATCTTTGAAGCTCCCTTCCATCATGCTATGGATATACAATCCTAGTGCTCCCATTTTTTGCCTTTGATGTGGTTTCATCAGAAAATTGCTGTGCTATTTACACAAATTAGCAAACGGGGCTTCCAGTGAATTGGATTATTCTAAATAAGGACTATTAAAGTAATAGAGCAGTAACAGTTCAGCAGATAATCAGACTTCTTTCTTTCATCTTATGTTCTGCTGTAACAAAAAAAAAAAGCCTTACACTTCGAGGTACGCTAAGATGCACTTATAAGAAGCTATAATTGGAGAAGAACGGTGGCTATTTGTTAAGGACGTTATCAAAAAGTGCTGGCAGCTAATGCGGTAAATAAAACAATTATTTTATTTGTAGCTGAACAGCAAATTGGCTCCTTTAATGGCCTCTTGTGATGGATAACAGCAAAATTATCAGTAATATTAGAAATGTTTAGTTGCTGTGAAAGTTTATATGAGTTAAATAAGGTATATAATAATGAAATCAGATATAAATCAGAACATTTATGCAGGGTCTTACACTAGCACTTTACAGTCTAGGGACATGTAAACTGTTGCAACACGTCCACATGGATCAAAAGTTGAGGATGTCACTAATAATAGGAAATTGATCCTTAGGATTATTGCTGGTCTCCGATAACACATTTGAAATCAGTTCATAGAACATAACCCTTGATTAGAGCAATCTGTAGTGAATCACATGGTTTCATGGATCACTAACACATGTAAGGGCATATTTATGTTGCAACACATAATATGAAAGAAACTTTTCAATCCTTATCCCATTGATAAGGATTGGACTATCTTTCATATTTATCAAAAAACTTCAGCAGGGACAGCAGTTACGATAAACTGCTGTCCCTGTGAAGTTTATCACTTACCTTTACACTGGCTGGTCTCTGCGAAAACACTTCCGATGACAGCATCTTCCCCTGAACACCTAGGGCCTGAGTCATTAAGGAGAGCAAAACAAAAAAAGGAGCAAGTTTTCTCCAGGACAAACCATGTTACAATGCAAGGGGTGCAAATTACTTTATTATTTTGCACATAAGTTAAATACTGGCTGTTTTTCCATGTAGCACACAAATACTTAATAACTTTATTTATACACTGAAATTCAAAGTTGATCTAGGACATTCTCTATCCCAACAATACATCTGTCCCCATAATTTAAATTTATCGCCCCTCCAATGCAACATGGTTTAGCCCAGGTACACAGTTACATCTTTTTTATACTTTGCTCTCCTTAATGACTCAGGCCCCTAATGCGCATGTGCCAACCAGAAATATCGAGCGTGCGCACAGACTGCGGTGACCGACGACCGACCAATGTGACAGGGAGGGATCACATGATCCCTCCCAGGTGCAAACGCAGGATTTGCAGAGAGGGGTTTGCACACCATGCCACCAGTGGGCGTGACCAGCATGTATGGGGGTGTGGCTATAATTTTAAAGAGTGTTTAAAGAGTGTTTGGCTGCTCTCCAATTCTACCTATCCCCATAATATACATAGGCAATGCTGCGTGCACTACTGTTAGGTGCACGCAGCTCTCTCTTTTCCAGCAGAGCCATGTGAAGCGGGGGCAGGGTCCGGCCACCTCAATTCTACAGTGTCCCAGGCTTGGAGGGGGTTTCCAGGCACTATAAACCCCCCCCCCCCCTCCCTTGGTTTGCCTATGCCTCCACACATGCGCTGTCCAGCTCTGCTCTTCGGTGAAGAGCTGGACAGAAATGAAAAGCCTCATATACGGATATGTACGTCAGCTTCAGTTGGTGTACAGTAACATAACAAGATTCTGAAAATTTGTCTTTTCCGGAACTTGTTGAATTGCATTGAGGAGCAGTCCCCATACTCTTTTATGGGGACCGCACAGAAAAACTAAATGAAATGCAAAGCAGCAGATATCCACAATATCTTCTGAGATGCAATGTTCATAAATTTGAAGTATACTTATATTTGCTTTGGATTCAAGGTAAGGGTACATTTGGGCCATTGTATTGCTTCATAAATAGTCCCCGAAGAGGGCTAGATCAAACTAGTGAAATAGAGCTGTGTAAATGTTCACAGGACAATTCAAACTGTAGGAAATAACTTTACAATGTTAACAATACAAAAGTTAACAGTTCTGTCAACTGTAAAAGAAACAGCTGCAAAATATAGGTTTACATTGTGCCTCTATATAAAGCAAAGCTCGTATAGGCATCTTGTTTTATTGTCTTCTCTTTTATGCTTATATGAACGGAGAGATCCCAAATTACCAATGGAATCATTACTTAAACTTAAGGATTGAATTGCAAATACTTATAATGCAGATAACATAGTCTTAATAAAATGACTTTTGAATTTGAATAAGTGTCAAGAAAAGGGCAGTCTTTCTCTTGTGCCTAACTTACAATGTCTGGCATATCAATTATTAAACAAAAGAGTCAACTTCAGAAAAAGTTAAATTGTATTAAATAGCAACGATAAATAGATTATTTTTAGGTAGAAACTGTTTGGTAATATGTACACCTAGTTGAAATAAAACTTATAAATTATTAGAATAATTCTATAGTATATCTATAGAATTATTCTATAGAATCTATAGAAATATATATAAATATATCTATAGAATCTATAGAATTATATATATATATATATATATATATATATATATATATATATATATATATATATATATACTTATATACGTCTGGGGTTATTTTAACCTTAGACAGCTGCACAAGATAAGAAAGAATGACATGGCATAATTTTGTAATCACATTAATTGGCCAATAACATGTAAATAATTACATCATAAGTTTTGACCGTCTAAAAGAGGAATACGCCATCTCGACTACTCTGTTCTAGATTTATTTAAATTTGAGACATGCCCTTGCAATTCAACTCAATGGCCTCTCCTCCACATTTAGGCCGACCCCAATAAGTGTTTAGTGACTATGCTCCGGGAAAGTTCTATCTATACTATGTCTGTACATCCTCCCACACTTTGCAAGCACTCAGATATAAATGGTGGTCTGATGTACAGCCAATTGATATTGAGAATACAGAGTATATTTACACTACCCAAAGTCTTTACTTAGTGGGAAGCAGGAACTTCTTTCACTTATTATGGGAATGCCTGAGGGTACAAATATTTTGGGCTGCTGTGGTGGAGGGTTTACATAGAATGGGTATCGATTATCATACCACCAAACTATTAATGTACTTGTTCTACTCAATACAACTACTGTTGTACATTACATTGTTATATATAATTCTATCCAAATCCACACCACTATGCCACATGTCTTCCATGATATCTGTTTTTCCTTAATTTGTGGGTTAACCTGACTGCTTTCTCAATAATGTAGATCAATATACCATGCTCCTATTACTTGTTAATCTACATTAAGTCATAATGTAACTATTGATTTCTACCTTTGCTGTCTTGTACAATACGTGTCTGCTATGTAATCATACTCAAGTACCTTTGGTTGTTTGCTGTTTGTAGTTTGCAGTTTTGTTGTTGCAATAAAACACCTGATTTAAAAAAAAAAAAAAAATAGTAGAAAGCTTAAGCTACCCTGAAAAAAACCCATACATTTAGGGCATGATTTAGAATTGGACTTGCGGGCTACAAAATATGTTTTTCCTTACGGTAAATGTGCAGTAAAAAGCAGACTGTTTTTTAGATTTATATAACTTGCACTTGCGGCTCCTTATGTCTGGAGACCAATTTCGGGAAGGCAATCGCAAGAATACTAATGTCAGATGTGGGCACTTAAATGTAGTATGTCCTCTGGAGATGTGGCCTTAATAGAATGTGCTAGATCTTTAGATATGCCTCAAAATTAAGGAGACAAGAGGGAGGGACCCCGCTGCAAAAGTGGCAAACAGCACCAGGAAATGCCAGGCTGGGCTGGTCACATTATAGCAGGGAGACGCACACGATGGGGTCCCCCTTTTGAATATGAGACAAATCACACCCCAGTAATAAGCATGAAGCTGAAATGCCCAGGAAAATTTGGACGCCAAAAAGCATGGACCCTTAGAGGCATAATAGATCTGCACTACAAGCACCAGCATGCACATGGTTGCCAGAGCATGATGGAGCTTGTGGAACTACAAGTGCCAGTGTGCACTGGCAGCCATGGCCCACTAGAACATTTAATTTCAAAATAGTACATAACTGAACCCCCCTCCCCAACAAACACAGATTTAAAATACTTTTAATTAAAATAAAAACTCCCAAAAGTCTCAATTACTTCTTCATTAGACTCCTAAATCCATATGAATCATCTTTTTTCTTTTTTGCAGTAGTCCACATTGATAAAAAATAAAAATAAATGACAGAATGACATTACTTGCTGCTTGTGGAGCCTCAACAATCCTGAATAAAGGGGTTAATATTCAAACAGCCAATCAGAGCGGGCTGCATGTATTTGGCTGCAGGCAGGAAGAACTGCTTTGATTGACTGTTTGTGTATTGACCCTTCAAGGGCAATTAAGTTCATTAATTTGAGTTGCAGAACCATGTAGCATCGTTCTCTTACTGTTTTCAATTTTAATCCATTTGGACTGCTTCAAGAAAGAATAAAGAAGATTCTGTATGACTTTAAGGGCTAGATTTACTAAGCTGTGGGTTTGAAAAAGTGGGGATTTTGCCTATAGCAACCAATCAGATTCTAGCTTTCATTTATTTAGTACCTTCTACAAAATGATAGCTAGAATCTGATTGGTTGCTATAGGCAACATCCCCACTTTTTCGAACCCGCAGCTTAGTAAATCTAGCCCTAAGAGTCTAATACAGATGTAAACAAAAGCGCTTTTAGAGAGTTTTATTTTAATTAATCTATTTTAGTATTTTATCTTTCTGTCAATTTACTACTTCCACAATAGTATTTAATCTGTTTTTGACAATCTACTATTTGCTAAAAACCAATAGAGGCATTAACACTCCACACTGGGTAGTGGGCAACATTATATATCTAGAGGCCTCACAAGGATGCTGCATATTATTTTTGTGTAGAAGCATGAGCTCATGAAGCCTCCAATACAACTACATTGTCATTGAACAGTCTAAGGTTGTTGATACACTATGAGAAAAGAGAATCCTGAAGAGTTCATGAAGCCAAAGAAGATTGTTAACATGTGGCTAAATAGACAAGCAGGTGAGAAGATATTATCAATCAATCATAGACGTTGTGAATGAACTGTACTAAAACTGTGACTTTAGTGTCACAATCACAAGTACAGGGACCTAAGGAGAAATGACTCTTGCTAAGGAGAGACAACTTAGTCTACTTAGAAGGATGCATGTGACTGTTCAGCTACATATTACCTACCACTATACTACACAGTATAAATCACACTGATTAAAGACATAGAAGAGTTCAGAGCTGGAAAAAAGATATTAATGGTCGGAAACTTTGAAACCCAAAAGAGTATAAGCAATGTTCAAAATTTGATTAAAGGATTTGTTTAAGTTTGCTAATTGATTTTATATACCCAGAGCTACCTTTTTGCAAGTTATACCCTCTACTTGTCTTTCTTAGCTTAGCTTTATAATCCACTTGCAAAGTAAACATCTTCCGTGAGGCAGAAACAATCTGCATAATGAAAATATTATCATCAACATTTATTTATATAGCGCCTACAGATTCCGTAGCATTTTATAGTTGGGAACAAAAGTAATAAAACAATACTGGGTAATACATACAGACAGAGAGGTAAGAGGGGCCTACTTGCAAGCTTACCATCTATGAGACAATGAGTTGGTACACAAGGGTAAGTGCTACATCATATTGAATATTTGTCCAGCTAGAATGCAAAGGTTGCAAAGTATTTAGTGGGCTGTATGATCAGTCACACAACTATGTTGTTCAGAGGGTTGTTGTCTTGTGTTAGCTGTGTAGAGGGTGGTAATAGGGTAACCTAGGAAGATTAAGAGGGTGGTAGAGAAATATTATAAGCTTGTCTGAAGATTTGGGTTTTCAGAGAATGCTTGAAGGTTCGAAGACTAGCTGAAAGTCTTGTGGTGCGAGGGAGTGAATTCCATAAAGTGGTTGCAGCCCGAAAAAGTCCTTTAATCGAGAATGGGAGAAAGTGATGAGAGTGGAAGAGAGGCGCAGATCTTGTGCAGAACAGAGGTGTCGAGTTGAAAGATATTTAGAGACAAGTGAGGAGATGTATGTTAGTACAATTTTGTTGAGGCCTTGTATGTTAGTAGAAGAATTTTATATTGGATTAGTTGAAAAACAGGCAACCAATGTATAGACCAGTGGTTCTTAACCTGTGTTCGATCGAACCCCAGTGGTTCGGTGAGTTAGTCTCAGGGGTTCGAAGGAGGTGTGTGTCCATTCACCAGGGTTGCCAGGTGCATTAATATACTTTTTGCATTCAAACAATACTTTTATCTGTGCTGCAGGGAACGCGTTGGATCGAGACCTTTGAAATCATATTGAAGTTTTAATGGAAATTTTTTTGACTCACTCAGGCTTCCGTACACAGGAAGTTTTATGCGCTCCACCTGCTTTCCAGAAGTCTCCGGTCGTAAGAAAATACCACAACTGAGAGTTCATTTGGTATTGGACACATCTATCCATCTCAGAAGTTTCAAACCACGGACGAAAAGAGCTGAGAGGAACCAGGAGGATCAGCGCATATTCAGGGAAAGAGTAGGATAAGAACACATATTTCAATCATCCAAATGAGCTATAACATTTATTCATCTGAGTTTCATATGTGCACAACATTCATCAGTATCCCGTGCGCTGTACTTCCGTTTTAATATTATAATCCAATCCCTTCATACTATGTCGAGCAAAATAAGAAAGTGGTCGAACGAATACATACAATATGGATTCACGTGTATGACAGAATGTTATGGAAGTTAGCGTCCTCAATGAATGATTTGATGCCAAGTTGAGCATTTCTAGTCTAGCACCGGCAAAACTAAGGGAACACTTCCTAAAGCTGCATGGAGATGGGAAATACAAGAACATAACAATTGCTGAATTCAAGGTGAAGAGAGCCAGATTCGATGAAAGGGCCACTCTGTCTGTTTTCGGCTTTGTACCCATCGACAAACTGATCTTAACAGCATCATAAGTTGCGTACCTAATCGCAAAGCAGGAAAAACCACACACCATTGGTGAAATACTCGTAAAACCAGCTGCATTGAAGATGGCGAATATCATGCTGGGAAAAGCTGCTGAAAATAAGTTGTCCCAAATTCCTCTTGTAAATGACACTATCAGCAGCAGAAGAGATGACATGAGCAATCATCATCATCATTTATTTATATAGCGCCACTGATTCCGCAGCGCTGTACAGAGAACTCACTCACATCAGTCCCTGCCTATTGGAGCTTACAGTCTAAATTCCCTAACATACACACAGACAGACAGACAGAGAGACTATGGTCAATTTGTTAGCAGCCAATTAACCTACCAGTACGTTTTTGGAATGTGGGAGGAAACCGGAGCACCCGGAGGAAACCCACGCAAACACGGGCATCTTGGCTCAAGTAGTTGCAGATCTGATTTCAAGCCAAGCAAAATTCAGCCTCCAACTCGACGAGACCACCGATGAAAGCCTTCTAGTTGTATTTGTCACTATGTGAAAGACGACATGATAAAGGAAGATTTTTTATTTTTTAAGCCTCTTACAACAACAATTAAGGCAGCTGATGTGAAGAAATTTGTGGATAACTTCTTCAGAGACAACGATCTTTCGTGGCATATGCTGGGACGAAACTTTGGTTTTGGTGCGCTGGTGAAAGTAGCTGTACCACACATCATTGTTACACACTGTGTTCTGCACAGGCATGCGTTGGCAACAAAAACCTGGCCTCCAAAACTGGCAGAAGTATTAAAAATTGTAGTGGAATGTGTTAACTATGTGCAAAACAGTGCTCTGAAGCACCGCATCTTCAAAGAGCAGTGTAATGAAATGGGCTCTGAATTCGAGGTACTTCTGTACCATTCTAACATTCTGTGGTTATCCCGGGGAAAGTTGCTGAATCGTGTTTTTGTCATGCGTGTGGAATTACCCTGTTTTTGCGAGAGCACCAACACTGTCATGCAGATTGCTTCCAAAAATTCTGAGTTCATTCTCATTTTGGCGTACATGGCTGATATCTTCGATGCTCTCAATCATCTCAATCAACAGATGCAGGGGGGTGGAGTCAACATCATCAAAGCAGAAGAAAACCTGAAGGCTTTTCAAAAAAAGCTACCTATATGGAAACGATGAACAGAGAATGATAACTTCGCAAACTTTCCCCTGCTGGACGACTATGTAAATAAGATGAGTTTGGAATCGGAGACATTGCTGTACCCAGGGAAATGATGCAAGCAATTTCCATGCACTTAGATGAGCTTGCAAAGTCTCTCGACGGATACTTCCCCACCGGAGAGTCATATCCAGCATGGATGAGACAGCCGTTCACGTTTAGTGTTGCGACAGCAGATGTCAATGATGAGTACCTCGACGAAATCATTGAACTTCAGCAGGGCCAGGTTCAACAGCAACTCTTCAGAACAGCAACGCTCTCAATGTTTTGGTGTCACCAAATCGTACTGTACCCTCTTATTGCTAAGAAAGCCCTTGAGATACTCATACCATTTGTTACAAGGTATCTTTGCAAGCCGTCCTTTTCGAGGATGGTAGACATAAAAACAAAGAAAAGGAACAGACTTTGTTGCGAAAATGATATGAGAGTGGCACATACCAAGCTGAAGCCGAGCCTTTCTGAACTTGTCTCTAAAAGGCAACAGCAAAAGTCACATTGATTTGCAGTAAATATTTATTGAGTTATGTTTTTGTGTGATATTCATGTTTTGTTGGTTTTGTTCTTTGAACACAGTGATTTTATGTGCAACTGATGCATGGTTCATTCTGTGCACTTATAAAATATATATCTCTATGTTTTCAATTTGAAAAAAAAACACATTTTATTTTTCCAACTATGAAGGGTTCGGTGAATGGACGTATGAAACTTTTGGGGTTCAGTACCTACAAAAAGGTTAAGAACCACTGGTATAGACTGACAGAGTGACTCAGCAGACGAAAAACGATTTGCAAGGAAAAGCAATCTAGCTGCTGCGTGCAAAATAGATTGTAGGTGCTCGAGTCTAATTTTGGCAATGACCAGTAAGGAAGGAATTACAAGAGATGATACGTGTATGAATTATAGATTTTGGAGTGTCTTGTGTGAGATATGTAAGTATTCTGGAAATGTTTTTTAGATGTATGCTGCATGATGTAAATATAGAGTTGATGTGGGGAACAAAAGATAGTTGTGAATCAAGGATTACACCTAGGCAGAAAGTTTGCGGGGTGGGGTTTATGGTCATATTATCAACAGAAATAGAAATGTCAGACAGGAAGCTTCTATTGTTGGGTGGAAATATTATTAATTCTGTTTTTGAAAGATTGAGTTTGAGTTGGCGAGAGGACATCCAAGATGAAATGGCAGAAAGACAGTAACGTGACACAAAACAGATGGTGAGAGATTAGAAGAGGATAGATAAATTTGTGTATCATCCACAATAGAGATGATACTGAAATCCAAAAGAGCTTATTAATTTTCCAAGAGAAGTGGTGTAGATAGAGAATAACAGAGGACCTAGGACTACGCCTTGTGGTACTCCTACTGATAAATAAAGCGGAGTGGAGGTTGTTCCAGAGAAATTAACACTGAAAGAGTGATTAGATAGGTAGGATGAGAACCAGGATAGGACAGTGTCTTGAAGACCTAGGGATTGTAGCGTCTGTATGAGGAGAGAGTGGTCAACAGTGTCAAATGCAGCAGAGAGATCCAAGAGAATTAAAAGACAGTAATCACCTTTAGTTTTAGCTGTGGTCAATTCATTGACAACCTTGTTCAACGCAGTCTTTGTGGAGTGTTGAGAGCGAAAGCCTGATTGAAGAGGATCCAATAAGTTATTTACAGAAAAGAAACATGTGAGACGAGTGTAGGCAATTCTCTTGAGAATATTGGATCGGCATGGGAGCTGAGAAATGTGGCGGTAATTTGAGAGAGAGTTTGGGTCAGAATTTTGTTTTTTCAGAATAGGAGTAATCACTGCGTGCTTGAAAAGATACCAGGAGAGAGAGATAGATTACAGATTTTAGTTAGAGGTGGAAAAAGCACATGAGACAGAGACTTACCAAGTTGTGAGGGTATGGGATTAAGAGGACAGGAGGTAGAATAGGAAGATAAAAAGATTTAGAATCTTCCTCTTCATTTGTGGGATCAAATGAAGAGAGGGTGTCAGAGGATGCTGGGAAGGAATTGAGCTGGTTGCTAGTCGAGGGAGATGATACCATTTCAAGTTGGATCTTATCAATCTTGTCCTTGAAATAGGAAGCAAGATCCAGGGCACTGATGGTAGTCCGAGGGTTTGGGGTGGGAGGATTGAGAAGAGATTTAAATGTGTTAAATAATTCGTTTGGGGCAGGGCCGGTGCTAGGGTCTATGGCGCCATAGGCACTTTGTCAAAATCGGCGCCCCCGCCCGCCGCAGGAACACTTTGAAAATCGGCCCCCTCCTCCCCCTTCCCCACGTCTTTCCTTACCTTGCCTCAACACCGCCGCCTCTCTGCTCCGTCTGCTCCCCTTCACTCACTGACACTGTCGGGAAGTGATGATGATGTCACGGCCCAACAGTCAGTGAGTGGAGGGGAGGAGACAGAGCAGAGAGGCGGCGGTGGTGAGCAATAGCCTCTCTTCCCCCCCCCTCCCTGTGGATGTATCTGAAGCTGTGCGGCGGCCGTGAAAGGTATGGTCAGCGGTCGCTGCACAGTTTTAAAGTAATTTTCATTCTGTGGCGCCCTCCAGAGCCCGGCGCCCTAGGCAACTGCCTAACCTTGCCTAATGGGAGCGCTGGGCCTGGTTTGGGGTTAGAAGCCTTAGCATAGATGTGAGATTGGAAGCAGTATCCAAAGCATTTCAAAAGGAGTGGTAGATAGCAGTATATGCGCTGAAAACATTAGAAATATATTTGGGATTGATTGGAGTGAATGGTAAATGTGATAAAGCCCAACTACTTGCTTACCAAATTTGTGCATTGAGGCCTTTGAAATTGGCCCTAGATATGATGGATTAGTGATTTGTCCAA